>NW_026645828.1:348192-696384 GCF_949987535.1 Balaenoptera acutorostrata | reverse complement strand
GCCCCTGAACGAATTTTGTAAGAATTTCTCTCTCTTTCACTGTCTTTGTTTCACGGGTTTTGAAAAGTAATTTATTTTTATAATGGGGTTTAGCGGCTTTTCACGGCTGTGTTTATGCCGCTTTACACACCCTTGACTCACTTACGGAGAGATATCAATACATAGGTTTGAAGATTCTTACTAGTCAGATATATTCTTTTGCGGTGAATAGGGGGTGTTGAGTCCAGTTCACTGAGCAAGGAGTAGGTCTTGTCTATTACATATTGGGTTTATGGAACGGTATCGGAGCTAATTTGAAACCCTTGTTTTATGCATCACCCCACCTCACCTTTCCCGTTCAGCAGCCATAGTGTGTTTCCTAAACGTGTGACTCTGTTCTGTTTTGTAATTCAGTTCAAGTGTAGCGGTTTTTACATTCCCTCTCTAAGTGATATCTTATGATAAGTGTCTTTTTCTGTGTGACTTATTTCACTTAGAATCGTCGTACCTAAATCCACTCATCGTGCTGCTACTAGCCTTATGACGTTGATTTCATGGCTGAGTGATATTCCATTGTACATGAGGACCACAACTTCTTTATCCATTTTTCGCTTTCCTAGGATATTTAAGGTGTAATGAAGTGGGGGTTCTTGTCAACAGAGCAGACCTAAACTTTGGGGTGCCTGTGTCTTGCTGATTTTTAGTTTTCCCAATTTATACGCCCATGAGTGGAAGTGCCCTATGCTCTCCAAGCTGTGTTTTTTAGATGTTTCAGAACACACCGTACACTTCTCCAGAGTGGCTGTTGGCAATTTACATCCCACCCATCAGCGTAGCAAGGCTCCCATTTCTCCATGGCCGGTCCTGCATTTCTGGTTTGGACACTTTTTTCCGCATGGCCCTTTTGCCCGCTGGGAAGCGAGACTTCTTTGGAGCACTGATTGGCCTTTCCAGGGTGCTTGGTTGGCCAAAAAGGGCGTATGCGTTTTTTCCTGAATATATTCAGGAAAAAACGCATACGCCCTTTTTGGCCAAGGGCATCATTGTCCACGTTTTGCCGCTTTTCATGTGCTTTCAAGGCGATTCGAATCTACCTCCTGAAATCTGTTTCCTGCAATTCTGCCTTGCTTTCAAAGCCTCTTCGTTGCCTTCCCTTAGTATATTTGTGGACGAGAGGTATCATTTAAAACTGTGCAGGTTTGTGAATTGCAGTGCCCCTGAGCTCCATTTTTCAACTCGCTTTTTTGGGAGCTGGCCGCAAAAGCGCAGGATTGCTTCAGGCCCTCTTCTGGTTCTGGGGGGCAGGCTGAGCTTGTGCTTAATTCTTCTTCCTGATGGGAAAATAGAGTGACCTGTGCCTGTCCCAACACCTAGAGCTAGTCTCTCATTGGTTCCCCCTCTTCCCGTTCATCCTCAGGACAAATTGCAACCTGTACGGAACAGGAGGTTAAAGGTGCTGATTCTCCAAGGAGGGAGATGGCTAGTAAATCGGCTGGAATGGCGAACCCGAGCAAAGGAGATGAGAAATGTGGTGCGTTTTAGAAACCTTTCCGTATCACACGGTGTACCATCTTCTGGGTTTCTCATGCCTGTTTTCGACGTAGGAAGATGCCCTTGAACCTGGAGATTTGGGACCCATGGGATGGGAACCATGCAGTATTACTTGAAAGGGTCTGCGTTGGCTCACCCAACCTCACCGAACCTCTCAGCCCCAAGAGTGTCCACCCTTATGTCTCAATCAGCTGTGGGTCTAGATATGGTCAATCCAGGTTGCATCACAGCCCCTGAACGAATTTTGTAAGAATTTCTCTCTCTTTCACTGTCTTTGTTTCACGGGTTTTGAAAAGTAATTTATTTTTATATTGGGGTTTAGCTGCTTTTCACGGCTGTGTTTATGCCGCTTTACACCCCCTTGACTCACTTACGGAGAGATATCAATACATAGGTTTGAAGATTCTTACTAGTCAGATATATTCTTGTGCGGTGAATAGGGGGTGTTGAGTCCAGTTCACTGAAAAAGGAATAGGTCTTGTCTCTTACATATTGGGTTTATGGAACGGTATCGGAGCTAATTTGAAACCCTTGTTTTATGCATCACCCCACCTCACCTTTCCCGTTCAGCAGCCATAGTGTGTTTCCTAAACGTGTGACTCTGTTCTGTTTTGTAATTCAGTTCAAGTGTAGCGGTTTTTACATTCCCTCTCTAAGTGATATCTTATGATAAGTGTCTTTTTCTGTGTGACTTATTTCACTTAGAATCGTCGTACCTAAATCCACTCATCGTGCTGCTACTAGCCTTATGACGTTGATTTCATGGCTGAGTGATATTCCATTGTACATGAGGACCACAACTTCTTTATCCATTTTTCGCTTTCCTAGGATATTTAAGGTGTAATGAAGTGGGGGTTCTTGTCAACAGAGCAGCCCTAAACTTTGGGGTGCCTGTGTCTTGCTGATTTTTAGTTTTCCCAATTTATACGCCCATGAGTGGAAGTGCCCTATGCTCTCCAAGCTGTGTTTTTTAGATGTTTCAGAACACACCGTACACTTCTCCAGAGTGGCTGTTGGCAATTTACATCCCACCCATCACCGTAGCAGGGCTCCCATTTCTCCATGGCTGGTCCTGCATTTCTGGTTTGGACACTTTTTTCCGCATGGCCCTTTTGCCCGCTGGGAAGCGAGACTTCTTTGGAGCACTGATTGGCCTTTCCAGGTTGCTTGGTTGGCCAAAAAGGGCGTATGCGTTTTTTCCTGAATATATTCAGGAAAAAACGCATACGCCCTTTTTGGCCAAGGGCATCATTGTCCACGTTTTGCCGCTTTTCATGTGCTTTCAAGGCGATTCGAATCTACCTCCTGAAATCTGTTTCCTGCAATTCTGCCTTGCTTTCAAAGCCTCTTCGTTGCCTTCCCTTAATATATTTGTGGACGAGAGGTATCATTTAAAACTGTGCAGGTTTGTGAATTGCAGTGCCCCTGAGCTCCATTTTTCAACTCGCTTTTTTGGGAGCTGGCCGCAAAAGCGCAGGATTGCTTCAGGCCCTCTTCTGGTTCTGGGGGGCAGGCTGAGCTTGTGCTTAATTCTTCTTCCTGATGGGAAAATAGAGTGACCTGTGCCTGTCCCAACACCTAGAGCTAGTCTCTCATTGGTTCCCCCTCTTCCCGTTCATCCTCAGGACAAATTGCAACCTGTACGGAACAGGAGGTTAAAGGTGCTGATTCTCCAAGGAGGGAGATGGCTAGTAAATCGGCTGGAATGGCGAACCCGAGCAAAGGAGATGAGAAATGAGGTGCGTTTTAGAAACCTTTCCCGATCACACGGTGTACCATCTTCTGGGTTTCTCATGCCTGTTTTCGACGTAGGAAGATGCCCTTGAACATGGAGATTTGGGACCCATGGGATGGGTACCATGCAGTATTACTTGAAAGGGTCTGCGTTGGCTCACCCAACCTCACCGAACCTCTCAGCCCCAAGAGTGTCCACCCTTATGTCTCAATCAGCTGTGGGTCTAGATATGGTCAATCCAGGTTGCATCACAGCCCCTGAACGAATTTTGTAAGAATTTCTCTCTCTTTCACTGTCTTTGTTTCACGGGTTTTGAAAAGTAATTTATTTTTATAATGGGGTTTAGCGGCTTTTCACGGCTGTGTTTATGCCGCTTTACACACCCTTGACTCACTTACGGAGAGATATCAATACATAGGTTTGAAGATTCTTACTAGTCAGATATATTCTTGTGCGGTGAATAGGGGGTGTTGAGTCCAGTTCACTGAGCAAGGAGTAGGTCTTGTCTATTACATATTGGGTTTATGGAACGGTATCTGAGCTAATTTGAAACCCTTGTTTTATGCATCACCCCACCTCACCTTTCCCGTTCAGCAGCCATAGTGTGTTTCCTAAACGTGTGACTCTGTTCTGTTTTGTAATTCAGTTCAAGTGTAGCGGTTTTTACATTCCCTCTCTAAGTGATATCTTATGATAAGTGTCTTTTTCTGTGTGACTTATTTCACTTAGAATCGTCGTACCTAAATCCACTCATCGTGCTGCTACTAGCCTTATGACGTGGATTTCATGGCTGAGTGATATTCCATTGTACATGAGGACCACAACTTCTTTATCCATTTTTCGCTTTCCTAGGATATTTAAGGTGTAATGAAGTGGGGGTTCTTGTCAACAGAGCAGCCCTAACCTTTGGGGTGCCTGTGTCTTGCTGATTTTTAATTTTCCCAATTTATACGCCCATGAGTGGAAGTGCCCTATGCTCTCCAAGCTGTGTTTTTTAGATGTTTCAGAACACACCGTACACTTCTCCAGAGTGGCTGTTGGCAATTTACATCCCACCCATCAGCGTAGCAAGGCTCCCATTTCTCCATGGCCGGTCCTGCATTTCTGGTTTGGACACTTTTTTCCGCATGGCCCTTTTGCCCGCTGGGAAGCAAGACTTCTTTGGAGCGCTGATTGGCCTTTCCAGGTTGCTTGGTTGGCCAAAAAGGGCGTATGCGTTTTTTCCTGAATATATTCAGGAAAAAACGCATACGCCCTTTTTGGCCAAGGGCATCATTGTCCACGTTTTGCCGCTTTTCATGTGCTTTCAAGGCGATTCGAATCTACCTCCTGAAATCTGTTTCCTGCAATTCTGCCCTGCTTTCAAAGCCTCTTCGTTGCCTTCCCTTAGTATATTTGTGGACGAGAGGTATCATTTAAAACTCTGCAGGTTTGTGAATTGCAGTGCCCCTGAGCTCCATTTTACAACTCGCTTTTTTGGGAGCTGGCCGCAAAAGCGCAGGATTGCTTCAGGCCCTCTTCTGGTTCTGGGGGGGCAGGCTGAGCTTGTGCTTAATTCTTCTTCCTGATGGGAAAATAGAGTGACCTGTGCCTGTCCCAACACCTAGAGCTAGTCTCTCATTGGTTCCCCCTCTTCCCGTTCATCCTCAGGACAAATTGCAACCTGTACGGAACAGGAGGTTAAAGGTGCTGATTCTCCAAGGAGGGAGATGGCTAGTAAATCGGCTGGAATGGCGAACCCGAGCAAAGGAGATGAGAAATGAGGTGCGTTTTAGAAACCTTTCCCGATCACACGGTGTACCATCTTCTGGGTTTCTCATGCCTGTTTTCGACGTAGGAAGATGCCCTTGAACCTGGAGATTTGGGACCCATGGGATGGGTACCATGCAGTATTACTTGAAAGGGTCTGCGTTGGCTCACCCAACCTCACCGAACCTCTCAGCCCCAAGAGTGTCCACCCTTATGTCTCAATCAGCTGTGGGTCTAGATATGGTCAATCCAGGTTGCATCACAGCCCCTGAACGAATTTTGTAAGAATTTCTCTCTCTTTCACTGTCTTTGTTTCACGGGTTTTGAAAAGTAATTTATTTTTATAATGGGGTTTAGCGGCTTTTCACGGCTGTGTTTATGCCGCTTTACACACCCTTGACTCACTTACGGAGAGATATCAATACATAGGTTTGAAGATTCTTACTAGTCAGATATATTCTTTTGCGGTGAATAGGGGGTGTTGAGTCCAGTTCACTGAGCAAGGAGTAGGTCTTGTCTATTACATATTGGGTTTATGGAACGGTATCGGAGCTAATTTGAAACCCTTGTTTTATGCATCACCCCACCTCACCTTTCCCGTTCAGCAGCCATAGTGTGTTTCCTAAACGTGTGACTCTGTTCTGTTTTGTAATTCAGTTCAAGTGTAGCGGTTTTTACATTCCCTCTCTAAGTGATATCTTATGATAAGTGTCTTTTTCTGTGTGACTTATTTCACTTAGAATCGTCGTACCTAAATCCACTCATCGTGCTGCTACTAGCCTTATGACGTTGATTTCATGGCTGAGTGATATTCCATTGTACATGAGGACCACAACTTCTTTATCCATTTTTCGCTTTCCTAGGATATTTAAGGTGTAATGAAGTGGGGGTTCTTGTCAACAGAGCAGCCCTAAACTTTGGGGTGCCTGTGTCTTGCTGATTTTTAGTTTTCCCAATTTATACGCCCATGAGTGGAAGTGCCCTATGCTCTCCAAGCTGTGTTTTTTAGATGTTTCAGAACACACCGTACACTTCTCCAGAGTGGCTGTTGGCAATTTACATCCCACCCATCAGCGTAGCAAGGCTCCCATTTCTCCATGGCCGGTCCTGCATTTCTGGTTTGGACACTTTTTTCCGCATGGCCCTTTTGCCCGCTGGGAAGCGAGACTTCTTTGGAGCACTGATTGGCCTTTCCAGGGTGCTTGGTTGGCCAAAAAGGGCGTATGCGTTTTTTCCTGAATATATTCAGGAAAAAACGCATACGCCCTTTTTGGCCAAGGGCATCATTGTCCACGTTTTGCCGCTTTTCATGTGCTTTCAAGGCGATTCGAATCTACCTCCTGAAATCTGTTTCCTGCAATTCTGCCTTGCTTTCAAAGCCTCTTCGTTGCCTTCCCTTAGTATATTTGTGGACGAGAGGTATCATTTAAAACTGTGCAGGTTTGTGAATTGCAGTGCCCCTGAGCTCCATTTTTCAACTCGCTTTTTTGGGAGCTGGCCGCAAAAGCGCAGGATTGCTTCAGGCCCTCTTCTGGTTCTGGGGGGCAGGCTGAGCTTGTGCTTAATTCTTCTTCCTGATGGGAAAATAGAGTGACCTGTGCCTGTCCCAACACCTAGAGCTAGTCTCTCATTGGTTCCCCCTCTTCCCGTTCATCCTCAGGACAAATTGCAACCTGTACGGAACAGGAGGTTAAAGGTGCTGATTCTCCAAGGAGGGAGATGGCTAGTAAATCGGCTGGAATGGCGAACCCGAGCAAAGGAGATGAGAAATGTGGTGCGTTTTAGAAACCTTTCCGTATCACACGGTGTACCATCTTCTGGGTTTCTCATGCCTGTTTTCGACGTAGGAAGATGCCCTTGAACCTGGAGATTTGGGACCCATGGGATGGGAACCATGCAGTATTACTTGAAAGGGTCTGCGTTGGCTCACCCAACCTCACCGAACCTCTCAGCCCCAAGAGTGTCCACCCTTATGTCTCAATCAGCTGTGGGTCTAGATATGGTCAATCCAGGTTGCATCACAGCCCCTGAACGAATTTTGTAAGAATTTCTCTCTCTTTCACTGTCTTTGTTTCACGGGTTTTGAAAAGTAATTTATTTTTATATTGGGGTTTAGCTGCTTTTCACGGCTGTGTTTATGCCGCTTTACACCCCCTTGACTCACTTACGGAGAGATATCAATACATAGGTTTGAAGATTCTTACTAGTCAGATATATTCTTGTGCGGTGAATAGGGGGTGTTGAGTCCAGTTCACTGAAAAAGGAATAGGTCTTGTCTCTTACATATTGGGTTTATGGAACGGTATCGGAGCTAATTTGAAACCCTTGTTTTATGCATCACCCCACCTCACCTTTCCCGTTCAGCAGCCATAGTGTGTTTCCTAAACGTGTGACTCTGTTCTGTTTTGTAATTCAGTTCAAGTGTAGCGGTTTTTACATTCCCTCTCTAAGTGATATCTTATGATAAGTGTCTTTTTCTGTGTGACTTATTTCACTTAGAATCGTCGTACCTAAATCCACTCATCGTGCTGCTACTAGCCTTATGACGTTGATTTCATGGCTGAGTGATATTCCATTGTACATGAGGACCACAACTTCTTTATCCATTTTTCGCTTTCCTAGGATATTTAAGGTGTAATGAAGTGGGGGTTCTTGTCAACAGAGCAGCCCTAAACTTTGGGGTGCCTGTGTCTTGCTGATTTTTAGTTTTCCCAATTTATACGCCCATGAGTGGAAGTGCCCTATGCTCTCCAAGCTGTGTTTTTTAGATGTTTCAGAACACACCGTACACTTCTCCAGAGTGGCTGTTGGCAATTTACATCCCACCCATCACCGTAGCAGGGCTCCCATTTCTCCATGGCTGGTCCTGCATTTCTGGTTTGGACACTTTTTTCCGCATGGCCCTTTTGCCCGCTGGGAAGCGAGACTTCTTTGGAGCACTGATTGGCCTTTCCAGGTTGCTTGGTTGGCCAAAAAGGGCGTATGCGTTTTTTCCTGAATATATTCAGGAAAAAACGCATACGCCCTTTTTGGCCAAGGGCATCATTGTCCACGTTTTGCCGCTTTTCATGTGCTTTCAAGGCGATTCGAATCTACCTCCTGAAATCTGTTTCCTGCAATTCTGCCTTGCTTTCAAAGCCTCTTCGTTGCCTTCCCTTAATATATTTGTGGACGAGAGGTATCATTTAAAACTGTGCAGGTTTGTGAATTGCAGTGCCCCTGAGCTCCATTTTTCAACTCGCTTTTTTGGGAGCTGGCCGCAAAAGCGCAGGATTGCTTCAGGCCCTCTTCTGGTTCTGGGGGGCAGGCTGAGCTTGTGCTTAATTCTTCTTCCTGATGGGAAAATAGAGTGACCTGTGCCTGTCCCAACACCTAGAGCTAGTCTCTCATTGGTTCCCCCTCTTCCCGTTCATCCTCAGGACAAATTGCAACCTGTACGGAACAGGAGGTTAAAGGTGCTGATTCTCCAAGGAGGGAGATGGCTAGTAAATCGGCTGGAATGGCGAACCCGAGCAAAGGAGATGAGAAATGAGGTGCGTTTTAGAAACCTTTCCCGATCACACGGTGTACCATCTTCTGGGTTTCTCATGCCTGTTTTCGACGTAGGAAGATGCCCTTGAACATGGAGATTTGGGACCCATGGGATGGGTACCATGCAGTATTACTTGAAAGGGTCTGCGTTGGCTCACCCAACCTCACCGAACCTCTCAGCCCCAAGAGTGTCCACCCTTATGTCTCAATCAGCTGTGGGTCTAGATATGGTCAATCCAGGTTGCATCACAGCCCCTGAACGAATTTTGTAAGAATTTCTCTCTCTTTCACTGTCTTTGTTTCACGGGTTTTGAAAAGTAATTTATTTTTATAATGGGGTTTAGCGGCTTTTCACGGCTGTGTTTATGCCGCTTTACACACCCTTGACTCACTTACGGAGAGATATCAATACATAGGTTTGAAGATTCTTACTAGTCAGATATATTCTTGTGCGGTGAATAGGGGGTGTTGAGTCCAGTTCACTGAGCAAGGAGTAGGTCTTGTCTATTACATATTGGGTTTATGGAACGGTATCTGAGCTAATTTGAAACCCTTGTTTTATGCATCACCCCACCTCACCTTTCCCGTTCAGCAGCCATAGTGTGTTTCCTAAACGTGTGACTCTGTTCTGTTTTGTAATTCAGTTCAAGTGTAGCGGTTTTTACATTCCCTCTCTAAGTGATATCTTATGATAAGTGTCTTTTTCTGTGTGACTTATTTCACTTAGAATCGTCGTACCTAAATCCACTCATCGTGCTGCTACTAGCCTTATGACGTGGATTTCATGGCTGAGTGATATTCCATTGTACATGAGGACCACAACTTCTTTATCCATTTTTCGCTTTCCTAGGATATTTAAGGTGTAATGAAGTGGGGGTTCTTGTCAACAGAGCAGCCCTAACCTTTGGGGTGCCTGTGTCTTGCTGATTTTTAGTTTTCCCAATTTATACGCCCATGAGTGGAAGTGCCCTATGCTCTCCAAGCTGTGTTTTTTAGATGTTTCAGAACACACCGTACACTTCTCCAGAGTGGCTGTTGGCAATTTACATCCCACCCATCAGCGTAGCAAGGCTCCCATTTCTCCATGGCCGGTCCTGCATTTCTGGTTTGGACACTTTTTTCCGCATGGCCCTTTTGCCCGCTGGGAAGCAAGACTTCTTTGGAGCGCTGATTGGCCTTTCCAGGTTGCTTGGTTGGCCAAAAAGGGCGTATGCGTTTTTTCCTGAATATATTCAGGAAAAAACGCATACGCCCTTTTTGGCCAAGGGCATCATTGTCCACGTTTTGCCGCTTTTCATGTGCTTTCAAGGCGATTCGAATCTACCTCCTGAAATCTGTTTCCTGCAATTCTGCCCTGCTTTCAAAGCCTCTTCGTTGCCTTCCCTTAGTATATTTGTGGACGAGAGGTATCATTTAAAACTCTGCAGGTTTGTGAATTGCAGTGCCCCTGAGCTCCATTTTACAACTCGCTTTTTTGGGAGCTGGCCGCAAAAGCGCAGGATTGCTTCAGGCCCTCTTCTGGTTCTGGGGGGGCAGGCTGAGCTTGTGCTTAATTCTTCTTCCTGATGGGAAAATAGAGTGACCTGTGCCTGTCCCAACACCTAGAGCTAGTCTCTCATTGGTTCCCCCTCTTCCCGTTCATCCTCAGGACAAATTGCAACCTGTACGGAACAGGAGGTTAAAGGTGCTGATTCTCCAAGGAGGGAGATGGCTAGTAAATCGGCTGGAATGGCGAACCCGAGCAAAGGAGATGAGAAATGAGGTGCGTTTTAGAAACCTTTCCCGATCACACGGTGTACCATCTTCTGGGTTTCTCATGCCTGTTTTCGACGTAGGAAGATGCCCTTGAACCTGGAGATTTGGGACCCATGGGATGGGTACCATGCAGTATTACTTGAAAGGGTCTGCGTTGGCTCACCCAACCTCACCGAACCTCTCAGCCCCAAGAGTGTCCACCCTTATGTCTCAATCAGCTGTGGGTCTAGATATGGTCAATCCAGGTTGCATCACAGCCCCTGAACGAATTTTGTAAGAATTTCTCTCTCTTTCACTGTCTTTGTTTCACGGGTTTTGAAAAGTAATTTATTTTTATAATGGGGTTTAGCGGCTTTTCACGGCTGTGTTTATGCCGCTTTACACACCCTTGACTCACTTACGGAGAGATATCAATACATAGGTTTGAAGATTCTTACTAGTCAGATATATTCTTTTGCGGTGAATAGGGGGTGTTGAGTCCAGTTCACTGAGCAAGGAGTAGGTCTTGTCTATTACATATTGGGTTTATGGAACGGTATCGGAGCTAATTTGAAACCCTTGTTTTATGCATCACCCCACCTCACCTTTCCCGTTCAGCAGCCATAGTGTGTTTCCTAAACGTGTGACTCTGTTCTGTTTTGTAATTCAGTTCAAGTGTAGCGGTTTTTACATTCCCTCTCTAAGTGATATCTTATGATAAGTGTCTTTTTCTGTGTGACTTATTTCACTTAGAATCGTCGTACCTAAATCCACTCATCGTGCTGCTACTAGCCTTATGACGTTGATTTCATGGCTGAGTGATATTCCATTGTACATGAGGACCACAACTTCTTTATCCATTTTTCGCTTTCCTAGGATATTTAAGGTGTAATGAAGTGGGGGTTCTTGTCAACAGAGCAGCCCTAAACTTTGGGGTGCCTGTGTCTTGCTGATTTTTAGTTTTCCCAATTTATACGCCCATGAGTGGAAGTGCCCTATGCTCTCCAAGCTGTGTTTTTTAGATGTTTCAGAACACACCGTACACTTCTCCAGAGTGGCTGTTGGCAATTTACATCCCACCCATCAGCGTAGCAAGGCTCCCATTTCTCCATGGCCGGTCCTGCATTTCTGGTTTGGACACTTTTTTCCGCATGGCCCTTTTGCCCGCTGGGAAGCGAGACTTCTTTGGAGCACTGATTGGCCTTTCCAGGGTGCTTGGTTGGCCAAAAAGGGCGTATGCGTTTTTTCCTGAATATATTCAGGAAAAAACGCATACGCCCTTTTTGGCCAAGGGCATCATTGTCCACGTTTTGCCGCTTTTCATGTGCTTTCAAGGCGATTCGAATCTACCTCCTGAAATCTGTTTCCTGCAATTCTGCCTTGCTTTCAAAGCCTCTTCGTTGCCTTCCCTTAGTATATTTGTGGACGAGAGGTATCATTTAAAACTGTGCAGGTTTGTGAATTGCAGTGCCCCTGAGCTCCATTTTTCAACTCGCTTTTTTGGGAGCTGGCCGCAAAAGCGCAGGATTGCTTCAGGCCCTCTTCTGGTTCTGGGGGGCAGGCTGAGCTTGTGCTTAATTCTTCTTCCTGATGGGAAAATAGAGTGACCTGTGCCTGTCCCAACACCTAGAGCTAGTCTCTCATTGGTTCCCCCTCTTCCCGTTCATCCTCAGGACAAATTGCAACCTGTACGGAACAGGAGGTTAAAGGTGCTGATTCTCCAAGGAGGGAGATGGCTAGTAAATCGGCTGGAATGGCGAACCCGAGCAAAGGAGATGAGAAATGTGGTGCGTTTTAGAAACCTTTCCGTATCACACGGTGTACCATCTTCTGGGTTTCTCATGCCTGTTTTCGACGTAGGAAGATGCCCTTGAACCTGGAGATTTGGGACCCATGGGATGGGAACCATGCAGTATTACTTGAAAGGGTCTGCGTTGGCTCACCCAACCTCACCGAACCTCTCAGCCCCAAGAGTGTCCACCCTTATGTCTCAATCAGCTGTGGGTCTAGATATGGTCAATCCAGGTTGCATCACAGCCCCTGAACGAATTTTGTAAGAATTTCTCTCTCTTTCACTGTCTTTGTTTCACGGGTTTTGAAAAGTAATTTATTTTTATATTGGGGTTTAGCTGCTTTTCACGGCTGTGTTTATGCCGCTTTACACCCCCTTGACTCACTTACGGAGAGATATCAATACATAGGTTTGAAGATTCTTACTAGTCAGATATATTCTTGTGCGGTGAATAGGGGGTGTTGAGTCCAGTTCACTGAAAAAGGAATAGGTCTTGTCTCTTACATATTGGGTTTATGGAACGGTATCGGAGCTAATTTGAAACCCTTGTTTTATGCATCACCCCACCTCACCTTTCCCGTTCAGCAGCCATAGTGTGTTTCCTAAACGTGTGACTCTGTTCTGTTTTGTAATTCAGTTCAAGTGTAGCGGTTTTTACATTCCCTCTCTAAGTGATATCTTATGATAAGTGTCTTTTTCTGTGTGACTTATTTCACTTAGAATCGTCGTACCTAAATCCACTCATCGTGCTGCTACTAGCCTTATGACGTTGATTTCATGGCTGAGTGATATTCCATTGTACATGAGGACCACAACTTCTTTATCCATTTTTCGCTTTCCTAGGATATTTAAGGTGTAATGAAGTGGGGGTTCTTGTCAACAGAGCAGCCCTAAACTTTGGGGTGCCTGTGTCTTGCTGATTTTTAGTTTTCCCAATTTATACGCCCATGAGTGGAAGTGCCCTATGCTCTCCAAGCTGTGTTTTTTAGATGTTTCAGGACACACCGTACACTTCTCCAGAGTGGCTGTTGGCAATTTACATCCCACCCATCACCGTAGCAGGGCTCCCATTTCTCCATGGCTGGTCCTGCATTTCTGGTTTGGACACTTTTTTCCGCATGGCCCTTTTGCCCGCTGGGAAGCGAGACTTCTTTGGAGCACTGATTGGCCTTTCCAGGTTGCTTGGTTGGCCAAAAAGGGCGTATGCGTTTTTTCCTGAATATATTCAGGAAAAAACGCATACGCCCTTTTTGGCCAAGGGCATCATTGTCCACGTTTTGCCGCTTTTCATGTGCTTTCAAGGCGATTCGAATCTACCTCCTGAAATCTGTTTCCTGCAATTCTGCCTTGCTTTCAAAGCCTCTTCGTTGCCTTCCCTTAATATATTTGTGGACGAGAGGTATCATTTAAAACTGTGCAGGTTTGTGAATTGCAGTGCCCCTGAGCTCCATTTTTCAACTCGCTTTTTTGGGAGCTGGCCGCAAAAGCGCAGGATTGCTTCAGGCCCTCTTCTGGTTCTGGGGGGCAGGCTGAGCTTGTGCTTAATTCTTCTTCCTGATGGGAAAATAGAGTGACCTGTGCCTGTCCCAACACCTAGAGCTAGTCTCTCATTGGTTCCCCCTCTTCCCGTTCATCCTCAGGACAAATTGCAACCTGTACGGAACAGGAGGTTAAAGGTGCTGATTCTCCAAGGAGGGAGATGGCTAGTAAATCGGCTGGAATGGCGAACCCGAGCAAAGGAGATGAGAAATGAGGTGCGTTTTAGAAACCTTTCCCGATCACACGGTGTACCATCTTCTGGGTTTCTCATGCCTGTTTTCGACGTAGGAAGATGCCCTTGAACATGGAGATTTGGGACCCATGGGATGGGTACCATGCAGTATTACTTGAAAGGGTCTGCGTTGGCTCACCCAACCTCACCGAACCTCTCAGCCCCAAGAGTGTCCACCCTTATGTCTCAATCAGCTGTGGGTCTAGATATGGTCAATCCAGGTTGCATCACAGCCCCTGAACGAATTTTGTAAGAATTTCTCTCTCTTTCACTGTCTTTGTTTCACGGGTTTTGAAAAGTAATTTATTTTTATAATGGGGTTTAGCGGCTTTTCACGGCTGTGTTTATGCCGCTTTACACACCCTTGACTCACTTACGGAGAGATATCAATACATAGGTTTGAAGATTCTTACTAGTCAGATATATTCTTGTGCGGTGAATAGGGGGTGTTGAGTCCAGTTCACTGAGCAAGGAGTAGGTCTTGTCTATTACATATTGGGTTTATGGAACGGTATCTGAGCTAATTTGAAACCCTTGTTTTATGCATCACCCCACCTCACCTTTCCCGTTCAGCAGCCATAGTGTGTTTCCTAAACGTGTGACTCTGTTCTGTTTTGTAATTCAGTTCAAGTGTAGCGGTTTTTACATTCCCTCTCTAAGTGATATCTTATGATAAGTGTCTTTTTCTGTGTGACTTATTTCACTTAGAATCGTCGTACCTAAATCCACTCATCGTGCTGCTACTAGCCTTATGACGTGGATTTCATGGCTGAGTGATATTCCATTGTACATGAGGACCACAACTTCTTTATCCATTTTTCGCTTTCCTAGGATATTTAAGGTGTAATGAAGTGGGGGTTCTTGTCAACAGAGCAGCCCTAACCTTTGGGGTGCCTGTGTCTTGCTGATTTTTAGTTTTCCCAATTTATACGCCCATGAGTGGAAGTGCCCTATGCTCTCCAAGCTGTGTTTTTTAGATGTTTCAGAACACACCGTACACTTCTCCAGAGTGGCTGTTGGCAATTTACATCCCACCCATCAGCGTAGCAAGGCTCCCATTTCTCCATGGCCGGTCCTGCATTTCTGGTTTGGACACTTTTTTCCGCATGGCCCTTTTGCCCGCTGGGAAGCAAGACTTCTTTGGAGCGCTGATTGGCCTTTCCAGGTTGCTTGGTTGGCCAAAAAGGGCGTATGCGTTTTTTCCTGAATATATTCAGGAAAAAACGCATACGCCCTTTTTGGCCAAGGGCATCATTGTCCACGTTTTGCCGCTTTTCATGTGCTTTCAAGGCGATTCGAATCTACCTCCTGAAATCTGTTTCCTGCAATTCTGCCCTGCTTTCAAAGCCTCTTCGTTGCCTTCCCTTAGTATATTTGTGGACGAGAGGTATCATTTAAAACTCTGCAGGTTTGTGAATTGCAGTGCCCCTGAGCTCCATTTTACAACTCGCTTTTTTGGGAGCTGGCCGCAAAAGCGCAGGATTGCTTCAGGCCCTCTTCTGGTTCTGGGGGGGCAGGCTGAGCTTGTGCTTAATTCTTCTTCCTGATGGGAAAATAGAGTGACCTGTGCCTGTCCCAACACCTAGAGCTAGTCTCTCATTGGTTCCCCCTCTTCCCGTTCATCCTCAGGACAAATTGCAACCTGTACGGAACAGGAGGTTAAAGGTGCTGATTCTCCAAGGAGGGAGATGGCTAGTAAATCGGCTGGAATGGCGAACCCGAGCAAAGGAGATGAGAAATGAGGTGCGTTTTAGAAACCTTTCCCGATCACACGGTGTACCATCTTCTGGGTTTCTCATGCCTGTTTTCGACGTAGGAAGATGCCCTTGAACCTGGAGATTTGGGACCCATGGGATGGGTACCATGCAGTATTACTTGAAAGGGTCTGCGTTGGCTCACCCAACCTCACCGAACCTCTCAGCCCCAAGAGTGTCCACCCTTATGTCTCAATCAGCTGTGGGTCTAGATATGGTCAATCCAGGTTGCATCACAGCCCCTGAACGAATTTTGTAAGAATTTCTCTCTCTTTCACTGTCTTTGTTTCACGGGTTTTGAAAAGTAATTTATTTTTATAATGGGGTTTAGCTGCTTTTCACGGCTGTGTTTATGCCGCTTTACACACCCTTGACTCACTTACGGAGAGATATCAATACATAGGTTTGAAGATTCTTACTAGTCAGATATATTCTTTTGCGGTGAATAGGGGGTGTTGAGTCCAGTTCACTGAGCAAGGAGTAGGTCTTGTCTATTACATATTGGGTTTTGTGGAACGGTATCTGAGCTAACTTGAAACCCTTGTTTTATGCATCACCCCACCTCACCTTGCCCGTTCAGCAGCCATAGTGTGTTTTCTAAACGTGTGACTCTGTTCTGTTTTGTAATTCAGTTCAAGTGTAGCGGTTTTTACATTCCCTCTCTAAGTGATATGTTATGATAAGTGTCTTTTTCTGTGTGACTTATTTCACTTAGAATCGTCGTACCTAAATCCACTCATCGTGCTGCTACTAGCCTTATGACGTTGATTTCATGGCTGAGTGATATTCCATTGTACATGAGGACCACAACTTCTTTATCCATTTTTCGCTTTCCTAGGATATTTAAGGTGTAATGAAGTGGGGGTTCTTGTCAACAGAGCAGCCCTAAACTTTGGGGTGCCTGTGTCTTGCTGATTTTTAGTTTTCCCAATTTATACGCCCATGAGTGGAAGTGCCCTATGCTCTCCAAGCTGTGTTTTTTAGATGTTTCAGAACACACCGTACACTTCTCCAGAGTGGCTGTTGGCAATTTACATCCCACCCATCAGCGTAGCAAGGCTCCCATTTCTCCATGGCCGGTCCTGCATTTCTGGTTTGGACACTTTTTTCCGCATGGCCCTTTTGCCCGCTGGGAAGCGAGACTTCTTTGGAGCGCTGATTGGCCTTTCCAGGTTGCTTGGTTGGCCAAAAAGGGCGTATGCGTTTTTTCCTGAATATATTCAGGAAAAAACGCATACGCCCTTTTTGGCCAAGGGCATCATTGTCCACGTTTTGCCGCTTTTCATGTGCTTTCAAGGCGATTCGAATCTACCTCCTGAAATCTGTTTCCTGCAATTCTGCCTTGCTTTCAAAGCCTCTTCGTTGCCTTCCCTTAGTATATTTGTGGACGAGAGGTATCATTTAAAACTCTGCAGGTTTGTGAATTGCAGTGCCCCTGAGCTCCATTTTTCAACTCGCTTTTTTGGGAGCTGGCCGCAAAAGCGCAGGATTGCTTCAGGCCCTCTTCTGGTTCTGGGGGGCAGGCTGAGCTTGTGCTTAATTCTTCTTCCTGATGGGAAAATAGAGTGACCTGTGCCTGTCCCAACACCTAGAGCTAGTCTCTCATTGGTTCCCCCTCTTCCCGTTCATCCTCAGGACAAATTGCAACCTGTACGGAACAGGAGGTTAAAGGTGCTGATTCTCCAAGGAGGGAGATGGCTAGTAAATCGGCTGGAATGGCGAACCCGAGCAAAGGAGATGAGAAATGTGGTGCGTTTTAGAAACCTTTCCCGATCACACGGTGTACCATCTTCTGGGTTTCTCATGCCTGTTTTCGACGTAGGAAGATGCCCTTGAACCTGGAGATTTGGGACCCATGGGATGGGTACCATGCAGTATTACTTGAAAGGGTCTGCGTTGGCTCACCCAACCTCACCGAACCTCTCAGCCCCAAGAGTGTCCACCCTTATGTCTCAATCAGCTGTGGGTCTAGATATGGTCAATCCAGGTTGCATCACAGCCCCTGAACGAATTTTGTAAGAATTTCTCTCTCTTTCACTGTCTTTGTTTCACGGGTTTTGAAAAGTAATTTATTTTTATAATGGGGTTTAGCTGCTTTTCACGGCTGTGTTTATGCCGCTTTACACCCCCTTGACTCACTTACAGAGAGATATCAATACATAGGTTTGAAGATTCTTACTAGTCAGATATATTCTTGTGCGGTGAATAGGGGGTGTTGAGTCCAGTTCACTGAAAAAGGAATAGGTCTTGTCTCTTACATATTGGGTTTATGGAACGGTATCGGAGCTAATTTGAAACCCTTGTTTTATGCATCACCCCACCTCACCTTTCCCGTTCAGCAGCCATAGTGTGTTTCCTAAACGTGTGACTCTGTTCTGTTTTGTAATTCAGTTCAAGTGTAGCGGTTTTTACATTCCCTCTCTAAGTGATATCTTATGATAAGTGTCTTTTTCTGTGTGACTTATTTCACTTAGAATCGTCGTACCTAAATCCACTCATCGTGCTGCTACTAGCCTTATGACGTTGATTTCATGGCTGAGTGATATTCCATTGTACATGAGGACCACAACTTCTTTATCCATTTTTCGCTTTCCTAGGATATTTAAGGTGTAATGAAGTGGGGGTTCTTGTCAACAGAGCAGCCCTAAACTTTGGGGTGCCTGTGTCTTGCTGATTTTTAGTTTTCCCAATTTATACGCCCATGAGTGGAAGTGCCCTATGCTCTCCAAGCTGTGTTTTTTAGATGTTTCAGAACACACCGTACACTTCTCCAGAGTGGCTGTTGGCAATTTACATCCCACCCATCAGCGTAGCAAGGCTCCCATTTCTCCATGGCCGGTCCTGCATTTCTGGTTTGGACACTTTTTTCCGCATGGCCCTTTTGCCCGCTGGGAAGCGAGACTTCTTTGGAGCACTGATTGGCCTTTCCAGGTTGCTTGGTTGGCCAAAAAGGGCGTATGCGTTTTTTCCTGAATATATTCAGGAAAAAACGCATACGCCCTTTTTGGCCAAGGGCATCATTGTCCACGTTTTGCCGCTTTTCATGTGCTTTCAGGGCGATTCGAATCTACCTCCTGAAATCTGTTTCCTGCAATTCTGCCTTGCTTTCAAAGCCTCTTCGTTGCCTTCCCTTAGTATATTTGTGGACGAGAGGTATCATTTAAAACTCTGCAGGTTTGTGAATTGCAGTGCCCCTGAGCTCCATTTTTCAACTCGCTTTTTTGGGAGCTGGCCGCAAAAGCGCAGGATTGCTTCAGGCCCTCTTCTGGTTCTGGGGGGCAGGCTGAGCTTCTGCTTAATTCTTCTTCCTGATGGGAAAATAGAGTGACCTGTGCCTGTCCCAACACCTAGAGCTAGTCTCTCATTGGTTCCCCCTCTTCCCGTTCATCCTCAGGACAAATTGCAACCTGTACGGAACAGGAGGTTAAAGGTGCTGATTCTCCAAGGAGGGAGATGGCTAGTAAATCGGCTGGAATGGCGAACCCGAGCAAAGGAGATGAGAAATGTGGTGCGTTTTAGAAACCTTTCCCGATCACACGGTGTACCATCTTCTGGGTTTCTCATGCCTGTTTTCGACGTAGGAAGATGCCCTTGAACCTGGAGATTTGGGACCCATGGGATGGGTACCATGCAGTATTACTTGAAAGGGTCTGCGTTGGTTCACCCAACCTCACCGAACCTCTCAGCCCCAAGAGTGTCCACCCTTATGTCTCAATCAGCTGTGGGTCTAGATATGGTCAATCCAGGTTGCATCACAGCCCCTGAACGAATTTTGTAAGAATTTCTCTCTCTTTCACTGTCTTTGTTTCACGGGTTTTGAAAAGTAATTTATTTTTATAATGGGGTTTAGCTGCTTTTCACGGCTGTGTTTATGCCGCTTTACACCCCCTTGACTCACTTACGGAGAGATATCAATACATAGGTTTGAAGATTCTTACTAGTCAGATATATTCTTGTGCGGTGAATACGGGGTGTTGAGTCCAGTTCACTGAAAAAGGAATAGGTCTTGTCTCTTACATATTGGGTTTATGGAACGGTATCGGAGCTAATTTGAAACCCTTGTTTTATGCATCACCCCACCTCACCTTTCCCGTTCAGCAGCCATAGTGTGTTTCCTAAACGTGTGACTCTGTTCTGTTTTGTAATTCAGTTCAAGTGTAGCGGTTTTTACATTCCCTCTCTAAGTGATATCTTATGATAAGTGTCTTTTTCTGTGTGACTTATTTCACTTAGAATCGTCGTACCTAAATCCACTCATCGTGCTGCTACTAGCCTTATGACGTTGATTTCATGGCTGAGTGATATTCCATTGTACATGAGGACCACAACTTCTTTATCCATTTTTCGCTTTCGTAGGATATTTAAGGTGTAATGAAGTGGGGGTTCTTGTCCACAGAGCAGCCCTAAACTTTGGGGTGCCTGTGTCTTGCTGATTTTTAGTTTTCCCAATTTATACGCCCATGAGTGGAAGTGCCCTATGCTCTCCAAGCTGTGTTTTTTAGATGTTTCAGAACACACCGTACACTTCTCCAGAGTGGCTGTTGGCAATTTACATCCCACCCATCAGCGTAGCAAGGCTCCCATTTCTCCATGGCCGGTCCTGCATTTCTGGTTTGGACACTTTTTTCCGCATGGCCCTTTTGCCCGCTGGGAAGCGAGACTTCTTTGGAGCACTGATTGGCCTTTCCAGGTTGCTTGGATGGCCAAAAAGGGCGTATGCGTTTTTTCCTGAATATATTCAGGAAAAAACGCATACGCCCTTTTTGGCCAAGGGCATCATTGTCCACGTTTTGCCGCTTTTCATGTGCTTTCAAGGCGATTCGAATCTACCTCCTGAAATCTGTTTCCTGCAATTCTGCCTTGCTTTCAAAGCCTCTTCGTTGCCTTCCCTTAGTATATTTGTGGACGAGAGGTATCATTTAAAACTCTGCAGGTTTGTGAATTGCAGTGCCCCTGAGCTCCATTTTTCAACTCGCTTTTTTGGGAGCTGGCCGCAAAAGCGCAGGATTGCTTCAGGCCCTCTTCTGGTTCTGGGGGGCAGGCTGAGCTTGTGCTTAATTCTTCTTCCTGATGGGAAAATAGAGTGACCTGTGCCTGTCCCTACACCTAGAGCTAGTCTCTCATTGGTTCCCCCTCTTCCCGTTCATCCTCAGGACAAATTGCAACCTGTACGGAACAGGAGGTTAAAGGTGCTGATTCTCCAAGGAGGGAGATGGCTAGTAAATCGGCTGGAATGGCGAACCCGAGCAAAGGAGATGAGAAATGAGGTGCGTTTTAGAAACCTTTCCCGATCACACGGTGTACCATCTTCTGGGTTTCTCATGCCTGTTTTCGACGTAGGAAGATGCCCTTGAACCTGGAGATTTGGGACCCATGGGATGGGTACCATGCAGTATTACTTGAAAGGGTCTGCGTTGGCTCACCCAACCTCACCGAACCTCTCAGCCCCAAGAGTGTCCACCCTTATGTCTCAATCAGCTGTGGGTCTAGATATGGTCAATCCAGGTTGCATCACAGCCCCTGAACGAATTTTGTAAGAATTTCTCTCTCTTTCACTGTCTTTGTTTCACGGGTTTTGAAAAGTAATTTATTTTTATAATGGGGTTTAGCGGCTTTTCACGGCTGTGTTTATGCCGCTTTACACACCCTTGACTCACTTACGGAGAGATATCAATACATAGGTTTGAAGATTCTTACTAGTCAGATATATTCTTTTGCGGTGAATAGGGGGTGTTGAGTCCAGTTCACTGAGCAAGGAGTAGGTCTTGTCTATTACATATTGGGTTTATGGAACGGTATCGGAGCTAATTTGAAACCCTTGTTTTATGCATCACCCCACCTCACCTTTCCCGTTCAGCAGCCATAGTGTGTTTCCTAAACGTGTGACTCTGTTCTGTTTTGTAATTCAGTTCAAGTGTAGCGGTTTTTACATTCCCTCTCTAAGTGATATCTTATGATAAGTGTCTTTTTCTGTGTGACTTATTTCACTTAGAATCGTCGTACCTAAATCCACTCATCGTGCTGCTACTAGCCTTATGACGTTGATTTCATGGCTGAGTGATATTCCATTGTACATGAGGACCACAACTTCTTTATCCATTTTTCGCTTTCCTAGGATATTTAAGGTGTAATGAAGTGGGGGTTCTTGTCAACAGAGCAGCCCTAAACTTTGGGGTGCCTGTGTCTTGCTGATTTTTAGTTTTCCCAATTTATACGCCCATGAGTGGAAGTGCCCTATGCTCTCCAAGCTGTGTTTTTTAGATGTTTCAGAACACACCGTACACTTCTCCAGAGTGGCTGTTGGCAATTTACATCCCACCCATCAGCGTAGCAAGGCTCCCATTTCTCCATGGCCGGTCCTGCATTTCTGGTTTGGACACTTTTTTCCGCATGGCCCTTTTGCCCGCTGGGAAGCGAGACTTCTTTGGAGCACTGATTGGCCTTTCCAGGGTGCTTGGTTGGCCAAAAAGGGCGTATGCGTTTTTTCCTGAATATATTCAGGAAAAAACGCATACGCCCTTTTTGGCCAAGGGCATCATTGTCCACGTTTTGCCGCTTTTCATGTGCTTTCAAGGCGATTCGAATCTACCTCCTGAAATCTGTTTCCTGCAATTCTGCCTTGCTTTCAAAGCCTCTTCGTTGCCTTCCCTTAGTATATTTGTGGACGAGAGGTATCATTTAAAACTGTGCAGGTTTGTGAATTGCAGTGCCCCTGAGCTCCATTTTTCAACTCGCTTTTTTGGGAGCTGGCCGCAAAAGCGCAGGATTGCTTCAGGCCCTCTTCTGGTTCTGGGGGGCAGGCTGAGCTTGTGCTTAATTCTTCTTCCTGATGGGAAAATAGAGTGACCTGTGCCTGTCCCAACACCTAGAGCTAGTCTCTCATTGGTTCCCCCTCTTCCCGTTCATCCTCAGGACAAATTGCAACCTGTACGGAACAGGAGGTTAAAGGTGCTGATTCTCCAAGGAGGGAGATGGCTAGTAAATCGGCTGGAATGGCGAACCCGAGCAAAGGAGATGAGAAATGTGGTGCGTTTTAGAAACCTTTCCGTATCACACGGTGTACCATCTTCTGGGTTTCTCATGCCTGTTTTCGACGTAGGAAGATGCCCTTGAACCTGGAGATTTGGGACCCATGGGATGGGAACCATGCAGTATTACTTGAAAGGGTCTGCGTTGGCTCACCCAACCTCACCGAACCTCTCAGCCCCAAGAGTGTCCACCCTTATGTCTCAATCAGCTGTGGGTCTAGAT
Organism: Balaenoptera acutorostrata; assembly: GCF_949987535.1. NCBI lineage: Eukaryota > Metazoa > Chordata > Mammalia > Artiodactyla > Balaenopteridae > Balaenoptera > Balaenoptera acutorostrata. The sequence continues at coordinate 673,537 of NW_026645828.1, read as the reverse complement.
ATGGTCAATCCAGGTTGCATCACAGCCCCTGAACGAATTTTGTAAGAATTTCTCTCTCTTTCACTGTCTTTGTTTCACGGGTTTTGAAAAGTAATTTATTTTTATATTGGGGTTTAGCTGCTTTTCACGGCTGTGTTTATGCCGCTTTACACCCCCTTGACTCACTTACGGAGAGATATCAATACATAGGTTTGAAGATTCTTACTAGTCAGATATATTGTTGTGCGGTGAATAGGGGGTGTTGAGTCCAGTTCACTGAAAAAGGAATAGGTCTTGTCTCTTACATATTGGGTTTATGGAACGGTATCGGAGCTAATTTGAAACCCTTGTTTTATGCATCACCCCACCTCACCTTTCCCGTTCAGCAGCCATAGTGTGTATCCTAAACGTGTGACTCTGTTCTGTTTTGTAATTCAGTTCAAGTGTAGCGGTTTTTACATTCCCTCTCTAAGTGATATCTTATGATAAGTGTCTTTTTCTGTGTGACTTATTTCACTTAGAATCGTCGTACCTAAATCCACTCATCGTGCTGCTACTAGCCTTATGACGTTGATTTCATGGCTGAGTGATATTCCATTGTACATGAGGACCACAACTTCTTTATCCATTTTTCGCTTTCCTAGGATATTTAAGGTGTAATGAAGTGGGGGTTCTTGTCAACAGAGCAGCCCTAAACTTTGGGGTGCCTGTGTCTTGCTGATTTTTAGTTTTCCCAATTTATACGCCCATGAGTGGAAGTGCCCTATGCTCTCCAAGCTGTGTTTTTTAGATGTTTCAGAACACACCGTACACTTCTCAAGAGTGGCTGTTGGCAATTTACATCCCACCCATCAGCTTAGCAAGGCTCCCATTTCTCCATGGCCGGTCCTGCATTTCTGGTTTGGACACTTTTTTCCGCATGGCCCTTTTGCCCGCTGGGAAGCGAGACTTCTTTGGAGCACTGATTGGCCTTTCCAGGTTGCTTGGTTGGCCAAAAAGGGCGTATGCGTTTTTTCCTGAATATATTCAGGAAAAAACGCATACGCCCTTTTTGGCCAAGGGCATCATTGTCCACGTTTTGCCGCTTTTCATGTGCTTTCAAGGCGATTCGAATCTACCTCCTGAAATCTGTTTCCTGCAATTCTGCCTTGCTTTCAAAGCCTCTTCGTTGCCTTCCCTTAGTATATTTGTGGACGAGAGGTATCATTTAAAACTGTGCAGGTTTGTGAATTGCAGTGCCCCTGAGCTCCATTTTTCAACTCGTTTTTTGGGAGCTGGCCGCAAAAGCGCAGGATTGCTTCAGGCCCTCTTCTGGTTCTGGGGGGCAGGCTGAGCTTGTGCTTAATTCTTCTTCCTGATGGGAAAATAGAGTGACCTGTGCCTGTCCCAACACCTAGAGCTAGTCTCTCATTGGTTCCCCCTCTTCCCGTTCATCCTCAGGACAAATTGCAACCTGTACGGAACAGGAGGTTAAAGGTGCTGATTCTCCAAGGAGGGAGATGGCTAGTAAATCGGCTGGAATGGCGAACCCGAGCAAAGGAGATGAGAAATGTGGTGCGTTTTAGAAACCTTTCCGTATCACACGGTGTACCATCTTCTGGGTTTCTCATGCCTGTTTTCGACGTAGGAAGATGCCCTTGAACCTGGAGATTTGGGACCCATGGGATGGGAACCATGCAGTATTACTTGAAAGGGTCTGCGTTGGCTCACCCAACCTCACCGAACCTCTCAGCCCCAAGAGTGTCCACCCTTATGTCTCAATCAGCTGTGGGTCTAGATATGGTCAATCCAGGTTGCATCACAGCCCCTGAACGAATTTTGTAAGAATTTCTCTCTCTTTCACTGTCTTTGTTTCACGGGTTTTGAAAAGTAATTTATTTTTATAATGGGGTTTAGCTGCTTTTCACGGCTGTGTTTATGCCGCTTTACACCCCCTTGACTCACTTACGGAGAGATATCAATACATAGGTTTGAAGATTCTTACTAGTCAGATATATTCTTGTGCGGTGAATAGGGGGTGTTGAGTCCAGTTCACTGAAAAAGGAATAGGTCTTGTCTCTTACATATTGGGTTTATGGAACGGTATCGGAGCTAATTTGAAACCCTTGTTTTATGCATCACCCCACCTCACCTTTCCCGTTCAGCAGCCATAGTGTGTTTCCTAAACGTGTGACTCTGTTCTGTTTTGTAATTCAGTTCAAGTGTAGCGGTTTTTACATTCCCTCTCTAAGTGATATCTTATGATAAGTGTCTTTTTCTGTGTGACTTATTTCACTTAGAATCGTCGTACCTAAATCCACTCATCGTGCTGCTACTAGCCTTATGACGTTGATTTCATGGCTGAGTGATATTCCATTGTACATGAGGACCACAAATTCTTTATCCATTTTTCGCTTTCCTAGGATATTTAAGGTGTAATGAAGTGGGGGTTCTTGTCAACAGAGCAGCCCTAAACTTTGGGGTGCCTGTGTCTTGCTGATTTTTAGTTTTCCCAATTTATACGCCCATGAGTGGAAGTGCCCTATGCTCTCCAAGCTGTGTTTTTAGATGTTTCAGAACACACCGTACACTTCTCCAGAGTGGCTGTTGGCAATTTACATCCCACCCATCAGCGTAGCAGGGCTCCCATTTCTCCATGGCCGGTCCTGCATTTCTGGTTTGGACACTTTTTTCCGCATGGCCCTTTTGCCCGCTGGGAAGCGAGACTTCTTTGGAGCACTGATTGGCCTTTCCAGGTTGCTTGGTTGGCCAAAAAGGGCGTATGCGTTTTTTCCTGAATATATTCAGGAAAAAACGCATACGCCCTTTTTGGCCAAGGGCATCATTGTCCACGTTTTGCCGCTTTTCATGTGCTTTCAGGGCGATTCGAATCTACCTCCTGAAATCTGTTTCCTGCAATTCTGCCTTGCTTTCAAAGCCTCTTCGTTGCCTTCCCTTAGTATATTTGTGGACGAGAGGTATCATTTAAAACTCTGCAGGTTTGTGAATTGCAGTGCCCCTGAGCTCCATTTTTCAACTCGCTTTTTTGGGAGCTGGCCGCAAAAGCGCAGGATTGCTTCAGGCCCTCTTCTGGTTCTGGGGGGCAGGCTGAGCTTGTGCTTAATTCTTCTTCCTGATGGGAAAATAGAGTGACCTGTGCCTGTCCCAACACCTAGAGCTAGTCTCTCATTGGTTCCCCCTCTTCCCGTTCATCCTCAGGACAAATTGCAACCTGTACGGAACAGGAGGTTAAAGGTGCTGATTCTCCAAGGAGGGAGATGGCTAGTAAATCGGCTGGAATGGCGAACCCGAGCAAAGGAGATGAGAAATGTGGTGCGTTTTAGAAACCTTTCCCGATCACACGGTGTACCATCTTCTGGGTTTCTCATGCCTGTTTTCGACGTAGGAAGATGCCCTTGAACCTGGAGATTTGGGACCCATGGGATGGGTACCATGCAGTATTACTTGAAAGGGTCTGCGTTGGTTCACCCAACCTCACCGAACCTCTCAGCCCCAAGAGTGTCCACCCTTATGTCTCAATCAGCTGTGGGTCTAGATATGGTCAATCCAGGTTGCATCACAGCCCCTGAACGAATTTTGTAAGAATTTCTCTCTCTTTCACTGTCTTTGTTTCACGGGTTTTGAAAAGTAATTTATTTTTATAATGGGGTTTAGCTGCTTTTCACGGCTGTGTTTATGCCGCTTTACACCCCCTTGACTCACTTACGGAGAGATATCAATACATAGGTTTGAAGATTCTTACTAGTCAGATATATTCTTGTGCGGTGAATACGGGGTGTTGAGTCCAGTTCACTGAAAAAGGAATAGGTCTTGTCTCTTACATATTGGGTTTATGGAACGGTATCGGAGCTAATTTGAAACCCTTGTTTTATGCATCACCCCACCTCACCTTTCCCGTTCAGCAGCCATAGTGTGTTTCCTAAACGTGTGACTCTGTTCTGTTTTGTAATTCAGTTCAAGTGTAGCGGTTTTTACATTCCCTCTCTAAGTGATATCTTATGATAAGTGTCTTTTTCTGTGTGACTTATTTCACTTAGAATCGTCGTACCTAAATCCACTCATCGTGCTGCTACTAGCCTTATGACGTTGATTTCATGGCTGAGTGATATTCCATTGTACATGAGGACCACAACTTCTTTATCCATTTTTCGCTTTCCTAGGATATTTAAGGTGTAATGAAGTGGGGGTTCTTGTCAACAGAGCAGCCCTAAACTTTGGGGTGCCTGTGTCTTGCTGATTTTTAGTTTTCCCAATTTATACGCCCATGAGTGGAAGTGCCCTATGCTCTCCAAGCTGTGTTTTTTAGATGTTTCAGAACACACCGTACACTTCTCCAGAGTGGCTGTTGGCAATTTACATCCCACCCATCAGCGTAGCAAGGCTCCCATTTCTCCATGGCCGGTCCTGCATTTCTGGTTTGGACACTTTTTTCCGCATGGCCCTTTTGCCCGCTGGGAAGCGAGACTTCTTTGGAGCACTGATTGGCCTTTCCAGGTTGCTTGGATGGCCAAAAAGGGCGTATGCGTTTTTTCCTGAATATATTCAGGAAAAAACGCATACGCCCTTTTTGGCCAAGGGCATCATTGTCCACGTTTTGCCGCTTTTCATGTGCTTTCAAGGCGATTCGAATCTACCTCCTGAAATCTGTTTCCTGCAATTCTGCCTTGCTTTCAAAGCCTCTTCGTTGCCTTCCCTTAGTATATTTGTGGACGAGAGGTATCATTTAAAACTCTGCAGGTTTGTGAATTGCAGTGCCCCTGAGCTCCATTTTTCAACTCGCTTTTTTGGGAGCTGGCCGCAAAACCGCAGGATTGCTTCAGGCCCTCTTCTGGTTCTGGGGGGCAGGCTGAGCTTGTGCTTAATTCTTCTTCCTGATGGGAAAATAGAGTGACCTGTGCCTGTCCCTACACCTAGAGCTAGTCTCTCATTGGTTCCCCCTCTTCCCGTTCATCCTCAGGACAAATTGCAACCTGTACGGAACAGGAGGTTAAAGGTGCTGATTCTCCAAGGAGGGAGATGGCTAGTAAATCGGCTGGAATGGCGAACCCGAGCAAAGGAGATGAGAAATGTGGTGCGTTTTAGAAACCTTTCCGTATCACACGGTGTACCATCTTCTGGGTTTCTCATGCCTGTTTTCGACGTAGGAAGATGCCCTTGAACCTGGAGATTTGGGACCCATGGGATGGGAACCATGCAGTATTACTTGAAAGGGTCTGCGTTGGCTCACCCAACCTCACCGAACCTCTCAGCCCCAAGAGTGTCCACCCTTATGTCTCAATCAGCTGTGGGTCTAGATATGGTCAATCCAGGTTGCATCACAGCCCCTGAACGAATTTTGTAAGAATTTCTCTCTCTTTCACTGTTTTGTTTCACGGGTTTTGAAAAGTAATTTATTTTTATATTGGGGTTTAGCTGCTTTTCACGGCTGTGTTTATGCCGCTTTACACCCCCTTGACTCACTTACGGAGAGATATCAATACATAGGTTTGAAGATTCTTACTAGTCAGATATATTCTTGTGCGGTGAATAGGGGGTGTTGAGTCCAGTTCACTGAAAAAGGAATAGGTCTTGTCTCTTACATATTGGGTTTATGGAACGGTATCGGAGCTAATTTGAAACCCTTGTTTTATGCATCACCCCACCTCACCTTTCCCGTTCAGCAGCCATAGTGTGTTTCCTAAACGTGTGACTCTGTTCTGTTTTGTAATTCAGTTCAAGTGTAGCGGTTTTTACATTCCCTCTCTAAGTGATATCTTATGATAAGTGTCTTTTTCTGTGTGACTTATTTCACTTAGAATCGTCGTACCTAAATCCACTCATCGTGCTGCTACTAGCCTTATGACGTGGATTTCATGGCTGAGTGATATTCCATTGTACATGAGGACCACAACTTCTTTATCCATTTTTCGCTTTCCTAGGATATTTAAGGTGTAATGAAGTGGGGGTTCTTGTCAACAGAGCAGCCCTAAACTTTGGGGTGCCTGTGTCTTGCTGATTTTTAGTTTTCCCAATTTATACGCCCATGAGTGGAAGTGCCCTATGCTCTCCAAGCTGTGTTTTTTAGATGTTTCAGAACACACCGTACACTTCTCCAGAGTGGCTGTTGGCAATTTACATCCCACCCATCAGCTTAGCAAGGCTCCCATTTCTCCATGGCCGGTCCTGCATTTCTGGTTTGGACACTTTTTTCCGCATGGCCCTTTTGCCCGCTGGGAAGCGAGACTTCTTTGGAGCACTGATTGGCCTTTCCAGGTTGCTTGGTTGGCCAAAAAGGGCGTATGCGTTTTTTCCTGAATATATTCAGGAAAAAACGCATACGCCCTTTTTGGCCAAGGGCATCATTGTCCACGTTTTGCCGCTTTTCATGTGCTTTCAAGGCGATTCGAATCTACCTCCTGAAATCTGTTTCCTGCAATTCTGCCTTGCTTTCAAAGCCTCTTCGTTGCCTTCCCTTAGTATATTTGTGGACGAGAGGTATCATTTAAAACTCTGCAGGTTTGTGAATTGCAGTGCCCCTGAGCTCCATTTTTCAACTCGCTTTTTTGGGAGCTGGCCGCAAAAGCGCAGGATTGCTTCAGGCCCTCTTCTGGTTCTGGGGGGCAGGCTGAGCTTGTGCTTAATTCTTCTTCCTGATGGGAAAATAGAGTGACCTGTGCCTGTCCCAACACCTAGAGCTAGTCTCTCATTGGTTCCCCCTCTTCCCGTTCATCCTCAGGACAAATTGCAACCTGTACGGAACAGGAGGTTAAAGGTGCTGATTCTCCAAGGAGGGAGATGGCTAGTAAATCGGCTGGAATGGCGAACCCGAGCAAAGGAGATGAGAAATGTGGTGCGTTTTAGAAACCTTTCCGTATCACACGGTGTACCATCTTCTGGGTTTCTCATGCCTGTTTTCGACGTAGGAAGATGCCCTTGAACCTGGAGATTTGGGACCCATGGGATGGGAACCATGCAGTATTACTTGAAAGGGTCTGCGTTGGCTCACCCAAACTCACCGAACCTCTCAGCCCCAAGAGTGTCCACCCTTATGTCTCAATCAGCTGTGGGTCTAGATATGGTCAATCCAGGTTGCATCACAGCCCCTGAACGAATTTTGTAAGAATTTCTCTCTCTTTCACTGTCTTTGTTTCACGGGTTTTGAAAAGTAATTTATTTTTATAATGGGGTTTAGCTGCTTTTCACGGCTGTGTTTATGCCGCTTTACACCCCCTTGACTCACTTACGGAGAGATATCAATACATAGGTTTGAAGATTCTTACTAGTCAGATATATTCTTGTGCGGTGAATAGGGGGTGTTGAGTCCAGTTCACTGAAAAAGGAATAGGTCTTGTCTCTTACATATTGGGTTTATGGAACGGTATCGGAGCTAATTTGAAACCCTTGTTTTATGCATCACCCCACCTCACCTTTCCCGTTCAGCAGCCATAGTGTGTTTCCTAAACGTGTGACTCTGTTCTGTTTTGTAATTCAGTTCAAGTGTAGCGGTTTTTACATTCCCTCTCTAAGTGATATCTTATGATAAGTGTCTTTTTCTGTGTGACTTATTTCACTTAGAATCGTCGTACCTAAATCCACTCATCGTGCTGCTACTAGCCTTATGACGTTGATTTCATGGCTGAGTGATATTCCATTGTACATGAGGACCACAAATTCTTTATCCATTTTTCGCTTTCCTAGGATATTTAAGGTGTAATGAAGTGGGGGTTCTTGTCAACAGAGCAGCCCTAAACTTTGGGGTGCCTGTGTCTTGCTGATTTTTAGTTTTCCCAATTTATACGCCCATGAGTGGAAGTGCCCTATGCTCTCCAAGCTGTGTTTTTAGATGTTTCAGAACACACCGTACACTTCTCCAGAGTGGCTGTTGGCAATTTACATCCCACCCATCAGCGTAGCAGGGCTCCCATTTCTCCATGGCCGGTCCTGCATTTCTGGTTTGGACACTTTTTTCCGCATGGCCCTTTTGCCCGCTGGGAAGCGAGACTTCTTTGGAGCACTGATTGGCCTTTCCAGGTTGCTTGGTTGGCCAAAAAGGGCGTATGCGTTTTTTCCTGAATATATTCAGGAAAAAACGCATACGCCCTTCTTGGCCAAGGGCATCATTGTCCACGTTTTGCCGCTTTTCATGTGCTTTCGGGCGATTCGAATCTACCTCCTGAAATCTGTTTCCTGCAATTCTGCCTTGCTTTCAAAGCCTCTTCGTTGCCTTCCCTTAGTATATTTGTGGACGAGAGGTATCATTTAAAACTCTGCAGGTTTGTGAATTGCAGTGCCCCTGAGCTCCATTTTTCAACTCGCTTTTTTGGGAGCTGGCCGCAAAAGCGCAGGATTGCTTCAGGCCCTCTTCTGGTTCTGGGGGGCAGGCTGAGCTTCTGCTTAATTCTTCTTCCTGATGGGAAAATAGAGTGACCTGTGCCTGTCCCAACACCTAGAGCTAGTCTCTCATTGGTTCCCCCTCTTCCCGTTCATCCTCAGGACAAATTGCAACCTGTACGGAACAGGAGGTTAAAGGTGCTGATTCTCCAAGGAGGGAGATGGCTAGTAAATCGGCTGGAATGGCGAACCCGAGCAAAGGAGATGAGAAATGTGGTGCGTTTTAGAAACCTTTCCCGATCACACGGTGTACCATCTTCTGGGTTTCTCATGCCTGTTTTCGACGTAGGAAGATGCCCTTGAACCTGGAGATTTGGGACCCATGGGATGGGTACCATGCAGTATTACTTGAAAGGGTCTGCGTTGGTTCACCCAACCTCACCGAACCTCTCAGCCCCAAGAGTGTCCACCCTTATGTCTCAATCAGCTGTGGGTCTAGATATGGTCAATCCAGGTTGCATCACAGCCCCTGAACGAATTTTGTAAGAATTTCTCTCTCTTTCACTGTCTTTGTTTCACGGGTTTTGAAAAGTAATTTATTTTTATAATGGGGTTTAGCTGCTTTTCACGGCTGTGTTTATGCCGCTTTACACCCCCTTGACTCACTTACGGAGAGATATCAATACATAGGTTTGAAGATTCTTACTAGTCAGATATATTCTTGTGCGGTGAATACGGGGTGTTGAGTCCAGTTCACTGAAAAAGGAATAGGTCTTGTCTCTTACATATTGGGTTTATGGAACGGTATCGGAGCTAATTTGAAACCCTTGTTTTATGCATCACCCCACCTCACCTTTCCCGTTCAGCAGCCATAGTGTGTTTCCTAAACGTGTGACTCTGTTCTGTTTTGTAATTCAGTTCAAGTGTAGCGGTTTTTACATTCCCTCTCTAAGTGATATCTTATGATAAGTGTCTTTTTCTGTGTGACTTATTTCACTTAGAATCGTCGTACCTAAATCCACTCATCGTGCTGCTACTAGCCTTATGACGTTGATTTCATGGCTGAGTGATATTCCATTGTACATGAGGACCACAACTTCTTTATCCATTTTTCGCTTTCCTAGGATATTTAAGGTGTAATGAAGTGGGGGTTCTTGTCAACAGAGCAGCCCTAAACTTTGGGGTGCCTGTGTCTTGCTGATTTTTAGTTTTCCCAATTTATACGCCCATGAGTGGAAGTGCCCTATGCTCTCCAAGCTGTGTTTTTTAGATGTTTCAGAACACACCGTACACTTCTCCAGAGTGGCTGTTGGCAATTTACATCCCACCCATCAGCGTAGCAAGGCTCCCATTTCTCCATGGCCGGTCCTGCATTTCTGGTTTGGACACTTTTTTCCGCATGGCCCTTTTGCCCGCTGGGAAGCGAGACTTCTTTGGAGCACTGATTGGCCTTTCCAGGTTGCTTGGATGGCCAAAAAGGGCGTATGCGTTTTTTCCTGAATATATTCAGGAAAAAACGCATACGCCCTTTTTGGCCAAGGGCATCATTGTCCACGTTTTGCCGCTTTTCATGTGCTTTCAAGGCGATTCGAATCTACCTCCTGAAATCTGTTTCCTGCAATTCTGCCTTGCTTTCAAAGCCTCTTCGTTGCCTTCCCTTAGTATATTTGTGGACGAGAGGTATCATTTAAAACTCTGCAGGTTTGTGAATTGCAGTGCCCCTGAGCTCCATTTTTCAACTCGCTTTTTTGGGAGCTGGCCGCAAAAGCGCAGGATTGCTTCAGGCCCTCTTCTGGTTCTGGGGGGCAGGCTGAGCTTGTGCTTAATTCTTCTTCCTGATGGGAAAATAGAGTGACCTGTGCCTGTCCCTACACCTAGAGCTAGTCTCTCATTGGTTCCCCCTCTTCCCGTTCATCCTCAGGACAAATTGCAACCTGTACGGAACAGGAGGTTAAAGGTGCTGATTCTCCAAGGAGGGAGATGGCTAGTAAATCGGCTGGAATGGCGAACCCGAGCAAAGGAGATGAGAAATGAGGTGCGTTTTAGAAACCTTTCCCGATCACACGGTGTACCATCTTCTGGGTTTCTCATGCCTGTTTTCGACGTAGGAAGATGCCCTTGAACCTGGAGATTTGGGACCCATGGGATGGGTACCATGCAGTATTACTTGAAAGGGTCTGCGTTGGCTCACCCAACCTCACCGAACCTCTCAGCCCCAAGAGTGTCCACCCTTATGTCTCAATCAGCTGTGGGTCTAGATATGGTCAATCCAGGTTGCATCACAGCCGCTGAACGAATTTTGTAAGAATTTCTCTCTCTTTCACTGTCTTTGTTTCACGGGTTTTGAAAAGTAATTTATTTTTATAATGGGGTTTAGCGGCTTTTCACGGCTGTGTTTATGCCGCTTTACACACCCTTGACTCACTTACGGAGAGATATCAATACATAGGTTTGAAGATTCTTACTAGTCAGATATATTCTTTTGCGGTGAATAGGGGGTGTTGAGTCCAGTTCACTGAGCAAGGAGTAGGTCTTGTCTATTACATATTGGGTTTATGGAACGGTATCGGAGCTAATTTGAAACCCTTGTTTTATGCATCACCCCACCTCACCTTTCCCGTTCAGCAGCCATAGTGTGTTTCCTAAACGTGTGACTCTGTTCTGTTTTGTAATTCAGTTCAAGTGTAGCGGTTTTTACATTCCCTCTCTAAGTGATATCTTATGATAAGTGTCTTTTTCTGTGTGACTTATTTCACTTAGAATCGTCGTACCTAAATCCACTCATCGTGCTGCTACTAGCCTTATGACGTTGATTTCATGGCTGAGTGATATTCCATTGTACATGAGGACCACAACTTCTTTATCCATTTTTCGCTTTCCTAGGATATTTAAGGTGTAATGAAGTGGGGGTTCTTGTCAACAGAGCAGCCCTAAACTTTGGGGTGCCTGTGTCTTGCTGATTTTTAGTTTTCCCAATTTATACGCCCATGAGTGGAAGTGCCCTATGCTCTCCAAGCTGTGTTTTTTAGATGTTTCAGAACACACCGTACACTTCTCCAGAGTGGCTGTTGGCAATTTACATCCCACCCATCAGCGTAGCAAGGCTCCCATTTCTCCATGGCCGGTCCTGCATTTCTGGTTTGGACACTTTTTTCCGCATGGCCCTTTTGCCCGCTGGGAAGCGAGACTTCTTTGGAGCACTGATTGGCCTTTCCAGGGTGCTTGGTTGGCCAAAAAGGGCGTATGCGTTTTTTCCTGAATATATTCAGGAAAAAACGCATACGCCCTTTTTGGCCAAGGGCATCATTGTCCACGTTTTGCCGCTTTTCATGTGCTTTCAAGGCGATTCGAATCTACCTCCTGAAATCTGTTTCCTGCAATTCTGCCTTGCTTTCAAAGCCTCTTCGTTGCCTTCCCTTAGTATATTTGTGGACGAGAGGTATCATTTAAAACTGTGCAGGTTTGTGAATTGCAGTGCCCCTGAGCTCCATTTTTCAACTCGCTTTTTTGGGAGCTGGCCGCAAAAGCGCAGGATTGCTTCAGGCCCTCTTCTGGTTCTGGCGGGCAGGCTGAGCTTGTGCTTAATTCTTCTTCCTGATGGGAAAATAGAGTGACCTGTGCCTGTCCCAACACCTAGAGCTAGTCTCTCATTGGTTCCCCCTCTTCCCGTTCATCCTCAGGACAAATTGCAACCTGTACGGAACAGGAGGTTAAAGGTGCTGATTCTCCAAGGAGGGAGATGGCTAGTAAATCGGCTGGAATGGCGAACCCGAGCAAAGGAGATGAGAAATGTGGTGCGTTTTAGAAACCTTTCCGTATCACACGGTGTACCATCTTCTGGGTTTCTCATGCCTGTTTTCGACGTAGGAAGATGCCCTTGAACCTGGAGATTTGGGACCCATGGGATGGGAACCATGCAGTATTACTTGAAAGGGTCTGCGTTGGCTCACCCAACCTCACCGAACCTCTCAGCCCCAAGAGTGTCCACCCTTATGTCTCAATCAGCTGTGGGTCTAGATATGGTCAATCCAGGTTGCATCACAGCCCCTGAACGAATTTTGTAAGAATTTCTCTCTCTTTCACTGTCTTTGTTTCACGGTTTTGAAAAGTAATTTATTTTTATATTGGGGTTTAGCTGCTTTTCACGGCTGTGTTTATGCCGCTTTACACCCCCTTGACTCACTTACGGAGAGATATCAATACATAGGTTTGAAGATTCTTACTAGTCAGATATATTCTTGTGCGGTGAATAGGGGGTGTTGAGTCCAGTTCACTGAAAAAGGAATAGGTCTTGTCTCTTACATATTGGGTTTATGGAACGGTATCGGAGCTAATTTGAAACCCTTGTTTTATGCATCACCCCACCTCACCTTTCCCGTTCAGCAGCCATAGTGTGTTTCCTAAACGTGTGACTCTGTTCTGTTTTGTAATTCAGTTCAAGTGTAGCGGTTTTTACATTCCCTCTCTAAGTGATATCTTATGATAAGTGTCTTTTTCTGTGTGACTTATTTCACTTAGAATCGTCGTACCTAAATCCACTCATCGTGCTGCTACTAGCCTTATGACGTTGATTTCATGGCTGAGTGATATTCCATTGTACATGAGGACCACAACTTCTTTATCCATTTTTCGCTTTCCTAGGATATCTAAGGTGTAATGAAGTGGGGGTTCTTGTCAACAGAGCAGCCCTAAACTTTGGGGTGCCTGTGTCTTGCTGATTTTTAGTTTTCCCAATTTATACGCCCATGAGTGGAAGTGACCTATGCTCTCCAAGCTGTGTTTTTTAGATGTTTCAGAACACACCGTACACTTCTCCAGAGTGGCTGTTGGCAATTTACATCCCACCCATCACCGTAGCAGGGCTCCCATTTCTCCATGGCTGGTCCTGCATTTCTGGTTTGGACACTTTTTTCCGCATGGCCCTTTTGCCCGCTGGGAAGCGAGACTTCTTTGGAGCACTGATTGGCCTTTCCAGGTTGCTTGGTTGGCCAAAAAGGGCGTATGCGTTTTTTCCTGAATATATTCAGGAAAAAACGCATACGCCCTTTTTGGCCAAGGGCATCATTGTCCACGTTTTGCCGCTTTTCATGTGCTTTCAAGGCGATTCGAATCTACCTCCTGAAATCTGTTTCCTGCAATTCTGCCTTGCTTTCAAAGCCTCTTCGTTGCCTTCCCTTAATATATTTGTGGACGAGAGGTATCATTTAAAACTCTGCAGGTTTGTGAATTGCAGTGCCCCTGAGCTCCATTTTTCAACTCGGTTTTTGGGAGCTGGCCGCAAAAGCGCAGGATTGCTTCAGGCCCTCTTCTGGTTCTGGGGGGCAGGCTGAGCTTGTGCTTAATTCTTCTTCCTGATGGGAAAATAGAGTGACCTGTGCCTGTCCCAACACCTAGAGCTAGTCTCTCATTGGTTCCCCCTCTTCCCGTTCATCCTCAGGACAAATTGCAACCTGTACGGAACAGGAGGTTAAAGGTGCTGATTCTCCAAGGAGGGAGATGGCTAGTAAATCGGCTGGAATGGCGAACCCGAGCAAAGGAGATGAGAAATGAGGTGCGTTTTAGAAACCTTTCCCGATCACACGGTGTACCATCTTCTGGGTTTCTCATGCCTGTTTTCGACGTAGGAAGATGCCCTTGAACATGGAGATTTGGGACCCATGGGATGGGTACCATGCAGTATTACTTGAAAGGGTCTGCGTTGGCTCACCCAACCTCACCGAACCTCTCAGCCCCAAGAGTGTCCACCCTTATGTCTCAATCAGCTGTGGGTCTAGATATGGTCAATCCAGGTTGCATCACAGCCCCTGAACGAATTTTGTAAGAATTTCTCTCTCTTTCACTGTCTTTGTTTCACGGGTTTTGAAAAGTAATTTATTTTTATAATGGGGTTTAGCTGCTTTTCACGGCTGTGTTTATGCCGCTTTACACACCCTTGACTCACTTACGGAGAGATATCAATACATAGGTTTGAAGATTCTTACTAGTCAGATATATTCTTTTGCGGTGAATAGGGGGTGTTGAGTCCAGTTCACTGAGCAAGGAGTAGGTCTTGTCTATTACATATTGGGTTTTGTGGAACGGTATCTGAGCTAACTTGAAACCCTTGTTTTATGCATCACCCCACCTCACCTTGCCGGTTCAGCAGCCATAGTGTGTTTTCTAAACGTGTGACTCTGTTCTGTTTTGTAATTCAGGTCAAGTGTAGCGGTTTTTACATTCCCTCTCTAAGTGATATGTTATGATAAGTGTCTTTTTCTGTGTGACTTATTTCACTTAGAATCGTCGTACCTAAATCCACTCATCGTGCTGCTACTAGCCTTATGACGTTGATTTCATGGCTGAGTGATATTCCATTGTACATGAGGACCACAACTTCTTTATCCATTTTTCGCTTTCCTAGGATATTTAAGGTGTAATGAAGTGGGGGTTCTTGTCAACAGAGCAGCCCTAAACTTTGGGGTGCCTGTGTCTTGCTGATTTTTAGTTTTCCCAATTTATACGCCCATGAGTGGAAGTGCCCTATGCTCTCCAAGCTGTGTTTTTTAGATGTTTCAGAACACACCGTACACTTCTCCAGAGTGGCTGTTGGCAATTTACATCCCACCCATCAGCGTAGCAAGGCTCCCATTTCTCCATGGCCGGTCCTGCATTTCTGGTTTGGACACTTTTTTCCGCATGGCCCTTTTGCCCGCTGGGAAGCGAGACTTCTTTGGAGCACTGATTGGCCTTTCCAGGTTGCTTGGTTGGCCAAAAAGGGCGTATGCGTTTTTTCCTGAATATATTCAGGAAAAAACGCATACGCCCTTTTTGGCCAAGGGCATCATTGTCCACGTTTTGCCGCTTTTCATGTGCTTTCAAGGCGATTCGAATCTACCTCCTGAAATCTGTTTCCTGCAATTCTGCCCTGCTTTCAAAGCCTCTTCGTTGCCTTCCCTTAGTATATTTGTGGACGAGAGGTATCATTTAAAACTCTGCAGGTTTGTGAATTGCAGTGCCCCTGAGCTCCATTTTTCAACTCGCTTTTTTGGGAGCTGGCCGCAAAAGCGCAGGATTTCTTCAGGCCCTCTTCTGGTTCTGGGGGGCAGGCTGAGCTTGTGCTTAATTCTTCTTCCTGATGGGAAAATAGAGTGACCTGTGCCTGTCCCAACACCTAGAGCTAGTCTCTCATTGGTTCCCCCTCTTCCCGTTCATCCTCAGGACAAATTGCAACCTGTACGGAACAGGAGGTTAAAGGTGCTGATTCTCCAAGGAGGGAGATGGCTAGTAAATCGGCTGGAATGGCGAACCCGAGCAAAGGAGATGAGAAATGAGGTGCGTTTTAGAAACCTTTCCCGATCACACGGTGTACCATCTTCTGGGTTTCTCATGCCTGTTTTCGACGTAGGAAGATGCCCTTGAACCTGGAGATTTGGGACCCATGGGATGGGTACCATGCAGTATTACTTGAAAGGGTCTGCGTTGGCTCACCCAACCTCACCGAACCTCTCAGCCCCAAGAGTGTCCACCCTTATGTCTCAATCAGCTGTGGGTCTAGATATGGTCAATCCAGGTTGCATCACAGCCCCTGAACGAATTTTGTAAGAATTTCTCTCTCTTTCACTGTCTTTGTTTCACGGGTTTTGAAAAGTAATTTATTTTTATAATGGGGTTTAGCTGCTTTTCACGGCTGTGTTTATGCCGCTTTACACACCCTTGACTCACTTACGGAGAGATATCAATACATAGGTTTGAAGATTCTTACTAGTCAGATATATTCTTTTGCGGTGAATAGGGGGTGTTGAGTCCAGTTCACTGAGCAAGGAGTAGGTCTTGTCTATTACATATTGGGTTTTGTGGAACGGTATCTGAGCTAACTTGAAACCCTTGTTTTATGCATCACCCCACCTCACCTTGCCCGTTCAGCAGCCATAGTGTGTTTTCTAAACGTGTGACTCTGTTCTGTTTTGTAATTCAGTTCAAGTGTAGCGGTTTTTACATTCCCTCTCTAAGTGATATGTTATGATAAGTGTCTTTTTCTGTGTGACTTATTTCACTTAGAATCGTCGTACCTAAATCCACTCATCGTGCTGCTACTAGCCTTATGACGTTGATTTCATGGCTGAGTGATATTCCATTGTACATGAGGACCACAACTTCTTTATCCATTTTTCGCTTTCCTAGGATATTTAAGGTGTAATGAAGTGGGGGTTCTTGTCAACAGAGCAGCCCTAAACTTTGGGGTGCCTGTGTCTTGCTGATTTTTAGTTTTCCCAATTTATACGCCCATGAGTGGAAGTGCCCTATGCTCTCCAAGCTGTGTTTTTTAGATGTTTCAGAACACACCGTACACTTCTCCAGAGTGGCTGTTGGCAATTTACATCCCACCCATCAGCGTAGCAAGGCTCCCATTTCTCCATGGCCGGTCCTGCATTTCTGGTTTGGACACTTTTTTCCGCATGGCCCTTTTGCCCGCTGGGAAGCGAGACTTCTTTGGAGCACTGATTGGCCTTTCCAGGTTGCTTGGTTGGCCAAAAAGGGCGTATGCGTTTTTTCCTGAATATATTCAGGAAAAAACGCATACGCCCTTTTTGGCCAAGGGCATCATTGTCCACGTTTTGCCGCTTTTCATGTGCTTTCAAGGCGATTCGAATCTACCTCCTGAAATCTGTTTCCTGCAATTCTGCTCTGCTTTCAAAGCCTCTTCGTTGCCTTCCCTTAGTATATTTGTGGACGAGAGGTATCATTTAAAACTCTGCAGGTTTGTGAATTGCAGTGCCCCTGAGCTCCATTTTTCAACTCGCTTTTTTGGGAGCTGGCCGCAAAAGCGCAGGATTGCTTCAGGCCCTCTTCTGGTTCTGGGGGGCAGGCTGAGCTTGTGCTTAATTCTTCTTCCTGATGGGAAAATAGAGTGACCTGTGCCTGTTCCAACACCTAGAGCTAGTCTCTCATTGGTTCCCCCTCTTCCCGTTCATCCTCAGGACAAATTGCAACCTGTACGGAACAGGAGGTTAAAGGTGCTGATTCTCCAAGGAGGGAGATGGCTAGTAAATCGGCTGGAATGGCGAACCCGAGCAAAGGAGATGAGAAATGAGGTGCGTTTTAGAAACCTTTCCCGATCACACGGTGTACCATCTTCTGGGTTTCTCATGCCTGTTTTCGACGTAGGAAGATGCCCTTGAACCTGGAGATTTGGGACCCATGGGATGGGTACCATGCAGTATTACTTGAAAGGGTCTGCGTTGGCTCACCCAACCTCACCGAACCTCTCAGCCCCAAGAGTGTCCCCCCTTACGTCTCAATCAGCTGTGGGTCTAGATATGGTCAATCCAGGTTGCATCACAGCCCCTGAACGAATTTTGTAAGAATTTCTCTCTCTTTCACTGTCTTTGTTTCACGGGTTTTGAAAAGTAATTTATTTTTATAATGGGGTTTAGCTGCTTTTCACGGCTGTGTTTATGCCGCTTTACACCCCCTTGACTCACTTACGGAGAGATATCAATACATAGGTTTGAAGATTCTTACTAGTCAGATATATTCTTGTGCGGTGAATAGGGGGTGTTGAGTCCAGTTCACTGAAAAAGGAATAGGTCTTGTCTCTTACATATTGGGTTTATGGAACGGTATCGGAGCTAATTTGAAACCCTTGTTTTATGCATCACCCCACCTCACCTTTCCCGTTCAGCAGCCATAGTGTGTTTCCTAAACGTGTGACTCTGTTCTGTTTTGTAATTCAGTTCAAGTGTAGCGGTTTTTACATTCCCTCTCTAAGTGATATCTTATGATAAGTGTCTTTTTCTGTGTGACTTATTTCACTTAGAATCGTCGTACCTAAATCCACTCATCGTGCTGCTACTAGCCTTATGACGTTGATTTCATGGCTGAGTGATATTCCATTGTACATGAGGACCACAACTTCTTTATCCATTTTTCGCTTTCCTAGGATATTTAAGGTGTAATGAAGTGGGGGTTCTTGTCAACAGAGCAGCCCTAAACTTTGGGGTGCCTGTGTCTTGCTGATTTTTAGTTTTCCCAATTTATACGCCCATGAGTGGAAGTGCCCTATGCTCTCCAAGCTGTGTTTTTTAGATGTTTCAGAACACACCGTACACTTCTCCAGAGTGGCTGTTGGCAATTTACATCCCACCCATCAGCGTAGCAAGGCTCCCATTTCTCCATGGCCGGTCCTGCATTTCTGGTTTGGACACTTTTTTCCGCATGGCCCTTTTGCCCGCTGGGAAGCGAGACTTCTTTGGAGCACTGATTGGCCATTCCAGGTTGCTTGGTTGGCCAAAAAGGGCGTATGCGTTTTTTCCTGATTATATTCAGGAAAAAACGCATACGCCCTTTTTGGCCAAGGGCATCATTGTCCACGTTTTGCCGCTTTTCATGTGCTTTCAAGGCGATTCGAATCTACCTCCTGAAATCTGTTTCCTGCAATTCTGCCCTGCTTTCAAAGCCTCTTCGTTGCCTTCCCTTAGTATATTTGTGGACGAGAGGTATCATTTAAAACTCTGCAGGTTTGTGAATTGCAGTGCCCCTGAGCTCCATTTTTCAACTCGCTTTTTTGGGAGCTGGCCGCAAAAGCGCAGGATTGCTTCAGGCCCTCTTCTGGTTCTGGGGGGCAGGCTGAGCTTGTGCTTAATTCTTCTTCCTGATGGGAAAATAGAGTGACCTGTGCCTGTCCCAACACCTAGAGCTAGTCTCTCATTGGTTCCCCCTCTTCCCGTTCATCCTCAGGACAAATTGCAACCTGTACGGAACAGGAGGTTAAAGGTGCTGATTCTCCAAGGAGGGAGATGGTTAGTAAATCGCCTGGAATGGCGAACCCGAGCAAAGGAGATGAGAAATGAGGTGCGTTTTAGAAACCTTTCCCGATCACACGGTGTACCATCTTCTGGGTTTCTCATGCCTGTTTTCGACGTAGGAAGATGCCCTTGAACCTGGAGATTTGGGACCCATGGGATGGGTACCATGCAGTATTACTTGAAAGGGTCTGCGTTGGCTCACCCAACCTCACCGAACCTCTCAGCCCCAAGAGTGTCCACCCTTATGTCTCAATCAGCTGTGGGTCTAGATATGGTCAATCCAGGTTGCATCACAGCCCCTGAACGAATTTTGTAAGAATTTCTCTCTCTTTCACTGTCTTTGTTTCACGGGTTTTGAAAAGTAATTTATTTTTATAATGGGGTTTAGCTGCTTTTCACGGCTGTGTTTATGCCGCTTTACACACCCTTGACTCACTTACGGAGAGATATCAATACATAGGTTTGAAGATTCTTACTAGTCAGATATATTCTTGTGCGGTGAATAGGGGGTGTTGAGTCCAGTTCACTGAAAAAGGAATAGGTCTTGTCTCTTACATATTGGGTTTATGGAACGGTATCGGAGCTAATTTGAAACCCTTGTTTTATGCATCACCCCACCTCACCTTTCCCGTTCAGCAGCCATAGTGTGTTTCCTAAACGTGTGACTCTGTTCTGTTTTGTAATTCAGTTCAAGTGTAGCGGTTTTTACATTCCCTCTCTAAGTGATATCTTATGATAAGTGTCTTTTTCTGTGTGACTTATTTCACTTAGAATCGTCGTACCTAAATCCACTCATCGTGCTGCTACTAGCCTTATGACGTTGATTTCATGGCTGAGTGATATTCCATTGTACATGAGGACCACAACTTCTTTATCCATTTTTCGCTTTCCTAGGATATTTAAGGTGTAATGAAGTGGGGGTTCTTGTCAACAGAGCAGCCCTAAACTTTGGGGTGCCTGTGTCTTGCTGATTTTTAGTTTTCCCAATTTATACGCCCATGAGTGGAAGTGCCCTATGCTCTCCAAGCTGTGTTTTTTAGATGTTTCAGAACACACCGTACACTTCTCCAGAGTGGCTGTTGGCAATTTACATCCCACCCATCAGCGTAGCAAGGCTCCCATTTCTCCATGGACGGTCCTGCATTTCTGGTTTGGACACTTTTTTCCGCATGGCCCTTTTGCCCGCTGGGAAGCGAGACTTCTTTGGAGCACTGATTGGCATTTCCAGGTTGCTTGGTTGGCCAAAAAGGGCGTATGCGTTTTTTCCTGAATATATTCAGGAAAAAACGCATACGCCCTTTTTGGCCAAGGGCATCATTGTCCACGTTTTGCCGCTTTTCATGTGCTTTCAAGGCGATTCGAATCTACCTCCTGAAATCTGTTTCCTGCAATTCTGCCCTGCTTTCAAAGCCTCTTCGTTGCCTTCCCTTAGTATATTTGTGGACGAGAGGTATCATTTAAAACTCTGCAGGTTTGTGAATTGCAGTGCCCCTGAGCTCCATTTTTCAACTCGCTTTTTTGGGAGCTGGCCGCAAAAGCGCAGGATTGCTTCAGGCCCTCTTCTGGTTCTGGGGGGCAGGCTGAGCTTGTGCTTAATTCTTCTTCCTGATGGGAAAATAGAGTGACCTGTGCCTGTCCCAACACCTAGAGCTAGTCTCTCATTGGTTCCCCCTCTTCCCGTTCATCCTCAGGACAAATTGCAACCTGTACGGAACAGGAGGTTAAAGGTGCTGATTCTCCAAGGAGGGAGATGGCTAGTAAATCGGCTGGAATGGCGAACCCGAGCAAAGGAGATGAGAAATGAGGTGCGTTTTAGAAACCTTTCCCGATCACACGGTGTACCATCTTCTGGGTTTCTCATGCCTGTTTTCGACGTAGGAAGATGCCCTTGAACCTGGAGATTTGGGACCCATGGGATGGGTACCATGCAGTATTACTTGAAAGGGTCTGCGTTGGCTCACCCAACCTCACCGAACCTCTCAGCCCCAAGAGTGTCCACCCTTATGTCTCAATCAGCTGTGGGTCTAGATATGGTCAATCCAGGTTGCATCACAGCCCCTGAACGAATTTTGTAAGAATTTCTCTCTCTTTCACTGTCTTTGTTTCACGGGTTTTGAAAAGTAATTTATTTTTATAATGGGGTTTAGCTGCTTTTCACGGCTGTGTTTATGCCGCTTTACACACCCTTGACTCACTTACGGAGAGATATCAATACATAGGTTTGAAGATTCTTACTAGTCAGATATATTCTTGTGCGGTGAATAGGGGGTGTTGAGTCCAGTTCACTGAAAAAGGAATAGGTCTTGTCTCTTACATATTGGGTTTATGGAACGGTATCGGAGCTAATTTGAAACCCTTGTTTTATGCATCACCCCACCTCACCTTTCCCGTTCAGCAGCCATAGTGTGTTTCCTAAACGTGTGACTCTGTTCTGTTTTGTAATTCAGTTCAAGTGTAGCGGTTTTTACATTCCCTCTCTAAGTGATATCTTATGATAAGTGTCTTTTTCTGTGTGACTTATTTCACTTAGAATCGTCGTACCTAAATCCACTCATCGTGCTGCTACTAGCCTTATGACGTGGATTTCATGGCTGAGTGATATTCCATTGTACATGAGGACCACAACTTCTTTATCCATTTTTCGCTTTCCTAGGATATTTAAGGTGTAATGAAGTGGGGGTTCTTGTCAACAGAGCAGCCCTAAACTTTGGGGTGCCTGTGTCTTGCTGATTTTTAGTTTTCCCAATTTATACGCCCATGAGTGGAAGTGCCCTATGCTCTCCAAGCTGTGTTTTTTAGATGTTTCAGAACACACCGTACACTTCTCCAGAGTGGCTGTTGGCAATTTACATCCCACCCATCAGCGTAGCAAGGCTCCCATTTCTCCATGGACGGTCCTGCATTTCTGGTTTGGACACTTTTTTCCGCATGGCCCTTTTGCCCGCTGGGAAGCGAGACTTCTTTGGAGCACTGATTGGCATTTCCAGGTTGCTTGGTTGGCCAAAAAGGGCGTATGCGTTTTTTCCTGAATATATTCAGGAAAAAACGCATACGCCCTTTTTGGCCAAGGGCATCATTGTCCACGTTTTGCCGCTTTTCATGTGCTTTCAAGGCGATTCGAATCTACCTCCTGAAATCTGTTTCCTGCAATTCTGCCCTGCTTTCAAAGCCTCTTCGTTGCCTTCCCTTAGTATATTTGTGGACGAGAGGTATCATTTAAAACTCTGCAGGTTTGTGAATTGCAGTGCCCCTGAGCTCCATTTTTCAACTCGCTTTTTTGGGAGCTGGCCGCAAAAGCGCAGGATTGCTTCAGGCCCTCTTCTGGTTCTGGGGGGCAGGCTGAGCTTGTGCTTAATTCTTCTTCCTGATGGGAAAATAGAGTGACCTGTGCCTGTCCCAACACCTAGAGCTAGTCTCTCATTGGTTCCCCCTCTTCCCGTTCATCCTCAGGACAAATTGCAACCTGTACGGAACAGGAGGTTAAAGGTGCTGATTCTCCAAGGAGGGAGATGGCTAGTAAATCGGCTGGAATGGCGAACCCGAGCAAAGGAGATGAGAAATGAGGTGCGTTTTAGAAACCTTTCCCGATCACACGGTGTACCATCTTCTGGGTTTCTCATGCCTGTTTTCGACGTAGGAAGATGCCCTTGAACCTGGAGATTTGGGACCCATGGGATGGGTACCATGCAGTATTACTTGAAAGGGTCTGCGTTGGCTCACCCAACCTCACCGAACCTCTCAGCCCCAAGAGTGTCCACCCTTATGTCTCAATCAGCTGTGGGTCTAGATATGGTCAATCCAGGTTGCATCACAGCCCCTGAACGAATTTTGTAAGAATTTCTCTCTCTTTCACTGTCTTTGTTTCACGGGTTTTGAAAAGTAATTTATTTTTATAATGGGGTTTAGCTGCTTTTCACGGCTGTGTTTATGCCGCTTTACACACCCTTGACTCACTTACGGAGAGATATCAATACATAGGTTTGAAGATTCTTACTAGTCAGATATATTCTTGTGCGGTGAATAGGGGGTGTTGAGTCCAGTTCACTGAAAAAGGAATAGGTCTTGTCTCTTACATATTGGGTTTATGGAACGGTATCGGAGCTAATTTGAAACCCTTGTTTTATGCATCACCCCACCTCACCTTTCCCGTTCAGCAGCCATAGTGTGTTTCCTAAACGTGTGACTCTGTTCTGTTTTGTAATTCAGTTCAAGTGTAGCGGTTTTTACATTCCCTCTCTAAGTGATATCTTATGATAAGTGTCTTTTTCTGTGTGACTTATTTCACTTAGAATCGTCGTACCTAAATCCACTCATCGTGCTGCTACTAGCCTTATGACGTGGATTTCATGGCTGAGTGATATTCCATTGTACATGAGGACCACAACTTCTTTATCCATTTTTCGCTTTCCTAGGATATTTAAGGTGTAATGAAGTGGGGGTTCTTGTCAACAGAGCAGCCCTAAACTTTGGGGTGCCTGTGTCTTGCTGATTTTTAGTTTTCCCAATTTATACGCCCATGAGTGGAAGTGCCCTATGCTCTCCAAGCTGTGTTTTTTAGATGTTTCAGAACACACCGTACACTTCTCCAGAGTGGCTGTTGGCAATTTACATCCCACCCATCAGCGTAGCAAGGCTCCCATTTCTCCATGGCCGGTCCTGCATTTCTGGTTTGGACACTTTTTTCCGCATGGCCCTTTTGCCCGCTGGGAAGCGAGACTTCTTTGGAGCACTGATTGGCCTTTCCAGGTTGCTTGGTTGGCCAAAAAGGGCGTATGCGTTTTTTCCTGAATATATTCAGGAAAAAACGCATACGCCCTTTTTGGCCAAGGGCATCATTGTCCACGTTTTGCCGCTTTTCATGTGCTTTCAGGGCGATTCGAATCTACCTCCTGAAATCTGTTTCCTGCAATTCTGCCTTGCTTTCAAAGCCTCTTCGTTGCCTTCCCTTAGTATATTTGTGGACGAGAGGTATCATTTAAAACTCTGCAGGTTTGTGAATTGCAGTGCCCCTGAGCTCCATTTTTCAACTCGCTTTTTTGGGAGCTGGCCGCAAAAGCGCAGGATTGCTTCAGGCCCTCTTCTTGTTCTGGGGGGCAGGCTGAGCTTGTGCTTAATTCTTCTTCCTGATGGGAAAATAGAGTGACCTGTGCCTGTCCCAACACCTAGAGCTAGTCTCTCATTGGTTCCCCCTCTTCCCGTTCATCCTCAGGACAAATTGCAACCTGTACGGAACAGGAGGTTAAAGGTGCTGATTCTCCAAGGAGGGAGATGGCTAGTAAATCGGCTGGAATGGCGAACCCGAGCAAAGGAGATGAGAAATGTGGTGCGTTTTAGAAACCTTTCCCGATCACACGGTGTACCATCTTCTGGGTTTCTCATGCCTGTTTTCGACGTAGGAAGATGCCCTTGAACCTGGAGATTTGGGACCCATGGGATGGGTACCATGCAGTATTACTTGAAAGGGTCTGCGTTGGCTCACCCAACCTCACCGAACCTCTCAGCCCCAAGAGTGTCCACCCTTATGTCTCAATCAGCTGTGGGTCTAGATATGGTCAATCCAGGTTGCATCACAGCCCCTGAACGAATTTTGTAAGAATTTCTCTCTCTTTCACTGTCTTTGTTTCACGGGTTTTGAAAAGTAATTTATTTTTATATTGGGGTTTAGCTGCTTTTCACGGCTGTGTTTATGCCGCTTTACACCCCCTTGACTCACTTACGGAGAGATATCAATACATAGGTTTGAAGATTCTTACTAGTCAGATATATTCTTGTGCGGTGAATAGGGGGTGTTGAGTCCAGTTCACTGAAAAAGGAATAGGTCTTGTCTCTTACATATTGGGTTTATGGAACGGTATCGGAGCTAATTTGAAACCCTTGTTTTATGCATCACCCCACCTCACCTTTCCCGTTCAGCAGCCATAGTGTGTTTCCTAAACGTGTGACTCTGTTCTGTTTTGTAATTCAGTTCAAGTGTAGCGGTTTTTACATTCCCTCTCTAAGTGATATCTTATGATAAGTGTCTTTTTCTGTGTGACTTATTTCACTTAGAATCGTCGTACCTAAATCCACTCATCGTGCTGCTACTAGCCTTATGACGTTGATTTCATGGCTGAGTGATATTCCATTGTACATGAGGACCACAACTTCTTTATCCATTTTTCGCTTTCCTAGGATATTTAAGGTGTAATGAAGTGGGGGTTCTTGTCAACAGAGCAGCCCTAAACTTTGGGGTGCCTGTGTCTTGCTGATTTTTAGTTTTCCCAATTTATACGCCCATGAGTGGAAGTGCCCTATGCTCTCCAAGCTGTGTTTTTTAGATGTTTCAGAACACACCGTACACTTCTCCAGAGTGGCTGTTGGCAATTTACATCCCACCCATCAGCGTAGCAAGGCTCCCATTTCTCCATGGCCGGTCCTGCATTTCTGGTTTGGACACTTTTTTCCGCATGGCCCTTTTGCCCGCTGGGAAGCGAGACTTCTTTGGAGCACTGATTGGCCTTTCCAGGTTGCTTGGTTGGCCAAAAAGGGCGTATGCGTTTTTTCCTGAATATATTCAGGAAAAAACGCATACGCCCTTTTTGGCCAAGGGCATCATTGTCCACGTTTTGCCGCTTTTCATGTGCTTTCAAGGCGATTCGAATCTACCTCCTGAAATCTGTTTCCTGCAATTCTGCCTTGCTTTCAAAGCCTCTTCGTTGCCTTCCCTTAATATATTTGTGGACGAGAGGTATCATTTAAAACTCTGCAGGTTTGTGAATTGCAGTGCCCCTGAGCTCCATTTTACAACTCGCTTTTTTGGGAGCTGGCCGCAAAAGCGCAGGATTGCTTCAGGCCCTCTTCTGGTACTGGGGGGCAGGCTGAGCTTGTGCTTAATTCTTCTTCCTGATGGGAAAATAGAGTGACCTGTGCCTGTCCCAACACCTAGAGCTAGTCTCTCATTGGTTCCCCCTCTTCCCGTTCATCCTCAGGACAAATTGCAACCTGTACGGAACAGGAGGTTAAAGGTGCTGATTCTCCAAGGAGGGAGATGGCTAGTAAATCGGCTGGAATGGCGAACCCGAGCAAAGGAGATGAGAAATGAGGTGCGTTTTAGAAACCTTTCCCGATCACACGGTGTACCATCTTCTGGGTTTCTCATGCCTGTTTTCGACGTAGGAAGATGCCCTTGAACCTGGAGATTTGGGACCCATGGGATGGGTACCATGCAGTATTACTTGAAAGGGTCTGCGTTGGCTCACCCAACCTCACCGAACCTCTCAGCCCCAAGAGTGTCCACCCTTATGTCTCAATCAGCTGTGGGTCTAGATATGGTCAATCCAGGTTGCATCACAGCCCCTGAACGAATTTTGTAAGAATTTCTCTCTCTTTCACTGTCTTTGTTTCACGGGTTTTGAAAAGTAATTTATTTTTATAATGGGGTTTAGCTGCTTTTCACGGCTGTGTTTATGCCGCTTTACACCCCCTTGACTCACTTACGGAGAGATATCAATACATAGGTTTGAAGATTCTTACTAGTCAGATATATTCTTGTGCGGTGAATAGGGGGTGTTGAGTCCAGTTCACTGAAAAAGGAATAGGTCTTGTCTCTTACATATTGGGTTTATGGAACGGTATCGGAGCTAATTTGAAACCCTTGTTTTATGCATCACCCCACCTCACCTTGCCCGTTCAGCAGCCATAGTGTGTTTCCTAAACGTGTGACTCTGTTCTGTTTTGTAATTCAGTTCAAGTGTAGCGGTTTTTACATTCCCTCTCTAAGTGATATCTTATGATAAGTGTCTTTTTCTGTGTGACTTATTTCACTTAGAATCGTCATACCTAAATCCACTCATCGTGCTGCTACTAGCCTTATGACGTTGATTTCATGGCTGAGTGATATTCCATTGTACATGAGGACCACAACTTCTTTATCCATTTTTCTCTTTCCTAGGATATTTAAGGTGTAATGAAGTGGGGGTTCTTGTCAACAGAGCAGCCCTAAACTTTGGGGTGCCTGTGTCTTGCTGATTTTTAGTTTTCCCAATTTATACGCCCATGAGTGGAAGTGCCCTATGCTCTCCAAGCTGTGTTTTTTAGATATTTCAGAACACACCGTACACTTCTCCAGAGTGGCTGTTGGCAATTTACATCCCACCCATCAGCGTAGCAAGGCTCCCATTTCTCCATGGCCGGTCCTGCATTTCTGGTTTGGACACTTTTTTCCGCATGGCCCTTTTGCCCGCTGGGAAGCGAGACTTCTTTGGAGCACTGATTGGCCTTTCCAGGTTGCTTGGTTGGCCAAAAAGGGCGTATGCGTTTTTTCCTGAATATATTCAGGAAAAAACGCATACGCCCTTTTTGGCCAAGGGCATCATTGTCCACGTTTTGCCGCTTTTCATGTGCTTTCAAGGCGATTCGAATCTACCTCCTGAAATCTGTTTCCTGCAATTCTGCCTTGCTTTCAAAGCCTCTTCGTTGCCTTCCCTTAGTATATTTGTGGACGAGAGGTATCATTTAAAACTCTGCAGGTTTGTGAATTGCAGTGCCCCTGAGCTCCATTTTTCAACTCGCTTTTTTGGGAGCTGGCCACAAAAGCGCAGGATTGCTTCAGGCCCTCTTCTGGTTCTGGGGGGCAGGCTGAGCTTGTGCTTAATTCTTCTTCCTGATGGGAAAATAGAGTGACCTGTGCCTGTCCCAACACCTAAAGCTAGTCTCTCATTGGTTCCCCCTCTTCCCGTTCATCCTCAGGACAAATTGCAACCTGTACGGAACAGGAGGTTAAAGGTGCTGATTCTCGAAGGAGGGAGATGGCTAGTAAATCGGCTGGAATGGCGAACCCGAGCAAAGGAGATGAGAAATGTGGTGCGTTTTAGAAACCTTTCCCGATCACACGGTGTACCATCTTCTGGGTTTCTCATGCCTGTTTTCGACGTAGGAAGATGCCCTTGAACCTGGAGATTTGGGACCCATGGGATGGGTACCATGCAGTATTACTTGAAAGGGTCTGCGTTGGCTCACCCAACCTCACCGAACCTCTCAGCCCCAAGAGTGTCCACCCTTATGTCTCAATCAGCTGTGGGTCTAGATATGGTCAATCCAGGTTGCATCACAGCCCCTGAACGAATTTTGTAAGAATTTCTCTCTCTTTCACTGTCTTTGTTTCACGGGTTTTGAAAAGTAATTTATTTTTATAATGGGGTTTAGCTGCTTTTCACGGCTGTGTTTATGCCGCTTTACACACCCTTGACTCACTTACGGAGAGATATCAATACATAGGTTTGAAGATTCTTCCTAGTCAGATATATTCTTGTGCGGTGAATAGGGGGTGTTGAGTCCAGTTCACTGAAAAAGGAATAGGTCTTGTCTCTTACATATTGGGTTTATGGAACGGTACCTGAGCTAATTTGAAACCCTTGTTTTATGCATCACCCCACCTCACCTTTCCCGTTCAGCAGCCATAGTGTGTTTCCTAAACGT
This sequence comes from Balaenoptera acutorostrata, assembly GCF_949987535.1. NCBI lineage: Eukaryota > Metazoa > Chordata > Mammalia > Artiodactyla > Balaenopteridae > Balaenoptera > Balaenoptera acutorostrata. Next base: position 645,008 of record NW_026645828.1, on the reverse strand, counting down.
GTGACTCTGTTCTGTTTTGTAATTCAGTTCAAGTGTAGCGGTTTTTACATTCCCTCTCTAAGTGATATCTTATGATAAGTGTCTTTTTCTGTGTGACTTATTTCACTTAGAATCGTCGTACCTAAATCCACTCATCGTGCTGCTACTAGCCTTATGACGTGGATTTCATGGCTGAGTGATATTCCATTGTACATGAGGACCACAACTTCTTAACCCATTTTTCTCTTTCCTAGGATATTTAAGGTGTAATGAAGTGGGGGTTCTTGTCAACAGAGCAGCCCTAAACTTTGGGGTGCCTGTGTCTTGCTGATTTTTAGTTTTCCCAATTTATACGCCCATGAGTGGAAGTGCCCTATGCTCTCCAAGCTGTGTTTTTTAGATGTTTCAGAACACACCGTACACTTCTCCAGAGTGGCTGTTGGCAATTTACATCCCACCCATCAGCGTAGCAAGGCTCCCATTTCTCCATGGCCGGTCCTGCATTTCTGGTTTGGACACTGTTTTCCGCATGGCCCTTTTGCCCGCTGGGAAGCGAGACTTCTTTGGAGCGCTGATTGGCCTTTCCAGGTTGCTTGGTTGGCCAAAAAGGGCGTATGCGTTTTTTCCTGAATATATTCAGGAAAAAACGCATACGCCCTTTTTGGACAAGGGCATCATTGTCCACGTTTTGCCGCTTTTCATGTGCTTTCAAGGCGATTCGAATCTACCTCCTGAAATCTGTTTCCTGCAATTCTGCCTTGCTTTCAAAGCCTCTTCGTTGCCTTCCCTTAGTATATTTGGAAGGAGAGGTATCATTTAAAACTCTGCAGGTTTGTGAATTGCAGTGCCCCTGAGCTCCATTTTTCAACTCGCTTTTTTGGGAGCTGGCCGCAAAAGCGCAGGATTGCTTCAGGCCCTCTTCTGGTTCTGGGGGGCAGGCTGAGCTTGTGCTTAATTCTTCTTCCTGATGGGAAAATAGAGTGACCTGTGCCTGTCCCAACACCTAGAGCTAGTCTCTCATTGGTTCCCCCTCTTCCCGTTCATCCTCAGGACAAATTGCAACCTGTACGGAACAGGAGGTTAAAGGTGCTGATTCTCCAAGGAGGGAGATGGCTAGTAAATCGGCTGGAATGGCGAACCCGAGCAAAGGAGATGAGAAATGAGGTGCGTTTTAGAAACCTTTCCCGATCACACGGTGTACCATCTTCTGGGTTTCTCATGCCTGTTTTCGACGTAGGAAGATGCCCTTGAACCTGGAGATTTGGGACCCATGGGATGGGTACCATGCAGTATTACTTGAAAGGGTCTGCGTTGGCTCACCCAACCTCACCGAACCTCTCAGCCCCAAGAGTGTCCACCCTTATGTCTCAATCAGCTGTGGGTCTAGATATGGTCAATCCAGGTTGCATCACAGCCCCTGAACGAATTTTGTAAGAATTTCTCTCTCTTTCACTGTCTTTGTTTCACGGGTTTTGAAAAGTAATTTATTTTTATAATGGGGTTTAGCTGCTTTTCACGGCTGTGTTTATGCCGCTTTACACCCCCTTGACTCACTTACAGAGAGATATCAATACATAGGTTTGAAGATTCTTCCTAGTCAGATATATTCTTGTGCGGTGAATAGGGGGTGTTGAGTCCAGTTCACTGAAAAAGGAATAGGTCTTGTCTCTTACATATTGGGTTTATGGAACGGTATCTGAGCTAATTTGAAACCCTTGTTTTATGCATCACCCCACCTCACCTTGCCCGTTCAGCAGCCATAGTGTGTTTTCTAAACGTGTGACTCTGTTCTGTTTTGTAATTCAGTTCAAGTGTAGCGGTTTTTACATTCCCTCTCTAAGTGATATCTTATGATAAGTGTCTTTTTCTGTGTGACTTATTTCACTTAGAATCGTCGTACCTAAATCCACTCATCGTGCTGCTACTAGCCTTATGACGTTGATTTCATGGCTGAGAGATATTCCATTGTACATGAGGACCCCAACTTCTTTATCCATTTTTCGCTTTCCTAGGATATTTAAGGTGTAATGAAGTGGGGGTTCTTGTCAACAGAGCAGCCCTAAACTTTGGGGTGCCTGTGTCTTGCTGATTTTTAGTTTTCCCAATTTATACGCCCATGAGTGGAAGTGCCCTATGCTCTCCAAGCTGTGTTTTTTAGATGTTTCAGAACACACCGTACACTTCTCCGGAGTGGCTGTTGGCAATTTACATCCCACCCATCAGCGTAGCAAGGCTCCCATTTCTCCATGGCCGGTCCTGCATTTCTGGTTTGGACACTTTTTTCCGCATGGCCCTTTTGCCCGCTGGGAAGCGAGACTTCTTTGGAGCGCTGATTGGCCTTTCCAGGTTGCTTGGTTGGCCAAAAAGGGCGTATGCGTTTTTTCCTGAATATATTCAGGAAAAAACGCATACGCCCTTTTTGGCCAAGGGCATCATTGTCCACGTTTTGCCGCTTTTCATGTGCTTTCAAGGCGATTCGAATCTACCTCCTGAAATCTGTTTCCTGCAATTCTGCCTTGCTTTCAAAGCCTCTTCGTTGCCTTCCCTTAGTATATTTGTGGACGAGAGGTATCATTTAAAACTCTGCAGGTTTGTGAATTGCAGTGCCCCTGAGCTCCATTTTTCAACTCGCTTTTTTGGGAGCTGGCCACAAAAGTGCAGGATTGCTTCAGGCCCTCTTCTGGTTCTGGGGGGCAGGCTGAGCTTGTGCTTAATTCTTCTTCCTGATGGGAAAATAGAGTGACCTGTGCCTGTCCCAACACCTAGAGCTAGTCTCTCATTGGTTCCCCCTCTTCCCGTTCATCCTCAGGACAAATTGCAACCTGTACGGAACAGGAGGTTAAAGGTGCTGATTCTCCAAGGAGGGAGATGGCTAGTAAATCGGCTGGAATGGCGAACCCGAGCAAAGGAGATGAGAAATGAGGTGCGTTTTAGAAACCTTTCCCGATCACACGGTGTACCATCTTCTGGGTTTCTCATGCCTGTTTTCGACGTAGGAAGATGCCCTTGAACCTGGAGATTTGGGACCCATGGGATGGGTACCATGCAGTATTACTTGAAAGGGTCTGCGTTGGCTCACCCAACCTCACCGAACCTCTCAGCCCCAAGAGTGTCCACCCTTATGTCTCAATCAGCTGTGGGTCTAGATATGGTCAATCCAGGTTGCATCACAGCCCCTGAACGAATTTTGTAAGAATTTCTCTCTCTTTCACTGTCTTTGTTTCACGGGTTTTGAAAAGTAATTTATTTTTATAATGGGGTTTAGCTGCTTTTCACGGCTGTGTTTATGCCGCTTTACACCCCCTTGACTCACTTACAGAGAGATATCAATACATAGGTTTGAAGATTCTTACTAGTCAGATATATTCTTGTGCGGTGAATAGGGGGTGTTGAGTCCAGTTCACTGAAAAAGGAATAGGTCTTGTCTCTTACATATTGGGTTTATGGAACGGTATCTGAGCTAATTTGAAACCCTTGTTTTATGCATCACCCCACCTCACCTTGCCCGTTCAGCAGCCATAGTGTGTTTTCTAAACGTGTGACTCTGTTCTGTTTTTTAATTCAGTTCAAGTGTAGCGGTTTTTACATTCCCTCTCTAAGTGATATCTTATGATAAGTGTCTTTTTCTGTGTGACTTATTTCACTTAGAATCGTCGTACCTAAATCCACTCATCGTGCTGCTACTAGCCTTATGACGTTGATTTCATGGCTGAGTGATATTCCATTGTACATGAGGACCCCAACTTCTTTATCCATTTTTCGCTTTCCTAGGATATTTAAGGTGTAATGAAGTGGGGGTTCTTGTCAACAGAGCAGCCCTAAACTTTGGGGTGCCTGTGTCTTGCTGATTTTTAGTTTTCCCAATTTATACGCCCATGAGTGGAAGTGCCCTATGCTCTCCAAGCTGTGTTTTTTAGATGTTTCAGAACACACCGTACACTTCTCCGGAGTGGCTGTTGGCAATTTACATCCCACCCATCAGCGTAGCAAGGCTCCCATTTCTCCATGGCCGGTCCTGCATTTCTGGTTTGGACACTTTTTTCCGCATGGCCCTTTTGCCCGCTGGGAAGCGAGACTTCTTTGGAGCGCTGATTGGCCTTTCCAGGTTGCTTGGTTGGCCAAAAAGGGCGTATGCGTTTTTTCCTGAATATATTCAGGAAAAAACGCATACGCCCTTTTTGGCCAAGGGCATCATTGTCCACGTTTTGCCGCTTTTCATGTGCTTTCAAGGCGATTCGAATCTACCTCCTGAAATCTGTTTCCTGCAATTCTGCCTTGCTTTCAAAGCCTCTTCGTTGCCTTCCCTTAATATATTTGTGGACGAGAGGTATCATTTAAAACTCTGCAGGTTTGTGAATTGCAGTGCCCCTGAGCTCCATTTTTCAACTCGCTTTTTTGGGAGCTGGCCGCAAAAGCGCAGGATTGCTTCAGGCCCTCTTCTGGTTCTGGGGGGCAGGCTGAGCTTGTGCTTAATTCTTCTTCCTGATGGGAAAATAGAGTGACCTGTGCCTGTCCCAACACCTAGAGCTAGTCTCTCATTGGTTCCCCCTCTTCCCGTTCATCCTCAGGACAAATTGCAACCTGTACGGAACAGGAGGTTAAAGGTGCTGATTCTCCAAGGAGGGAGATGGCTAGTAAATCGGCTGGAATGGCGAACCCGAGCAAAGGAGATGAGAAATGAGGTGCGTTTTAGAAACCTTTCCCGATCACACGGTGTACCATCTTCTGGGTTTCTCATGCCTGTTTTCGACGTAGGAAGATGCCCTTGAACCTGGAGATTTGGGACCCATGGGATGGGTACCATGCAGTATTACTTGAAAGGGTCTGCGTTGGCTCACCCAACCTCACCGAACCTCTCAGCCCCAAGAGTGTCCACCCTTATGTCTCAATCAGCTGTGGGTCTAGATATGGTCAATCCAGGTTGCATCACAGCCCCTGAACGAATTTTGTAAGAATTTCTCTCTCTTTCACTGTCTTTGTTTCACGGGTTTTGAAAAGTAATTTATTTTTATAATGGGGTTTAGCTGCTTTTCACGGCTGTGTTTATGCCGCTTTACACCCCCTTGACTCACTTACAGAGAGATATCAATACATAGGTTTGAAGATTCTTCCTAGTCAGATATATTCTTGTGCGGTGAATAGGGGGTGTTGAGTCCAGTTCACTGAAAAAGGAATAGGTCTTGTCTCTTACATATTGGGTTTATGGAACGGTATCTGAGCTAATTTGAAACCCTTGTTTTATGCATCACCCCACCTCACCTTGCCCGTTCAGCAGCCATAGTGTGTTTTCTAAACGTGTGACTCTGTTCTGTTTTGTAATTCAGTTCAAGTGTAGCGGTTTTTACATTCCCTCTCTAAGTGATATCTTATGATAAGTGTCTTTTTCTGTGTGACTTATTTCACTTAGAATCGTCGTACCTAAATCCACTCATCGTGCTGCTACTAGCCTTATGACGTTGATTTCATGGCTGAGAGATATTCCATTGTACATGAGGACCCCAACTTCTTTATCCATTTTTCGCTTTCCTAGGATATTTAAGGTGTAATGAAGTGGGGGTTCTTGTCAACAGAGCAGCCCTAAACTTTGGGGTGCCTGTGTCTTGCTGATTTTTAGTTTTCCCAATTTATACGCCCATGAGTGGAAGTGCCCTATGCTCTCCAAGCTGTGTTTTTTAGATGTTTCAGAACACACCGTACACTTCTCCAGAGTGGCTGTTGGCAATTTACATCCCACCCATCAGCGTAGCAAGGCTCCCATTTCTCCATGGCCGGTCCTGCATTTCTGGTTTGGACACTTTTTTCCGCATGGCCCTTTTGCCCGCTGGGAAGCGAGACTTCTTTGGAGCGCTGATTGGCCTTTCCAGGTTGCTTGGTTGGCCAAAAAGGGCGTATGCGTTTTTTCCTGAATATATTCAGGAAAAAACGCATACGCCCTTTTTGGCCAAGGGCATCATTGTCCACGTTTTGCCGCTTTTCATGTGCTTTCAAGGCGATTCGAATCTACCTCCTGAAATCTGTTTCCTGCAATTCTGCCTTGCTTTCAAAGCCTCTTCGTTGCCTTCCCTTAGTATATTTGTGGACGAGAGGTATCATTTAAAACTCTGCAGGTTTGTGAATTGCAGTGCCCCTGAGCTCCATTTTTCCAGTCGGTTTTTTGGGAGCTGGCCGCCAAAGCGCAGGATTGCTTCAGGCCCTCTTCTGGTTCTGGGGGGCAGGCTGAGCTTGTGCTTAATTCTTCTTCCTGATGGGAAAATAGAGTGACCTGTGCCTGTCCCAACACCTAGAGCTAGTCTCTCATTGGTTCCCCCTCTTCCCGTTCATCCTCAGGACAAATTGCAACCTGTACGGAACAGGAGGTTAAAGGTGCTGATTCTCCAAGGAGGGAGATGGCTAGTAAATCGGCTGGAATGGCGAACCCGAGCAAAGGAGATGAGAAATGAGGTGCGTTTTAGAAACCTTTCCCGATCACACGGTGTACCATCTTCTGGGTTTCTCATGCCTGTTTTCGACGTAGGAAGATGCCCTTGAACCTGGAGATTTGGGACCCATGGGATGGGTACCATGCAGTATTACTTGAAAGGGTCTGCGTTGGCTCACCCAACCTCACCGAACCTCTCAGCCCCAAGAGTGTCCACCCTTATGTCTCAATCAGCTGTGGGTCTAGATATGGTCAATCCAGGTTGCATCACAGCCCCTGAACGAATTTTGTAAGAATTTCTCTCTCTTTCACTGTCTTTGTTTCACGGGTTTTGAAAAGTAATTTATTTTTATAATGGGGTTTAGCTGCTTTTCACGGCTGTGTTTATGCCGCTTTACACCCCCTTGACTCACTTACAGAGAGATATCAATACATAGGTTTGAAGATTCTTACTAGTCAGATATATTCTTGTGCGGTGAATAGGGGGTGTTGAGTCCAGTTCACTGAAAAAGGAATAGGTCTTGTCTCTTACATATTGGGTTTATGGAACGGTATCTGAGCTAATTTGAAACCCTTGTTTTATGCATCACCCCACCTCACCTTGCCCGTTCAGCAGCCATAGTGTGTTTTCTAAACGTGTGACTCTGTTCTGTTTTTTAATTCAGTTCAAGTGTAGCGGTTTTTACATTCCCTCTCTAAGTGATATCTTATGATAAGTGTCTTTTTCTGTGTGACTTATTTCACTTAGAATCGTCGTACCTAAATCCACTCATCGTGCTGCTACTAGCCTTATGACGTTGATTTCATGGCTGAGTGATATTCCATTGTACATGAGGACCCCAACTTCTTTATCCATTTTTCGCTTTCCTAGGATATTTAAGGTGTAATGAAGTGGGGGTTCTTGTCAACAGAGCAGCCCTAAACTTTGGGGTGCCTGTGTCTTGCTGATTTTTAGTTTTCCCAATTTATACGCCCATGAGTGGAAGTGCCCTATGCTCTCCAAGCTGTGTTTTTTAGATGTTTCAGAACACACCGTACACTTCTCCGGAGTGGCTGTTGGCAATTTACATCCCACCCATCAGCGTAGCAAGGCTCCCATTTCTCCATGGCCGGTCCTGCATTTCTGGTTTGGACACTTTTTTCCGCATGGCCCTTTTGCCCGCTGGGAAGCGAGACTTCTTTGGAGCGCTGATTGGCCTTTCCAGGTTGCTTGGTTGGCCAAAAAGGGCGTATGCGTTTTTTCCTGAATATATTCAGGAAAAAACGCATACGCCCTTTTTGGCCAAGGGCATCATTGTCCACGTTTTGCCGCTTTTCATGTGCTTTCAAGGCGATTCGAATCTACCTCCTGAAATCTGTTTCCTGCAATTCTGCCTTGCTTTCAAAGCCTCTTCGTTGCCTTCCCTTAATATATTTGTGGACGAGAGGTATCATTTAAAACTCTGCAGGTTTGTGAATTGCAGTGCCCCTGAGCTCCATTTTTCAACTCGCTTTTTTGGGAGCTGGCCGCAAAAGCGCAGGATTGCTTCAGGCCCTCTTCTGGTTCTGGGGGGCAGGCTGAGCTTGTGCTTAATTCTTCTTCCTGATGGGAAAATAGAGTGACCTGTGCCTGTCCCAACACCTAGAGCTAGTCTCTCATTGGTTCCCCCTCTTCCCGTTCATCCTCAGGACAAATTGCAACCTGTACGGAACAGGAGGTTAAAGGTGCTGATTCTCCAAGGAGGGAGATGGCTAGTAAATCGGCTGGAATGGCGAACCCGAGCAAAGGAGATGAGAAATGAGGTGCGTTTTAGAAACCTTTCCCGATCACACGGTGTACCATCTTCTGGGTTTCTCATGCCTGTTTTCGACGTAGGAAGATGCCCTTGAACCTGGAGATTTGGGACCCATGGGATGGGTACCATGCAGTATTACTTGAAAGGGTCTGCGTTGGCTCACCCAACCTCACCGAACCTCTCAGCCCCAAGAGTGTCCACCCTTATGTCTCAATCAGCTGTGGGTCTAGATATGGTCAATCCAGGTTGCATCACAGCCCCTGAACGAATTTTGTAAGAATTTCTCTCTCTTTCACTGTCTTTGTTTCACGGGTTTTGAAAAGTAATTTATTTTTATAATGGGGTTTAGCTGCTTTTCACGGCTGTGTTTATGCCGCTTTACACCCCCTTGACTCACTTACGGAGAGATATCAATACATAGGTTTGAAGATTCTTACTAGTCAGATATATTCTTGTGCGGTGAATAGGGGGTGTTGAGTCCAGTTCACTGAGCAAGGAGTAGGTCTTGTCTATTACATATTGGGTTTATGGAACGGTATCTGAGCTAATTTGAAACCCTTGTTTTATGCATCACCCCACCTCACCTTGCCCGTTCAGCAGCCATAGTGTGTTTTCTAAACGTGTGACTCTGTTCTGTTTTGTAATTCAGTTCAAGTGTAGCGGTTTTTACATTCCCTCTCTAAGTGATATCTTATGATAAGTGTCTTTTTCTGTGTGACTTATTTCACTTAGAATCGTCGTACCTAAATCCACTCATCGTGCTGCTACTAGCCTTATGACGTTGATTTCATGGCTGAGTGATATTCCATTGTACATGAGGGCCACAACTTCTTTATCCATTTTTCGCTTTCCTAGGATATTTAAGGTGTAATGAAGTGGGGGTTCTTCTCAACAGAGCAGCCCTAAACTTTGGGGTGCCTGTGTCTTGCTGATTTTTAGTTTTCCCAATTTATACGCCCATGAGTGGAAGTGCCCTATGCTCTCCAAGCTGTGTTTTTTAGATGTTTCAGAACACATCGTACACTTCTCCAGAGTGGCTGTTGGCAATTTACATCCCACCCATCAGCGTAGCAAGGCTCCCATTTCTCCATGGCCGGTCCTGCATTTCTGGTTTGGACACTTTTTTCCGCATGGCCCTTTTGCCCGCTGGGAAGCGAGATTTCTTTGGAGCGCTGATTGGCCTTTCCAGGTTGCTTGGTTGGCCAAAAAGGGCGTATGCGTTTTTTCCTGAATATATTCAGGAAAAAACGCATACGCCCTTTTTGGCCAAGGGCATCATTGTCCACGTTTTGCCGCTTTTCATGTGCTTTCAAGGCGATTCGAATCTACCTCCTGAAATCTGTTTCCTGCAATTCTGCCTTGCTTTCAAAGCCTCTTCGTTGCCTTCCCTTAGTATATTTGTGGACGAGAGGTATCATTTAAAACTCTGCAGGTTTGTGAATTGCAGTGCCCCTGAGCTCCATTTTTCAACTCGCTTTTTTGGGAGCTGGCCACAAAAGCGCAGGATTGCTTCAGGCCCTCTTCTGGTTCTGGGGGGCAGGCTGAGCTTGTGCTTAATTCTTCTTCCTGATGGGAAAATAGAGTGACCTGTGCCTGTCCCAACACCTAGAGCTAGTCTCTCATTGGTTCCCCCTCTTCCCGTTCATCCTCAGGACAAATTGCAACCTGTACGGAACAGGAGGTTAAAGGTGCTGATTCTCCAAGGAGGGAGATGGCTAGTAAATCGGCTGGAATGGCAAACCCGAGCAAAGGAGATGAGAAATGAGGTGCGTTTTAGAAACCTTTCCCGATCACATGGTGTACCATCTTCTGGGTTTCTCATGCCTGTTTTCGACGTAGGAAGATGCCCTTGAACCTGGAGATTTGGGACCCATGGGATGGGTACCATGCAGTATTACTTGAAAGGGTCTGCGTTGGCTCACCCAACCTCACCGAACCTCTCAGCCCCAAGAGTGTCCACCCTTATGTCTCAATCAGCTGTGGGTCTAGATATGGTCAATCCAGGTTGCATCACAGCCCCTGAACGAATTTTGTAAGAATTTCTCTCTCTTTCACTGTCTTTGTTTCACGGGTTTTGAAAAGTAATTTATTTTTATAATGGGGTTTAGCTGCTTTTCACGGCTGTGTTTATGCCGCTTTACACCCCCTTGACTCACTTACAGAGAGATATCAATACATAGGTTTGAAGATTCTTACTAGTCAGATATATTCTTGTGCGGTGAATAGGGGGTGTTGAGTCCAGTTCACTGAGCAAGGAATAGGTCTTGTCTCTTACATATTGGGTTTATGGAACGGTATCTGAGCTAATTTGAAACCCTTGTTTTATGCATCACCCCACCTCACCTTGCCCGTTCAGCAGCCATAGTGTGTTTTCTAAACGTGTGACTCTGTTCTGTTTTGTAATTCAGTTCAAGTGTAGCGGTTTTTACATTCCCTCTCTAAGTGATATCTTATGATAAGTGTCTTTTTCTGTGTGACTTATTTCACTTAGAATCGTCGTACCTAAATCCACTCATCGTGCTGCTACTAGCCTTATGACGTTGATTTCATGGCTGAGTGATATTCCATTGTACATGAGGACCCCAACTTCTTTATCCATTTTTCGCTTTCCTAGGATATTTAAGGTGTAATGAAGTGGGGGTTCTTGTCAACAGAGCAGCCCTAAACTTTGGGGTGCCTGTGTCTTGCTGATTTTTAGTTTTCCCAATTTATACGCCCATGAGTGGAAGTGCCCTATGCTCTCCAAGCTGTGTTTTTTAGATGTTTCGGAACACACCGTACACTTCTCCGGAGTGGCTGTTGGCAATTTACATCCCACCCATCAGCGTAGCAAGGCTCCCATTTCTCCATGGCCGGTCCTGCATTTCTGGTTTGGACACTTTTTTCCGCATGGCCCTTTTGCCCGCTGGGAAGCGAGACTTCTTTGGAGCGCTGATTGGCCTTTCCAGGTTGCTTGGTTGGCCAAAAAGGGCGTATGCGTTTTTTCCTGAATATATTCAGGAAAAAACGCATACGCCCTTTTTGGCCAAGGGCATCATTGTCCACGTTTTGCCGCTTTTCATGTGCTTTCAAGGCGATTCGAATCTACCTCCTGAAATCTGTTTCCTGCAATTCTGCCTTGCTTTCAAAGCCTCTTCGTTGCCTTCCCTTAATATATTTGTGGACGAGAGGTATCATTTAAAACTCTGCAGGTTTGTGAATTGCAGTGCCCCTGAGCTCCACTTTTCAACTCGCTTTTTTGGGAGCTGGCCGCAAAAGCGCAGGATTGCTTCAGGCCCTCTTCTGGTTCTGGGGGGCAGGCTGAGCTTGTGCTTAATTCTTCTTCCTGATGGGAAAATAGAGTGACCTGTGCCTGTCCCAACACCTAGAGCTAGTCTCTCATTGGTTCCCCCTCTTCCCGTTCATCCTCAGGACAAATTGCAACCTGTACGGAACAGGAGGTTAAAGGTGCTGATTCTCCAAGGAGGGAGATGGCTAGTAAATCGGCTGGAATGGCGAACCCGAGCAAAGGAGATGAGAAATGAGGTGCGTTTTAGAAACCTTTCCCGATCACACGGTGTACCATCTTCTGGGTTTCTCATGCCTGTTTTCGACGTAGGAAGATGCCCTTGAACCTGGAGATTTGGGACCCATGGGATGGGTACCATGCAGTATTACTTGAAAGGGTCTGCGTTGGCTCACCCAACCTCACCGAACCTCTCAGCCCCAAGAGTGTCCACCCTTATGTCTCAATCAGCTGTGGGTCTAGATATGGTCAATCCAGGTTGCATCACAGCCCCTGAACGAATTTTGTAAGAATTTCTCTCTCTTTCACTGCCTTTGTTTCACGGGTTTTGAAAAGTAATTTATTTTTATAATGGGGTTTAGCTGCTTTTCACGGCTGTGTTTATGCCGCTTTACACCCCCTTGACTCACTTACAGAGAGATATCAATACATAGGTTTGAAGATTCTTACTAGTCAGATATATTCTTGTGCGGTGAATAGGGGGTGTTGAGTCCAGTTCACTGAAAAAGGAATAGGTCTTGTCTCTTACATATTGGGTTTATGGAACGGTATCTGAGCTAATTTGAAACCCTTGTTTTATGCATCACCCCACCTCACCTTTCCCGTTCAGCAGCCATAGTGTGTTTTCTGAACGTGTGACTCTGTTCTGTTTTGTAATTCAGTTCAAGTGTAGCGGTTTTTACATTCCCTCTCTAAGTGATATCTTATGATAAGTGTCTTTTTCTGTGTGACTTATTTCACTTAGAATCGTCGTACCTAAATCCACTCATCGTGCTGCTACTAGCCTTATGACGTGGATTTCCTGGCTGAGTGATATTCCATTGTACATGAGGACCACAACTTCTTTATCCATTTTTCTCTTTCCTAGGATATTTAAGGTGTAATGAAGTGGGGGTTCTTGTCAACAGAGCAGCCCTAAATTTTGGTGTGCCTGTGTCTTGCTGATTTTTAGTTTTCCCAATTTATATGCCCATGAGTGGAAGTGCCCTATGCTCTCCAAGCTGTGTTTTTTAGATGTTTCAGAACACACTGTACACTTCTCCAGAGTGGCTGTTGGCAATTTACATCCCACCCATCAGCGTAGCAAGGCTCCCATTTCTCCATGGCCGGTCCTGCATTTCTGGTTTGGACACTTTTTTCCGCATGGCCCTTTTGCCCGCTGGGAAGCGAAACTTCTTTGGAGCGCTGATTGGCCTTTCCAGGTTGCTTGGTTGGCCAAAAAGGGCGTATGCGTTTTTTCCTGAATATATTCAGGAAAAAACGCATACGCCCTTTTTGGCCAAGGGCATCATTGTCCACGTTTTGCCGCTTTTCATGTGCTTTCAAGGCGATTCGAATCTACCTCCTGAAATCTGTTTCCTGCAATTCTGCCTTGCTTTCAAAGCCTCTTCGTTGCCTTCCCTTAATATATTTGTGGACGAGAGGTATCATTTAAAACTCTGCAGGTTTGTGAATTGCAGTGCCCCTGAGCTCCATTTTTCAACTCGCTTTTTTGGGAGCTGGCCGCAAAAGCGCAGGATTGCTTCAGGCCCTCTTCTGGTTCTGGGGGGCAGGCTGAGCTTGTGCTTAATTCTTCTTCCTGATGGGAAAATAGAGTGACCTGTGCCTGTCCCAACACCTAGAGCTAGTCTCTCATTGGTTCCCCCTCTTCCCGTTCATCCTCAGGACAAATTGCAACCTGTACGGAACAGGAGGTTAAAGGTGCTGATTCTCCAAGGAGGGAGATGGCTAGTAAATCGGCTGGAATGGCGAACCCGAGCAAAGGAGATGAGAAATGAGGTGCGTTTTAGAAACCTTTCCCGATCACACGGTGTACCATCTTCTGGGTTTCTCATGCCTGTTTTCGACGTAGGAAGATGCCCTTGAACCTGGAGATTTGGGACCCATGGGATGGGTACCATGCAGTATTATTTGAAAGGGTCTGCGTTGGCTCACCCAACCTCACCGAACCTCTCAGCCCCAAGAGTGTCCACCCTTATGTCTCAATCAGCTGTGGGTCTAGATATGGTCAATCCAGGTTGCATCACAGCCCCTGAACGAATTTTGTAAGAATTTCTCTCTCTTTCACTGCCTTTGTTTCACGGGTTTTGAAAAGTAATTTATTTTTATAATGGGGTTTAGCTGCTTTTCACGGCTGTGTTTATGCCGCTTTACACCCCCTTGACGCACTTACAGAGAGATATCAATACATAGGCTTGAAGATTCTTACTAGTCAGATATATTCTTGTGCGGTGAATAGGGGGTGTTGAGTCCAGTTCACTGAAAAAGGAATAGGTCTTGTCTATTACATATTGGGTTTATGGAACGGTATCTGAGCTAATTTGAAACCCTTGTTTTATGCATCACCCCACCTCACCTTGCCCGTTCAGCAGCCATAGTGTGTTTTCTAAACGTGTGACTCTGTTCTGTTTTGTAATTCAGTTCAAGTGTAGCGGTTTTTACATTCCCTCTCTAAGTGATATCTTATGATAAGTGTCTTTTTCTGTGTGACTTATTTCACTTAGAATCGTCGTACCTAAATCCACTCATCGTGCTGCTACTAGCCTTATGACGTTGATTTCATGGCTGAGTGATATTCCATTGTACATGAGGGCCACAACTTCTTTATCCATTTTTCGCTTTCCTAGGATATTTAAGGTGTAATGAAGTGGGGGTTCTTGTCAACAGAGCAGCCCTAAACTTTGGGGTGCCTGTGTCTTGCTGATTTTTAGTTTTCCCAATTTATACGCCCATGAGTGGAAGTGCCCTATGCTCTCCAAGCTGTGTTTTTTAGATGTTTCAGAACACACCGTACACTTCTCCAGAGTGGCTGTTGGCAATTTACATCCCACCCATCAGCGTAGCAAGGCTCCCATTTCTCCATGGCCGGTCCTGCATTTCTGGTTTGGACACTTTTTTCCGCATGGCCCTTTTGCCCGCTGGGAAGCGAGACTTCTTTGGAGCGCTGATTGGCCTTTCCAGGTTGCTTGGTTGGCCAAAAAGGGCGTATGCGTTTTTTCCTGAATATATTCAGGAAAAAACGCATACGCCCTTTTTGGACAAGGGCATCATTGTCCACGTTTTGCCGCTTTTCATGTGCTTTCAAGGCGATTCGAATCTACCTCCTGAAATCTGTTTCCTGCAATTCTGCCTTGCTTTCAAAGCCTCTTCGTTGCCTTCCCTTAGTATATTTGTGGACGAGAGGTATCATTTAAAACTCTGCAGGTTTGTGAATTGCAGTGCCCCTGAGCTCCATTTTTCAACTCGCTTTTTTGGGAGCTGGCCACAAAAGCGCAGGATTGCTTCAGGCCCTCTTCTGGTTCTGGGGGGCAGGCTGAGCTTGTGCTTAATTCTTCTTCCTGATGGGAAAATAGAGTGACCTGTGCCTGTCCCAACACCTAGAGCTAGTCTCTCATTGGTTCCCCCTCTTCCCGTTCATCCTCAGGACAAATTGCAACTTGTACGGAACAGGAGGTTAAAGGTGCTGATTCTCCAAGGAGGGAGATGGCTAGTAAATCGGCTGGAATGGCGAACCCGAGCAAAGGAGATGAGAAATGAGGTGCATTTTAGAAACCTTTCCCGATCACACGGTGTACCATCTTCTGGGTTTCTCATGCCTGTTTTCGACGTAGGAAGATGCCCTTGAACCTGGAGATTTGGGACCCATGGGATGGGTACCATGCAGTATTATTTGAAAGGGTCTGTATTGGCTCACCCAACCTCACCGAACCTCTCAGCCCCAAGAGTGTCCACCCTTATGTCTCAATCAGCTGTGGGTCTAGATATGGTCAATCCAGGTTGCATCACAGCCCCTGAACGAATTTTGTAAGAATTTCTCTCTCTTTCACTGCCTTTGTTTCACGGGTTTTGAAAAGTAATTTATTTTTATAATGGGGTTTAGCTGCTTTTCACGGCTGTGTTTATGCCGCTTTACACCCCCTTGACGCACTTACAGAGAGATATCAATACATAGGCTTGAAGATTCTTACTAGTCAGATATATTCTTGTGCGGTGAATAGGGGGTGTTGAGTCCAGTTCACTGAAAAAGGAATAGGTCTTGTCTCTTACATATTGGGTTTATCGAACGGTATCTGAGCTAATTTGAAACCCTTGTTTTATGCACCACCCCACCTCACCTTTCCCGTTCAGCAGCCATAGTGTGTTTTCTGAACGTGTGACTCTGTTCTGTTTTGTAATTCAGTTCAAGTGTAGCGGTTTTTACATTCCCTCTCTAAGTGATATCTTATGATAAGTGTCTTTCTCTGTGTGACTTATTTCACTTAGAATCGTCGTACCTAAATCCACTCATCGTGCTGCTACTAGCCTTATGACGTGGATTTCCTGGCTGAGTGATATTCCATTGTACATGAGGACCACAACTTCTTTATTCATTTTTCGCTTTCCTAGGATATTTAAGGTGTAATGAAGTGGGGGTTCTTGCCAACAGAGCAGCCCTAAACTTTGGGGTGCCTGTGTCTTGCTGATTTTTAGTTTTCCCAATTTATACGCCCATGAGTGGAAGTGCCCTATGCTCTCCAAGCTGTGTTTTTTAGATGTTTCAGAACACACCGTACACTTCTCCAGAGTGGCTGTTGGCAATTTACATCCCACCCATCAGCGTAGCAAGGCTCCCATTTCTCCATGGCCGGTCCTGCATTTCTGGTTTGGACACTTTTTTCCGCATGGCCCTTTTGCCCGCTGGGAAGCGAGACTTCTTTGGAGCGCTGATTGGCCTTTCCAGGTTGCTTGGTTGGCCAAAAAGGGCGTATGCGTTTTTTCCTGAATATATTCAGGAAAAAACGCATACGCCCTTTTTGGCCAAGGGCATCATTGTCCACGTTTTGCCGCTTTTCATGTGCTTTCAAGGCGATTCGAATCTACCTCCTGAAATCTGTTTCCTGCAATTCTGCCTTGCTTTCAAAGCCTCTTCGTTGCCTTCCCTTAATATATTTGTGGACGAGAGGTATCATTTAAATCTCTGCAGGTTTGTGAATTGCAGTGCCCCTGAGCTCCATTTTTCAACTCGCTTTTTTGGGAGCTGGCCGCAAAAGCGCAGGATTGCTTCAGGCCCTCTTCTGGTTCTGGGGGGCAGGCTGAGCTTGTGCTTAATTCTTCTTCCTGATGGGAAAATAGAGTGACCTGTGCCTGTCCCAACACCTAGAGCTAGTCTCTCATTGGTTCCCCCTCTTCCCGTTCATCCTCAGGACAAATTGCAACCTGTACGGAACAGGAGGTTAAAGGTGCTGATTCTCCAAGGAGGGAGATGGCTAGTAAATCGGCTGGAATGGCGAACCCGAGCAAAGGAGATGAGAAATGAGGTGCGTTTTAGAAACCTTTCCCGATCACACGGTGTACCATCTTCTGGGTTTCTCATGCCTGTTTTCGACGTAGGAAGATGCCCTTGAACCTGGAGATTTGGGACCCATGGGATGGGTACCATGCAGTATTACTTGAAAGGGTCTGCGTTGGCTCACCCAACCTCACCGAACCTCTCAGCCCCAAGAGTGTCCACCCTTATGTCTCAATCAGCTGTGGGTCTAGATATGGTCAATCCAGGTTGCATCACAGCCCCTGAACGAATTTTGTAAGAATTTCTCTCTCTTTCACTGTCTTTGTTTCACGGGTTTTGAAAAGTAATTTATTTTTATAATGGGGTTTAGCTGCTTTTCACGGCTGTGTTTATGCCGCTTTACACCCCCTTGA
This sequence comes from Balaenoptera acutorostrata, assembly GCF_949987535.1. Taxonomy (NCBI): domain Eukaryota; kingdom Metazoa; phylum Chordata; class Mammalia; order Artiodactyla; family Balaenopteridae; genus Balaenoptera; species Balaenoptera acutorostrata. Next base: position 627,649 of record NW_026645828.1, on the reverse strand, counting down.
CTCACTTACAGAGAGATATCAATACATAGGTTTGAAGATTCTTACTAGTCAGATATATTCTTGTGCGGTGAATAGGGGGTGTTGAGTCCAGTTCACTGAAAAAGGAATAGGTCTTGTCTCTTACATATTGGGTTTATGGAACGGTATCTGAGCTAATTTGAAACCCTTGTTTTATGCATCACCCCACCTCACCTTGCCCGTTCAGCAGCCATAGTGTGTTTTCTAAACGTGTGACTCTGTTCTGTTTTGTAATTCAGTTCAAGTGTAGCGGTTTTTACATTCCCTCTCTAAGTGATATCTTATGATAAGTGTCTTTTTCTGTGTGACTTATTTCACTTAGAATCGTCGTACCTAAATCCACTCATCGTGCTGCTACTAGCCTTATGACGTTGATTTCATGGCTGAGTGATATTCCATTGTACATGAGGACCCCAACTTCTTTATACATTTTTCGCTTTCCTAGGATATTTAAGGTGTAATGAAGTGGGGGTTCTTGTCAACAGAGCAGCCCTAAACTTTGGGGTGCCTGTGTCTTGCTGATTTTTAGTTTTCCCAATTTATACGCCCATGAGTGGAAGTGCCCTATGCTCTCCAAGCTGTGTTTTTTAGATGTTTCAGAACACACCGTACACTTCTCCAGAGTGGCTGTTGGCAATTTACATCCCACCCATCAGCGTAGCAAGGCTCCCATTTCTCCATGGCCGGTCCTGCATTTCTGGTTTGGACACTTTTTTCCGCATGGCCCTTTTGCCCGCTGGGAAGCGAGACTTCTTTGGAGCGCTGATTGGCCTTTCCAGGTTGCTTGGTTGGCCAAAAAGGGCGTATGCGTTTTTTCCTGAATATATTCAGGAAAAAACGCATACGCCCTTTTTGGCCAAGGGCATCATTGTCCACGTTTTGCCGCTTTTCATGTGCTTTCAAGGCGATTCGAATCTACCTCCTGAAATCTGTTTCCTGCAATTCTGCCTTGCTTTCAAAGCCTCTTCGTTGCCTTCCCTTAATATATTTGTGGACGAGAGGTATCATTTAAAACTCTGCAGGTTTGTGAATTGCAGTGCCCCTGAGCTCCATTTTTCAACTCGCTTTTTTGGGAGCTGGCCGCAAAAGCGCAGGATTGCTTCAGGCCCTCTTCTGGTTCTGGGGGGCAGGCTGAGCTTGTGCTTAATTCTTCTTCCTGATGGGAAAATAGAGTGACCTGTGCCTGTCCCAACACCTAGAGCTAGTCTCTCATTGGTTCCCCCTCTTCCCGTTCATCCTCAGGACAAATTGCAACCTGTACGGAACAGGAGGTTAAAGGTGCTGATTCTCCAAGGAGGCAGATGCCTAGTAAATCGGCTGGAATGGCGAACCCGAGCAAAGGAGATGAGAAATGAGGTGCGTTTTAGAAACCTTTCCCGATCACACGGTGTACCATCTTCTGGGTTTCTCATGCCTGTTTTCGACGTAGGAAGATGCCCTTGAACCTGGAGATTTGCGACCCATGGGATGGGTACCATGCAGTATTACTTGAAAGGGTCTGCGTTGGTTCACCCAACCTCACCGAACCTCTCAGCCCCAAGAGTGTCCACCCTTATGTCTCAATCAGCTGTGGGTCTAGATTTGGTCAATCCAGGTTGCATCACAGCCCCTGAACGAATTTTGTAAGAATTTCTCTCTCTTTCACTGTCTTTGTTTCACGGGTTTTGAAAAGTAATTTATTTTTATAATGGGGTTTAGCTGCTTTTCACGGCTGTGTTTATGCCGCTTTACACCCCCTTGACTCACTTACAGAGAGATATCAATACATAGGTTTGAAGATTCTTACTAGTCAGATATATTCTTGTGCGGTGAATAGGGGGTGTTGAGTCCAGTTCACTGAAAAAGGAATAGGTCTTGTCTCTTACATATTGGGTTTATGGAACGGTATCGGAGCTAATTTGAAACCCTTGTTTTATGCATCACCCCACCTCACCTTTCCCGTTCAGCAGCCATAGTGTGTTTTCTGAACGTGTGACTCTGTTCTGTTTTGTAATTCAGTTCAAGTGTAGCGGTTTTTACATTCCCTCTCTAAGTGATATCTTATGATAAGTGTCTTTTTCTGTGTGACTTATTTCACTTAGAATCGTCGTACCTAAATCCACTCATCGTGCTGCTACTAGCCTTATAACGTTGATTTCATGGCTGAGTGATATTCCATTGTACATGAGGACCACAACTTCTTTATCCATTTTTCTCTTTCCTAGGATATTTCAGGTGTAATGAAGTGGGGGTTCTTGTCAACAGAGCAGCCCTAAACTTTGGGGTGCCTGTGTCTTGCTGATTTTTAGTTTTCCCAATTTATACGCCCATGAGTGGAAGTGCCCTATGCTCTCCAAGCTGTGTTTTTTAGATGTTTCAGAACACACCGTACACTTCTCCAGAGTGGCTGTTGGCAATTTACATCCCACCCATCAGCGTAGCAAGGCTCCCATTTCTCCATGGCCGGTCCTGCATTTCTGGTTTGGACACTTTTTTCCGCATGGCCCTTTTGCCCGCTGGGAAGTGAGACTTCTTTGGAGCGCTGATTGGCCTTTCCAGGTTGCTTGGTTGGCCAAAAAGGGCGTATGCGTTTTTTCCTGAATATATTCAGGAAAAAACGCATACGCCCTTTTTGGCCAAGGGCATCATTGTCCACGTTTTGCCGCTTTTCATGTGCTTTCAAGGCGATTCGAATCTACCTCCTGAAATCTGTTTCCTGCAATTCTGCCTTGCTTTCAAAGCCTCTTCGTTGCCTTCCCTTAATATATTTGTGGACGAGAGGTATCATTTAAAACTCTGCAGGTTTGTGAATTGCAGTGCCCCTGAGCTCCATTTTTCAACTCGCTTTTTTGGGAGCTGGCCGCAAAAGCGCAGGATTGCTTCAGGCCCTCTTCTGGTTCTGGGGGGCAGGCTGAGCTTGTGCTTAATTCTTTTTCCTGATGGGAAAATAGAGTGACCTGTGCCTGTCCCAACACCTAGAGCTAGTCTCTCATTGGTTCCCCCTCTTCCCGTTCATCCTCAGGACAAATTGCAACCTGTACGGAACAGGAGGTTAAAGGTGCTGATTCTCCAAGGAGGCAGATGGCTAGTAAATCGGCTGGAATGGCGAACCCAAGCAAAGGAGATGAGAAATGAGGTGCGTTTTAGAAACCTTTCCCGATCACACGGTGTACCATCTTCTGGGTTTCTCATGCCTGTTTTCGACGTAGGAAGATGCCCTTGAACCTGGAGATTTGCGACCCATGGGATGGGTACCATGCAGTATTACTTGAAAGGGTCTGCGTTGGTTCACCCAACCTCACCGAACCTCTCAGCCCCAAGAGTGTCCACCCTTATGTCTCAATCAGCTGTGGGTCTAGATATGGTCAATCCAGGTTGCATCACAGCCCCTGAACGAATTTTGTAAGAATTTCTCTCTCTTTCACTGTCTTTGTTTCACGGGTTTTGAAAAGTAATTTATTTTTATAATGGGGTTTAGCTGCTTTTCACGGCTGTGTTTATGCCGCTTTACACCCCCTTGACTCACTTACAGAGAGATATCAATACATAGGTTTGAAGATTCTTACTAGTCAGATATATTCTTGTGCGGTGAATAGGGGGTGTTGAGTCCAGTTCACTGAAAAAGGAATAGGTCTTGTCTCTTACATATTGGGTTTATGGAACGGTATCTGAGCTAATTTGAAACCCTTGTTTTATGCATCACCCCACCTCACCTTTCCCGTTCAGCAGCCATAGTGTGTTTCCTAAACGTGTGACTCTGTTCTGTTTTGTAATTCAGTTCAAGTGTAGCGGTTTTTACATTCCCTCTAGAAGTGATATCTTATGATAAGTGTCTTTTTCTGTGTGACTTATTTCACTTAGAATCGTCGTACCTAAATCCACTCATCGTGCTGCTACTAGCCTTATGACGTTGATGTCATGGCTGAGTGATATTCCATTGTACATGAGGACCCCAAATTCTTTATCCATTTTTCTCTTTCCTAGGATATTTAAGGTGTAATGAAGTGGGGGTTCTTGTCAACAGAGCAGCCCTAAACTTTGGGGTGCCTGTGTCTTGCTGATTTTTAGTTTTCCCAATTTATACGCCCATGAGTGGAAGTGCCCTATGCTCTCCAAGCTGTGTTTTTTAGATGTTTCAGAACACACCGTACACTTCTCCAGAGTGGCTGTTGGCAATTTACATCCCACCCATCAGCGTAGCAAGGCTCCCATTTCTCCATGGCCGGTCCTGCATTTCTGGTTTGGACACTTTTTTCCCCATGGCCCTTTTGCCCGCTGGGAAGCGAGACTTCTTTGGAGCGCTGATTGGCCTTTCCAGGTTGCTTGGTTGGCCAAAAAGGGCGTATGTGTTTTTTCCTGAATATATTCAGGAAAAAACGCATACGCCCTTTTTGGCCAAGGGCATCATTGTCCACGTTTTGCCGCTTTTCATGTGCTTTCAAGGCGATTCGAATCTACCTCCTGAAATCTGTTTCCTGCGATTCTGCCTTGCTTTCAAAGCCTCTTCGTTGCCTTCCCTTAATATATTTGTGGACGAGAGGTTTCATTTAAAATTCTGCAGGTTTGTGAATTGCAGTGCCCCTGAGCTCCATTTTTCAACTCGCTTTTTTGGGAGCTGGCCGCAAAAGCGCAGGATTGCTTCAGGCCCTCTTCTGGTTCTGGGGGGCAGGCTGAGCTTGTGCTTAATTCTTCTTCCTGATGGGAAAATTGAGTGACCTGTGCCTGTCCCAACACCTAGAGCTAGTCTCTCATTGGTTCCCCCTCTTCCCGTTCATCCTCAGGACAAATTGCAACCTGTACGGAACAGGAGGTTAAAGGTGCTGATTCTCCAAGGAGGGAGATGGCTAGTAAATCGGCTGGAATGGCGAACCCGAGCAAAGGAGATGAGAAATGAGGTGCGTTTTAGAAACCTTTCCCGATCACACGGTGTACCATCTTCTGGGTTTCTCATGCCTGTTTTCGATGTAGGAAGATGCCCTTGAACCTGGAGATTTGGGACCCATGGGATGGGTACCATGCAGTATTACTTGAAAGGGTCTGCGTTGGCTCACCCAACCTCACCGAACCTCTCAGCCCCAAGAGTGTCCACCCTTATGTCTCAATCAGCTGTGGGTCTAGATTTGGTCAATCCAGGTTGCATCACAGCCCCTGAACGAATTTTGTAAGAATTTCTCTCTCTTTCACTGTCTTTGTTTCACGGGTTTTGAAAAGTAATTTATTTTTATAATGGGGTTTAGCTGCTTTTCACGGCTGTGTTTATGCCGCTTTACACCCCCTTGACTCACTTACAGAGAGATATCAATACATAGGTTTGAAGATTCTTACTAGTCAGATATATTCTTGTGCGGTGAATAGGGGGTGTTGAGTCCAGTTCACTGAAAAAGGAATAGGTCTTGTCTCTTACATATTGGGTTTATCGAACGGTATCTGAGCTAATTTGAAACCCTTGTTTTATGCACCACCCCACCTCACCTTTCCCGTTCAGCAGCCATAGTGTGTTTTCTGAACGTGTGACTCTGTTCTGTTTTGTAATTCAGTTCAAGTGTAGCGGTTTTTACATTCCCTCTCTAAGTGATATCTTATGATAAGTGTCTTTCTCTGTGTGACTTATTTCACTTAGAATCGTCGTACCTAAATCCACTCATCGTGCTGCTACTAGCCTTATGACGTGGATTTCCTGGCTGAGTGATATTCCATTGTACATGAGGACCACAACTTCTTTATTCATTTTTCGCTTTCCTAGGATATTTAAGGTGTAATGAAGTGGGGGTTCTTGCCAACAGAGCAGCCCTAAACTTTGGGGTGCCTGTGTCTTGCTGATTTTTAGTTTTCCCAATTTATACGCCCATGAGTGGAAGTGCCCTATGCTCTCCAAGCTGTGTTTTTTAGATGTTTCAGAACACACCGTACACTTCTCCAGAGTGGCTGTTGGCAATTTACATCCCACCCATCAGCGTAGCAAGGCTCCCATTTCTCCATGGCCGGTCCTGCATTTCTGGTTTGGACACTTTTTTCCGCATGGCCCTTTTGCCCGCTGGGAAGCGAGACTTCTTTGGAGCGCTGATTGGCCTTTCCAGGTTGCTTGGTTGGCCAAAAAGGGCGTATGCGTTTTTTCCTGAATATATTCAGGAAAAAACGCATACGCCCTTTTTGGCCAAGGGCATCATTGTCCACGTTTTGCCGCTTTTCATGTGCTTTCAAGGCGATTCGAATCTACCTCCTGAAATCTGTTTCCTGCAATTCTGCCTTGCTTTCAAAGCCTCTTCGTTGCCTTCCCTTAATATATTTGTGGACGAGAGGTATCATTTAAATCTCTGCAGGTTTGTGAATTGCAGTGCCCCTGAGCTCCATTTTTCAACTCGCTTTTTTGGGAGCTGGCCGCAAAAGCGCAGGATTGCTTCAGGCCCTCTTCTGGTTCTGGGGGGCAGGCTGAGCTTGTGCTTAATTCTTCTTCCTGATGGGAAAATAGAGTGACCTGTGCCTGTCCCAACACCTAGAGCTAGTCTCTCATTGGTTCCCCCTCTTCCCGTTCATCCTCAGGACAAATTGCAACCTGTACGGAACAGGAGGTTAAAGGTGCTGATTCTCCAAGGAGGGAGATGGCTAGTAAATCGGCTGGAATGGCGAACCCGAGCAAAGGAGATGAGAAATGAGGTGCGTTTTAGAAACCTTTCCCGATCACACGGTGTACCATCTTCTGGGTTTCTCATGCCTGTTTTCGACGTAGGAAGATGCCCTTGAACCTGGAGATTTGGGACCCATGGGATGGGTACCATGCAGTATTACTTGAAAGGGTCTGCGTTGGCTCACCCAACCTCACCGAACCTCTCAGCCCCAAGAGTGTCCCCCTTATGTCTCAATCAGCTGTGGGTCTAGATATGGTCAATCCAGGTTGCATCACAGCCCCTGAACGAATTTTGTAAGAATTTCTCTCTCTTTCACTGTCTTTGTTTCACGGGTTTTGAAAAGTAATTTATTTTTATAATGGGGTTTAGCTGCTTTTCACGGCTGTGTTTATGCCGCTTTACACCCCCTTGACTCACTTACAGAGAGATATCAATACATAGGTTTGAAGATTCTTACTAGTCAGATATATTCTTGTGCGGTGAATAGGGGGTGTTGAGTCCAGTTCACTGAAAAAGGAATAGGTCTTGTCTCTTACATATTGGGTTTATGGAACGGTATCTGAGCTAATTTGAAACCCTTGTTTTATGCATCACCCCACCTCACCTTGCCCGTTCAGCAGCCATAGTGTGTTTTTCTAAACGTGTGACTCTGTTCTGTTTTGTAATTCAGTTCAAGTGTAGCGGTTTTTACATTCCCTCTCTAAGTGATATCTTATGATAAGTGTCTTTTTCTGTGTGACTTATTTCACTTAGAATCGTCGTACCTAAATCCACTCATCGTGCTGCTACTAGCCTTATGACGTTGATTTCATGGCTGAGTGATATTCCATTGTACATGAGGACCCCAACTTCTTTATACATTTTTCGCTTTCCTAGGATATTTAAGGTGTAATGAAGTGGGGGGTTCTTGTCAACAGAGCAGCCCTAAACTTTGGGGTGCCTGTGTCTTGCTGATTTTTAGTTTTCCCAATTTATACGCCCATGAGTGGAAGTGCCCTATGCTCTCCAAGCTGTGTTTTTTAGATGTTTCAGAACACACCGTACACTTCTCCAGAGTGGCTGTTGGCAATTTACATCCCACCCATCAGCGTAGCAAGGCTCCCATTTCTCCATGGCCGGTCCTGCATTTCTGGTTTGGACACTTTTTTCCGCATGGCCCTTTTGCCCGCTGGGAAGCGAGACTTCTTTGGAGCGCTGATTGGCCTTTCCAGGTTGCTTGGTTGGCCAAAAAGGGCGTATGCGTTTTTTCCTGAATATATTCAGGAAAAAACGCATACGCCCTTTTTGGCCAAGGGCATCATTGTCCACGTTTTGCCGCTTTTCATGTGCTTTCAAGGCGATTCGAATCTACCTCCTGAAATCTGTTTCCTGCAATTCTGCCTTGCTTTCAAAGCCTCTTCGTTGCCTTCCCTTAATATATTTGTGGACGAGAGGTATCATTTAAAACTCTGCAGGTTTGTGAATTGCAGTGCCCCTGAGCTCCATTTTTCAACTCGCTTTTTTGGGAGCTGGCCGCAAAAGCGCAGGATTGCTTCAGGCCCTCTTCTGGTTCTGGGGGGCAGGCTGAGCTTGTGCTTAATTCTTCTTCCTGATGGGAAAATAGAGTGACCTGTGCCTGTCCCAACACCTAGAGCTAGTCTCTCATTGGTTCCCCCTCTTCCCGTTCATCCTCAGGACAAATTGCAACCTGTACGGAACAGGAGGTTAAAGGTGCTGATTCTCCAAGGAGGCAGATGCCTAGTAAATCGGCTGGAATGGCGAACCCGAGCAAAGGAGATGAGAAATGAGGTGCGTTTTAGAAACCTTTCCCGATCACACGGTGTACCATCTTCTGGGTTTCTCATGCCTGTTTTCGACGTAGGAAGATGCCCTTGAACCTGGAGATTTGCGACCCATGGGATGGGTACCATGCAGTATTACTTGAAAGGGTCTGCGTTGGTTCACCCAACCTCACCGAACCTCTCAGCCCCAAGAGTGTCCACCCTTATGTCTCAATCAGCTGTGGGTCTAGATTTGGTCAATCCAGGTTGCATCACAGCCCCTGAACGAATTTTGTAAGAATTTCTCTCTCTTTCACTGTCTTTGTTTCACGGGTTTTGAAAAGTAATTTATTTTTATAATGGGGTTTAGCTGCTTTTCACGGCTGTGTTTATGCCGCTTTACACCCCCTTGACTCACTTACAGAGAGATATCAATACATAGGTTTGAAGATTCTTACTAGTCAGATATATTCTTGTGCGGTGAATAGGGGGTGTTGAGTCCAGTTCACTGAAAAAGGAATAGGTCTTGTCTCTTACATATTGGGTTTATGGAACGGTATCGGAGCTAATTTGAAACCCTTGTTTTATGCATCACCCCACCTCACCTTTCCCGTTCAGCAGCCATAGTGTGTTTTCTGAACGTGTGACTCTGTTCTGTTTTGTAATTCAGTTCAAGTGTAGCGGTTTTTACATTCCCTCTCTAAGTGATATCTTATGATAAGTGTCTTTTTCTGTGTGACTTATTTCACTTAGAATCGTCGTACCTAAATCCACTCATCGTGCTGCTACTAGCCTTATAACGTTGATTTCATGGCTGAGTGATATTCCATTGTACATGAGGACCACAACTTCTTTATCCATTTTTCTCTTTCCTAGGATATTTCAGGTGTAATGAAGTGGGGGTTCTTGTCAACAGAGCAGCCCTAAACTTTGGGGTGCCTGTGTCTTGCTGATTTTTAGTTTTCCCAATTTATACGCCCATGAGTGGAAGTGCCCTATGCTCTCCAAGCTGTGTTTTTTAGATGTTTCAGAACACACCGTACACTTCTCCAGAGTGGCTGTTGGCAATTTACATCCCACCCATCAGCGTAGCAAGGCTCCCATTTCTCCATGGCCGGTCCTGCATTTCTGGTTTGGACACTTTTTTCCGCATGGCCCTTTTGCCCGCTGGGAAGTGAGACTTCTTTGGAGCGCTGATTGGCCTTTCCAGGTTGCTTGGTTGGCCAAAAAGGGCGTATGCGTTTTTTCCTGAATATATTCAGGAAAAAACGCATACGCCCTTTTTGGCCAAGGGCATCATTGTCCACGTTTTGCCGCTTTTCATGTGCTTTCAAGGCGATTCGAATCTACCTCCTGAAATCTGTTTCCTGCAATTCTGCCTTGCTTTCAAAGCCTCTTCGTTGCCTTCCCTTAATATATTTGTGGACGAGAGGTATCATTTAAAACTCTGCAGGTTTGTGAATTGCAGTGCCCCTGAGCTCCATTTTTCAACTCGCTTTTTTGGGAGCTGGCCGCAAAAGCGCAGGATTGCTTCAGGCCCTCTTCTGGTTCTGGGGGGCAGGGTAAGCTTGTGCTTAATTCTTTTTCCTGATGGGAAAATAGAGTGACCTGTGCCTGTCCCAACCCCTAGAGCTAGTCTCTCATTGGTTCCCCCTCTTCCCGTTCATCCTCAGGACAAATTGCAACCTGTACGGAACAGGAGGTTAAAGGTGCTGATTCTCCAAGGAGGCAGATGCCTAGTAAATCGGCTGGAATGGCGAACCCAAGCAAAGGAGATGAGAAATGAGGTGCGTTTTAGAAACCTTTCCCGATCACACGGTGTACCATCTTCTGGGTTTCTCATGCCTGTTTTCGACGTAGGAAGATGCCCTTGAACCTGGAGATTTGCGACCCATGGGATGGGTACCATGCAGTATTACTTGAAAGGGTCTGCGTTGGTTCACCCAACCTCACCGAACCTCTCAGCCCCAAGAGTGTCCACCCTTATGTCTCAATCAGCTGTGGGTCTAGATATGGTCAATCCAGGTTGCATCACAGCCCCTGAACGAATTTTGTAAGAATTTCTCTCTCTTTCACTGTCTTTGTTTCACGGGTTTTGAAAAGTAATTTATTTTTATAATGGGGTTTAGCTGCTTTTCACGGCTGTGTTTATGCCGCTTTACACCCCCTTGACTCACTTACAGAGAGATATCAATACATAGGTTTGAAGATTCTTACTAGTCAGATATATTCTTGTGCGGTGAATAGGGGGTGTTGAGTCCAGTTCACTGAAAAAGGAATAGGTCTTGTCTCTTACATATTGGGTTTATGGAACGGTATCTGAGCTAATTTGAAACCCTTGTTTTATGCATCACCCCACCTCACCTTTCCCGTTCAGCAGCCATAGTGTGTTTCCTAAACGTGTGACTCTGTTCTGTTTTGTAATTCAGTTCAAGTGTAGCGGTTTTTACATTCCCTCTAGAAGTGATATCTTATGATAAGTGTCTTTTTCTGTGTGACTTATTTCACTTAGAATCGTCGTACCTAAATCCACTCATCGTGCTGCTACTAGCCTTATGACGTTGATGTCATGGCTGAGTGATATTCCATTGTACATGAGGACCCCAAATTCTTTATCCATTTTTCTCTTTCCTAGGATATTTAAGGTGTAATGAAGTGGGGGTTCTTGTCAACAGAGCAGCCCTAAACTTTGGGGTGCCTGTGTCTTGCTGATTTTTAGTTTTCCCAATTTATACGCCCATGAGTGGAAGTGCCCTATGCTCTCCAAGCTGTGTTTTTTAGATGTTTCAGAACACACCGTACACTTCTCCAGAGTGGCTGTTGGCAATTTACATCCCACCCATCAGCGTAGCAAGGCTCCCATTTCTCCATGGCCGGTCCTGCATTTCTGGTTTGGACACTTTTTTCCCCATGGCCCTTTTGCCCGCTGGGAAGCGAGACTTCTTTGGAGCGCTGATTGGCCTTTCCAGGTTGCTTGGTTGGCCAAAAAGGGCGTATGTGTTTTTTCCTGAATATATTCAGGAAAAAACGCATACGCCCTTTTTGGCCAAGGGCATCATTGTCCACGTTTTGCCGCTTTTCATGTGCTTTCAAGGCGATTCGAATCTACCTCCTGAAATCTGTTTCCTGCGATTCTGCCTTGCTTTCAAAGCCTCTTCGTTGCCTTCCCTTAATATATTTGTGGACGAGAGGTTTCATTTAAAATTCTGCAGGTTTGTGAATTGCAGTGCCCCTGAGCTCCATTTTTCAACTCGCTTTTTTGGGAGCTGGCCGCAAAAGCGCAGGATTGCTTCAGGCCCTCTTCTGGTTCTGGGGGGCAGGCTGAGCTTGTGCTTAATTCTTCTTCCTGATGGGAAAATTGAGTGACCTGTGCCTGTCCCAACACCTAGAGCTAGTCTCTCATTGGTTCCCCCTCTTCCCGTTCATCCTCAGGACAAATTGCAACCTGTACGGAACAGGAGGTTAAAGGTGCTGATTCTCCAAGGAGGGAGATGGCTAGTAAATCGGCTGGAATGGCGAACCCGAGCAAAGGAGATGAGAAATGAGGTGCGTTTTAGAAACCTTTCCCGATCACACGGTGTACCATCTTCTGGGTTTCTCATGCCTGTTTTCGATGTAGGAAGATGCCCTTGAACCTGGAGATTTGGGACCCATGGGATGGGTACCATGCAGTATTACTTGAAAGGGTCTGCGTTGGCTCACCCAACCTCACCGAACCTCTCAGCCCCAAGAGTGTCCACCCTTATGTCTCAATCAGCTGTGGGTCTAGATTTGGTCAATCCAGGTTGCATCACAGCCCCTGAACGAATTTTGTAAGAATTTCTCTCTCTTTCACTGTCTTTGTTTCACGGGTTTTGAAAAGTAATTTATTTTTATAATGGGGTTTAGCTGCTTTTCACGGCTGTGTTTATGCCGCTTTACACCCCCTTGACTCACTTACAGAGAGATATCAATACATAGGTTTGAAGATTCTTACTAGTCAGATATATTCTTGTGCGGTGAATAGGGGGTGTTGAGTCCAGTTCACTGAGCAAGGAATAGGTCTTGTCTCTTACATATTGGGTTTATGGAACGGTATCTGAGCTAATTTGAAACCCTTGTTTTATGCATCACCCCACCTCACCTTTCCCGTTCAGCAGCCATAGTGTGTTTCCTAAACGTGTGACTCTGTTCTGTTTTGTAATTCAGTTCAAGTGTAGCGGTTTTTACATTCCCTCTAGAAGTGATATCTTATGATAAGTGTCTTTTTCTGTGTGACTTATTTCACTTAGAATCGTCGTACCTAAATCCACTCATCGTGCTGCTACTAGCCTTATGACGTTGATTTCATGGCTGAGTGATATTCCATTGTACATGAGGACCCCAAATTCTTTATCCATTTTTCTCTTTCCTAGGATATTGAAGGTGTAATGAAGTGGGGGTTCTTGTCAACAGAGCAGCCCTAAACTTTGGGGTGCCTGTGTCTTGCTGATTTTTAGTTTTCCCAATTTATACGCCCATGAGTGGAAGTGCCCTATGCTCTCCAAGCTGTGTTTTTTAGATGTTTCAGAACACACCGTACACTTCTCCAGAGTGGCTGTTGGCAATTTACATCCCACCCATCAGCGTAGCAAGGCTCCCATTTCTCCATGGCCGGTCCTGCATTTCTGGTTTGGACACTTTTTTCCCCATGGCCCTTTTGCCCGCTGGGAAGCGAGACTTCTTTGGAGCGCTGATTGGCCTTTCCAGGTTGCTTGGTTGGCCAAAAAGGGCGTATGTGTTTTTTCCTGAATATATTCAGGAAAAAACGCATACGCCCTTTTTGGCCAAGGGCATCATTGTCCACATTTTGCCGCTTTTCATGTGCTTTCAAGGCGATTCGAATCTACCTCCTGAAATCTGTTTCCTGCGATTCTGCCTTGCTTTCAAAGCCTCTTCGTTGCCTTCCCTTAATATATTTGTGGACGAGAGGTTTCATTTAAAATTCTGCAGGTTTGTGAATTGCAGTGCCCCTGAGCTCCATTTTTCAACTCGCTTTTTTGGGAGCTGGCCGCAAAAGCGCAGGATTGCTTCAGGCCCTCTTCTGGTTCTGGGGGGCAGGCTGAGCTTGTGCTTAATTCTTCTTCCTGATGGGAAAATTGAGTGACCTGTGCCTGTCCCAACACCTAGAGCTAGTCTCTCATTGGTTCCCCCTCTTCCCGTTCATCCTCAGGACAAATTGCAACCTGTACGGAACAGGAGGTTAAAGGTGCTGATTCTCCAAGGAGGGAGATGGCTAGTAAATCGGCTGGAATGGCGAACCCGAGCAAAGGAGATGAGAAATGAGGTGCGTTTTAGAAACCTTTCCCGATCACACGGTGTACCATCTTCTGGGTTTCTCATGCCTGTTTTCGACGTAGGAAGATGCCCTTGAACCTGGAGATTTGGGACCCATGGGATGGGTACCATGCAGTATTACTTGAAAGGGTCTGCGTTGGCTCACCCAACCTCACCGAACCTCTCAGCCCCAAGAGTGTCCACCCTTATGTCTCAATCAGCTGTGGGTCTAGATTTGGTCAATCCAGGTTGCATCACAGCCCCTGAACGAATTTTGTAAGAATTTCTCTCTCTTTCACTGTCTTTGTTTCACGGGTTTTGAAAAGTAATTTATTTTTATAATGTGGTTTAGCTGCTTTTCACGGCTGTGTTTATGCCGCTTTACACCCCCTTGACTCACTTACAGAGAGATATCAATACATAGGTTTGAAGATTCTTACTAGTTAGATATATTCTTGTGCGGTGAATAGGGGGTGTTGAGTCCAGTTCACTGAGCAAGGAATAGGTCTTGTCTCTTACATATTGGGTTTATGGAACGGTATCTGAGCTAATTTGAAACCCTTGTTTTATGCATCACCCCACCTCACCTTTCCCGTTCAGCAGCCATAGTGTGTTTCCTAAACGTGTGACTCTGTTCTGTTTTGTAATTCAGTTCAAGTGTAGCGGTTTTTACATTCCCTCTAGAAGTGATATCTTATGATAAGTGTCTTTTTCTGTGTGACTTATTTCACTTAGAATCGTCGTACCTAAATCCACTCATCGTGCTGCTACTAGCCTTATGACGTTGATTTCATGGCTGAGTGATATTCCATTGTACATGAGGACCCCAAATTCTTTATCCATTTTTCTCTTTCCTAGGATATTGAAGGTGTAATGAAGTGGGGGTTCTTGTCAACAGAGCAGCCCTAAACTTTGGGGTGCCTGTGTCTTGCTGATTTTTAGTTTTCCCAATTTATACGCCCATGAGTGGAAGTGCCCTATGCTCTCCAAGCTGTGTTTTTTAGATGTTTCAGAACACACCGTACACTTCTCCAGAGTGGCTGTTGGCAATTTACATCCCACCCATCAGCGTAGCAAGGCTCCCATTTCTCCATGGCCGGTCCTGCATTTCTGGTTTGGACACTTTTTTCCGCATGGCCCTTTTGCCCGCTGGGAAGCGAGACTTCTTTGGAGCGCTGATTGGCCTTTCCAGGTTGCTTGGTTGGCCAAAAAGGGCGTATGCGTTTTTTCCTGAATATATTCAGGAAAAAACGCATACGCCCTTTTTGGCCAAGGGCATCATTGTCCACGTTTTGCCGCTTTTCATGTGCTTTCAAGGCGATTCGAATCTACCTCCTGAAATCTGTTTCCTGCAATTCTGCCTTGCTTTCAAAGCCTCTTCGTTGCCTTCCCTTAATATATTTGTGGACGAGAGGTATCATTTAAAACTCTGCAGGTTTGTGAATTGCAGTGCCCCTGAGCTCCATTTTTCAACTCGCTTTTTTGGGAGCTGGCCGCAAAAGCGCAGGATTGCTTCAGGCCCTCTTCTGGTTCTGGGGGGCAGGCTGAGCTTGTGCTTAATTCTTTTTCCTGATGGGAAAATAGAGTGACCTGTGCCTGTCCCAACACCTAGAGCTAGTCTCTCATTGGTTCCCCCTCTTCCCGTTCATCCTCAGGACAAATTGCAACCTGTACGGAACAGGAGGTTAAAGGTGCTGATTCTCCAAGGAGGGAGATGGCTAGTAAATCGGCTGGAATGGCGAACCCAAGCAAAGGAGATGAGAAATGAGGTGCGTTTTAGAAACCTTTCCCGATCACACGGTGTACCATCTTCTGGGTTTCTCATGCCTGTTTTCGATGTAGGAAGATGGCCTTGAACCTGGAGATTTGGGACCCATGGGATGGGTACCATGCAGTATTACTTGAAAGGGTCTGCGTTGGCTCACCCAACCTCACCGAAACTCTCAGCCTCAAGAGTGTCCACCCTTATGTCTCAATCAGCTGTGGGTCTAGATTTGGTGAATCCAGGTTGCATCACAGCCCCTGAACGAATTTTGTAAGAATTTCTCTCTCTTTCACTGTCTTTGTTTCACGGGTTTTGAAAAGTAATTTATTTTTATAATGGGGTTTAGCTGCTTTTCACGGCTGTGTTTATGCCGCTTTACACCCCCTTGACTCACTTACAGAGAGATATCAATACATAGGTTTGAAGATTCTTACTAGTCAGATATATTCTTGTGCGGTGAATAGGGGGTGTTGAGTCCAGTTCACTGAGCAAGGAATAGGTCTTGTCTCTTACATATTGGGTTTATGGAACGGTATCTGAGCTAATTTGAAACCCTTGTTTTATGCATCACCCCACCTCACCTTTCCCGTTCAGCAGCCATAGTGTGTTTCCTAAACGTGTGACTCTGTTCTGTTTTGTAATTCAGTTCAAGTGTAGCGGTTTTTACATTCCCTCTAGAAGTGATATCTTATGATAAGTGTCTTTTTCTGTGTGACTTATTTCACTTAGAATCGTCGTACCTAAATCCACTCATCGTGCTGCTACTAGCCTTATGACGTTGATTTCATGGCTGAGTGATATTCCATTGTACATGAGGACCCCAAATTCTTTATCCATTTTTCTCTTTCCTAGGATATTTAAGGTGTAATGAAGTGGGGGTTCTTGTCAACAGAGCAGCCCTAAACTTTGGGGTGCCTGTGTCTTGCTGATTTTTAGTTTTCCCAATTTATACGCCCATGAGTGGAAGTGCCCTATGCTCTCCAAGCTGTGTTTTTTAGATGTTTCAGAACACACCGTACACTTCTCCAGAGTGGCTGTTGGCAATTTACATCCCACCCATCAGCGTAGCAAGGCTCCCATTTCTCCATGGCCGGTCCTGCATTTCTGGTTTGGACACTTTTTTCCGCATGGCCCTTTTGCCCGCTGGGAAGCGAGACTTCTTTGGAGCGCTGATTGGCCTTTCCAGGTTGCTTGGTTGGCCAAAAAGGGCGTATGCGTTTTTTCCTGAATATATTCAGGAAAAAACGCATACGCCCTTTTTGGCCAAGGGCATCATTGTCCACGTTTTGCCGCTTTTCATGTGCTTTCAAGGCGATTCGAATCTACCTCCTGAAATCTGTTTCCTGCAATTCTGCCTTGCTTTCAAAGCCTCTTCGTTGCCTTCCCTTAATATATTTGTGGACGAGAGGTATCATTTAAAACTCTGCAGGTTTGTGAATTGCAGTGCCCCTGAGCTCCATTTTTCAACTCGCTTTTTTGGGAGCTGGCCGCAAAAGCGCAGGATTGCTTCAGGCCCTCTTCTGGTTCTGGGGGGCAGGCTGAGCTTGTGCTTAATTCTTTTTCCTGATGGGAAAATAGAGTGACCTGTGCCTGTCCCAACACCTAGAGCTAGTCTCTCATTGGTTCCCCCTCTTCCCGTTCATCCTCAGGACAAATTGCAACCTGTACGGAACAGGAGGTTAAAGGTGCTGATTCTCCAAGGAGGGAGATGGCTAGTAAATCGGCTGGAATGGCGAACCCAAGCAAAGGAGATGACAAATGAGGTGCGTTTTAGAAACCTTTCCCGATCACACGGTGTACCATCTTCTGGGTTTCTCATGCCTGTTTTCGATGTAGGAAGATGGCCTTGAACCTGGAGATTTGGGACCCATGGGATGGGTACCATGCAGTATTACTTGAAAGGGTCTGCGTTGGCTCACCCAACCTCACCGAACCTCTCAGCCTCAAGAGTGTCCACCCTTATGTCTCAATCAGCTGTGGGTCTAGATTTGGTCAATCCAGGTTGCATCACAGCCCCTGAACGAATTTTGTAAGAATTTCTCTCTCTTTCACTGTCTTTGTTTCACGGGTTTTGAAAAGTAATTTATTTTTATAATGGGGTTTAGCTGCTTTTCACGGCTGTGTTTATGCCGCTTTACACCCCCTTGACTCACTTACAGAGAGATATCAATACATAGGTTTGAAGATTCTTACTAGTTAGATATATTCTTGTGCGGTGAATAGGGGGTGTTGAGTCCAGTTCACTGAGCAAGGAATAGGTCTTGTCTCTTACATATTGGGTTTATGGAACGGTATCTGAGCTAATTTGAAACCCTTGTTTTATGCATCACCCCACCTCACCTTTCCCGTTCAGCAGCCATAGTGTGTTTCCTAAACGTGTGACTCTGTTCTGTTTTGTAATTCAGTTCAAGTGTAGCGGTTTTTACATTCCCTCTAGAAGTGATATCTTATGATAAGTGTCTTTTTCTGTGTGACTTATTTCACTTAGAATCGTCGTACCTAAATCCACTCATCGTGCTGCTACTAGCCTTATAACGTTGATTTCATGGCTGAGTGATATTCCATTGTACATGAGGACCACAACTTCTTTATCCATTTTTCTCTTTCCTAGGATATTTAAGGTGTAATGAAGTGGGGGTTCTTGTCAACAGAGCAGCCCTAAACTTTGGGGTGCCTGTGTCTTGCTGATTTTTAGTTTTCCCAATTTATACGCCCATGAGTGGAAGTGCCCTATGCTCTCCAAGCTGTGTTTTTTAGATATTTCAGAACACACCGTACACTTCTCCAGAGTGGCTGTTGGCAATTTACATCCCACCCATCAGCGTAACAAGGCTCCCATTTCTCCATGGCCGGTCCTGCATTTCTGGTTTGGACACTTTTTTCCGCATGGCCCTTTTGCCCGCTGGGAAGTGAGAGTTCTTTGGAGCGCTGATTGGCCTTTCCAGGTTGCTTGGTTGGCCAAAAAGGGCGTATGCGTTTTTTCCTGAATATATTCAGGAAAAAACGCATACGCCCTTTTTGGCCAAGGGCATCATTGTCCACGTTTTGCCGCTTTTCATGTGCTTTCAAGGCGATTCGAATCTACCTCCTGAAATCTGTTTCCTGCAATTCTGCCTTGCTTTCAAAGCCTCTTCGTTGCCTTCCCTTAATATATTTGTGGACGAGAGGTATCATTTAAAACTCTGCAGGTTTGTGAATTGCAGTGCCCCTGAGCTCCATTTTTCAACTCGCTTTTTTGGGAGCTGGCCGCAAAAGCGCAGGATTGCTTCAGGCCCTCTTCTGGTTCTGGGGGGCAGGCTGAGCTTGTGCTTAATTCTTTTTCCTGATGGGAAAATAGAGTGACCTGTGCCTGTCCCAACACCTAGAGCTAGTCTCTCATTGGTTCCCCCTCTTCCCGTTCATCCTCAGGACAAATTGCAACCTGTACGGAACAGGAGGTTAAAGGTGCTGATTCTCCAAGGAGGGAGATGGCTAGTAAATCGGCTGGAATGGCGAACCCAAGCAAAGGAGATGAGAAATGAGGTGCGTTTTAGAAACCTTTCCCGATCACACGGTGTACCATCTTCTGGGTTTCTCATGCCTGTTTTCGATGTAGGAAGATGGCCTTGAACCTGGAGATTTGGGACCCATGGGATGGGTACCATGCAGTATTACTTGAAAGGGTCTGCGTTGGCTCACCCAACCTCACCGAACCTCTCAGCCTCAAGAGTGTCCACCCTTATGTCTCAATCAGCTGTGGGTCTAGATTTGGTCAATCCAGGTTGCATCACAGCCCCTGAAAGAATTTTGTAAGAATTTCTCTCTCTTTCACTGTCTTTGTTTCACGGGTTTTGAAAAGTAATTTATTTTTATAATGGGGTTTAGCTGCTTTTCACGGCTGTGTTTATGCCGCTTTACACCCCCTTGACTCACTTACAGAGAGATATCAATACATAGGTTTGAAGATTCTTACTAGTCAGATATATTCTTGTGCGGTGAATAGGGGGTGTTGAGTCCAGTTCACTGAAAAAGGAATAGGTCTTGTCTCTTACATATTGGGTTTATGGAACGGTATCTGAGCTAATTTGAAACCCTTGTTTTATGCATCACCCCACCTCACCTTTCCCGTTCAGCAGCCATAGTGTGTTTCCTAAACGTGTGACTCTGTTCTGTTTTGTAATTCAGTTCAAGTGTAGCGGTTTTTACATTCCCTCTAGAAGTGATATCTTATGATAAGTGTCTTTTTCTGTGTGACTTATTTCACTTAGAATCGTCGTACCTAAATCCACTCATCGTGCTGCTACTAGCCTTATAACGTTGATTTCATGGCTGAGTGATATTCCATTGTACATGAGGACCCCAACTTCTTTATCCATTTTTCTCTTTCCTAGGATATTTAAGGTGTAATGAAGTGGGGGTTCTTGTCAACAGAGCAGCCCTAAACTTTGGGGTGCCTGTGTCTTGCTGATTTTTAGTTTTCCCAATTTATACGCCCATGAGTGGAAGTGCCCTATGCTCTCCAAGCTGTGTTTTTTAGATGTTTCAGAACACACCGTACACTTCTCCAGAGTGGCTGTTGGCAATTTACATCCCACCCATCAGCGTAGCAAGGCTCCCATTTCTCCATGGCCGGTCCTGCATTTCTGGTTTGGACACTTTTTTCCGCATGGCCCTTTTGCCCGCTGGGAAGTGAGACTTCTTTGGAGCGCTGATTGGCCTTTCCAGGTTGCTTGGTTGGCCAAAAAGGGCGTATGCGTTTTTTCCTGAATATATTCAGGAAAAAACGCATACGCCCTTTTTGGCCAAGGGCATCATTGTCCACGTTTTGCCGCTTTTCATGTGCTTTCAAGGCGATTCGAATCTACCTCCTGAAATCTGTTTCCTGCAATTCTGCCTTGCTTTCAAAGCCTCTTCGTTGCCTTCCCTTAATATATTTGTGGACGAGAGGTATCATTTAAAACTCTGCAGGTTTGTGAATTGCAGTGCCCCTGAGCTCCATTTTTCAACTCGCTTTTTTGGGAGCTGGCCGCAAAAGCGCAGGATTGCTTCAGGCCCTCTTCTGGTTCTCGGGGGCAGGCTAAGCTTGTGCTTAATTCTTCTTCCTGATGGGAAAATAGAGTGACCTGTGCCTGTCCCAACCCCTAGAGCTAGTCTCTCATTGGTTCCCCCTCTTCCCGTTCATCCTCAGGACAATTGCAACCTGTACGGAACAGGAGGTTAAAGGTGCTTATTCTCCAAGGAGGGAGATGGCTAGTAAATCGGCTGGAATGGCGAACCCAAGCAAAGGAGATGAGAAATGAGGTGCGTTTTAGAAACCTTTCCCGATCACACGGTGTACCATCTTCTGGGTTTCTCATGCCTGTTTTCGACGTAGGAAGATGCCCTTGAACCTGGAGATTTGGGACCCATGGGATGGGTACCATGCAGTATTACTTGAAAGGGTCTGCGTTGGCTCACCCAACCTCACCGAACCTCTCAGCCCCAAGAGTGTCCACCCTTATGTCTCAATCAGCTGTGGGTCTAGATTTGGTCAATCCAGGTTGCATCACAGCCCCTGAACGAATTTTGTAAGAATTTCTCTCTCTTTCACTGTCTTTGTTTCACGGGTTTTGAAAAGTAATTTATTTTTATAATGGGGTTTAGCTGCTTTTCACGGCTGTGTTTATGCCGCTTTACACCCCCTTGACTCACTTACAGAGAGATATCAATACATAGGTTTGAAGATTCTTACTAGTCAGATATATTCTTGTGCGGTGAATAGGGGGTGTTGAGTCCAGTTCACTGAGCAAGGAATAGGTCTTGTCTCTTACATATTGGGTTTATGGAACGGTATCTGAGCTAATTAGAAACCCTTGTTTTATACATCACCCCACCTCACCTTTCCCGTTCAGCACCCATAGTGTGTTTCCTAAACGTGTGACTCTGTTCTGTTTTGTAATTCAGTTCAAGTGTAGCGGTTTTTACATTCCCTCTAGAAGTGATATCTTATGATAAGTGTCTTTTTCTGTGTGACTTATTTCACTTAGAATCGTCGTACCTAAATCCACTCATCGTGCTGCTACTAGCCTTATGACGTTGATTTCATGGCTGAGTGATATTCCATTGTACATGAGGACCCCAATTTCTTTATCCATTTTTCTCTTTCCTAGGATATTTAAGGTGTAATGAAGTGGGGGTTCTTGTCAACAGAGCAGCCCTAAACTTTGGGGTGCCTGTGTCTTGCTGATTTTTAGTTTTCCCAATTTATACGCCCATGAGTGGAAGTGCCCTATGCTCTCCAAGCTGTGTTTTTTAGATGTTTCAGAACACACCGTACACATCTCCAGAGTGGCTGTTGGCAATTTACATCCCACCCATCAGCGTAGCAAGGCTCCCATTTCTCCATGGCCGGTCCTGCATTTCTGGTTTGGACACTTTTTTCCGCATGGCCCTTTTGCCCGCTGGGAAGCGAGACTTCTTTGGAGCGCTGATTTGGCTTTCCAGGTGGCTTGGTTGGCCAAAAAGTGCGTATACGTTTTTTCCTGAATATATTCAGGAAAAAACGCATACGCCCTTTTTGGCCAAGGGCATCATTGTCCACGTTTTGCCGCTTTTCATGTGCTTTCAAGGCGATTCGAATCTACCTCCTGAAATCAGTTTCCCTGCAATTCTGCCTTGCTTTCAAAGCCTCTTCGTTGCCTTCCCTTAATATATTTGTGGACGAGAGGTATCATTTAAAACTCTGCAGGTTTGTGAATTGCAGTGCCCCTGAGCTCCATTTTTCAACTCGCTTTTTTGGGAGCTGGCCGCAAAAGCGCAGGATTGCTTCAGGCCCTCTTCTGGTTCTGGGGGGCAGGCTGAGCTTGTGCTTAATTCTTCTTCCTGATGGGAAAATAGAGTGACCTGTGCCTGTCCCAACACCTAGAGCTAGTCTCTCATTGGTTCCCCCTCTTCCGTTCATCCTCAGGACAAATTGCAACCTGTACGGAACAGGAGGTTAAAGGTGCTGATTCTCCAAGGAGGGAGATGGCTAGTAAATCGGCTGGAATGGCGAACCCGAGCAAAGGAGATGAGAAATGAGGTGCGTTTTAGAAACCTTTCCCGATCACACGGTGTACCATCTTCTGGGTTTCTCATGCCTGTTTTCGATGTAGGAAGATGCCCTTGAACCTGGAGATTTGGGACCCATGGGATGGGTACCATGCAGTATTACTTGAAAGGGTCTGCGTTGGCTCACCCAACCTCACTGAACCTCTCAGCCCCAAGAGTGTCCACCCTTATGTCTAAATCAGCTGTGGGTCTAGATATGGTCAATCCAGGTTGCATCACAGCCCCTGAACGAATTTTGTAAGAATTTCTCTCTCTTTCACTGTCTTTGTTTCACGGGTTTTGAAAAGTAATTTATTTTTATAATGGGGTTTAGCTGCTTTTCACGGCTGTGTTTATGCCGCTTTACACCCCCTTGACTCACTTACAGAGAGATATCAATACATAGGTTTGAAGATTCTTACTAGTCAGATATATTCTTGTGCGGTGAATAGGGGGTGTTGAGTCCAGTTCACTGAGCAAGGAATAGGTCTTGTCTCTTACATATTGGGTTTATGGAACGGTATCTGAGCTAATTTGAAACCCTTGTTTTATGCATCACCCCACCTCACCTTTCCCGTTCAGCAGCCATAGTGTGTTTCCTAAACGTGTGACTCTGTTCTGTTTTGTAATTCAGTTCAAGTGTAGCGGTTTTTACATTCCCTCTAGAAGTGATATCTTATGATAAGTGTCTTTTTCTGTGTGACTTATTTCACTTAGAATCGTCGTACCTAAATCCACTCATCGTGCTGCTACTAGCCTTATAACGTTGATTTCATGGCTGAGTGATATTCCATTGTACATGAGGACCCCAACTTCTTTATCCATTTTTCTCTTTCCTAGGATATTTAAGGTGTAATGAAGTGGGGGTTCTTGTCAACAGAGCAGCCCTAAACTTTGGGGTGCCTGTGTCTTGCTGATTTTAGTTTTCCCAATTTATACGCCCATGAGTGGAAGTGCCCTATGCTCTCCAAGCTGTGTTTTTTAGATGTTTCAGAACACACCGTACACTTCTCCAGAGTGGCTGTTGGCAATTTACATCCCACCCATCAGCGTAGCAAGGCTCCCATTTCTCCATGGCCGGTCCTGCATTTCTGGTTTGGACACTTTTTTCCGCATGGCCCTTTTGCCCGCTGGGAAGTGAGACTTCTTTGGAGCGCTGATTGGCCTTTCCAGGTTGCTTGGTTGGCCAAAAAGGGCGTATGCGTTTTTTCCTGAATATATTCAGGAAAAAACGCATACGCCCTTTTTGGCCAAGGGCATCATTGTCCACGTTTTGCCGCTTTTCATGTGCTTTCAAGGCGATTCGAATCTACCTCCTGAAATCTGTTTCCTGCAATTCTGCCTTGCTTTCAAAGCCTCTTCGTTGCCTTCCCTTAATATATTTGTGGACGAGAGGTATCATTTAAAACTCTGCAGGTTTGTGAATTGCAGTGCCCCTGAGCTCCATTTTTCAACTCGCTTTTTTGGGAGCTGGCCGCAAAAGCGCAGGATTGCTTCAGGCCCTCTTCTGGTTCTCGGGGGCAGGCTAAGCTTGTGCTTAATTCTTCTTCCTGATGGGAAAATAGAGTGACCTGTGCCTGTCCCAACCCCTAGAGCTAGTCTCTCATTGGTTCCCCCTCTTCCCGTTCATCCTCAGGACAATTGCAACCTGTACGGAACAGGAGGTTAAAGGTGCTTATTCTCCAAGGAGGGAGATGGCTAGTAAATCGGCTGGAATGGCGAACCCGAGCAAAGGAGATGAGAAATGAGGTGCGTTTTAGAAACCTTTCCCGATCACACGGTGTACCATCTTCTGGGTTTCTCATGCCTGTTTTCGACGTAGGAAGATGCCCTTGAACCTGGAGATTTGGGACCCATGGGATGGGTACCATGCAGTATTACTTGAAAGGGTCTGCGTTGGCTCACCCAACCTCACCGAACCTCTCAGCCCCAAGAGTGTCCACCCTTATGTCTCAATCAGCTGTGGGTCTAGATTTGGTCAATCCAGGTTGCATCACAGCCCCTGAACGAATTTTGTAAGAATTTCTCTCTCTTTCACTGTCTTTGTTTCACGGGTTTTGAAAAGTAATTTATTTTTATAATGTGGTTTAGCTGCTTTTCACGGCTGTGTTTATGCCGCTTTACACCCCCTTGACTCACTTACAGAGAGATATCAATACATAGGTTTGAAGATTCTTACTAGTCAGATATATTCTTGTGCGGTGAATAGGGGGTGTTGAGTCCAGTTCACTGAGCAAGGAATAGGTCTTGTCTCTTACATATTGGGTTTATGGAACGGTATCTGAGCTAATTTGAAACCCTTGTTTTATGCATCACCCCACCTCACCTTTCCCGTTCAGCAGCCATAGTGTGTTTCCTAAACGTGTGACTCTGTTCTGTTTTGTAATTCAGTTCAAGTGTAGCGGTTTTTACATTCCCTCTAGAAGTGATATCTTATGATAAGTGTCTTTTTCTGTGTGACTTATTTCACTTAGAATCGTCGTACCTAAATCCACTCATCGTGCTGCTACTAGCCTTATGACGTTGATTTCATGGCTGAGTGATATTCCATTGTACATGAGGACCCCAAATTCTTTATCCATTTTTCTCTTTCCTAGGATATTGAAGGTGTAATGAAGTGGGGGTTCTTGTCAACAGAGCAGCCCTAAACTTTGGGGTGCCTGTGTCTTGCTGATTTTTAGTTTTCCCAATTTATACGCCCATGAGTGGAAGTGCCCTATGCTCTCCAAGCTGTGTTTTTTAGATGTTTCAGAACACACCGTACACTTCTCCAGAGTGGCTGTTGGCAATTTACATCCCACCCATCAGCGTAGCAAGGCTCCCATTTCTCCATGGCCGGTCCTGCATTTCTGGTTTGGACACTTTTTTCCGCATGGCCCTTTTGCCCGCTGGGAAGCGAGACTTCTTTGGAGCACTGATTGGCCTTTCCAGGTTGCTTGGTTGGCCAAAAAGGGCGTATGCGTTTTTTCCTGAATATATTCAGGAAAAAACGCATACGCCCTTTTTGGCCAAGGGCATCATTGTCCACGTTTTGCCGCTTTTCATGTGCTTTCAAGGCGATTCGAATCTACCTCCTGAAATCTGTTTCCTGCAATTCTGCCTTGCTTTCAAAGCCTCTTCGTTGCCTTCCCTTAATATATTTGTGGACGAGAGGTATCATTTAAAACTCTGCAGGTTTGTGAATTGCAGTGCCCCTGAGCTCCATTTTTCAACTCGCTTTTTTGGGAGCTGGCCGCAAAAGCGCAGGATTGCTTCAGGCCCTCTTCTGGTTCTGGGGGGCAGGCTGAGCTTGTGCTTAATTCTTTTTCCTGATGGGAAAATAGAGTGACCTGTGCCTGTCCCAACACCTAGAGCTAGTCTCTCATTGGTTCCCCCTCTTCCCGTTCATCCTCAGGACAAATTGCAACCTGTACGGAACAGGAGGTTAAAGGTGCTGATTCTCCAAGGAGGGAGATGGCTAGTAAATCGGCTGGAATGGCGAACCCAAGCAAAGGAGATGAGAAATGAGGTGCGTTTTAGAAACCTTTCCCGATCACACGGTGTACCATCTTCTGGGTTTCTCATGCCTGTTTTCGATGTAGGAAGATGGCCTTGAACCTGGAGATTTGGGACCCATGGGATGGGTACCATGCAGTATTACTTGAAAGGGTCTGCGTTGGCTCACCCAACCTCACCGAAACTCTCAGCCTCAAGAGTGTCCACCCTTATGTCTCAATCAGCTGTGGGTCTAGATTTGGTGAATCCAGGTTGCATCACAGCCCCTGAACGAATTTTGTAAGAATTTCTCTCTCTTTCACTGTCTTTGTTTCACGGGTTTTGAAAAGTAATTTATTTTTATAATGGGGTTTAGCTGCTTTTCACGGCTGTGTTTATGCCGCTTTACACCCCCTTGACTCACTTACAGAGAGATATCAATACATAGGTTTGAAGATTCTTACTAGTCAGATATATTCTTGTGCGGTGAATAGGGGGTGTTGAGTCCAGTTCACTGAGCAAGGAATAGGTCTTGTCTCTTACATATTGGGTTTATGGAACGGTATCTGAGCTAATTAGAAACCCTTGTTTTATACATCACCCCACCTCACCTTTCCCGTTCAGCACCCATAGTGTGTTTCCTAAACGTGTGACTCTGTTCTGTTTTGTAATTCAGTTCAAGTGTAGCGGTTTTTACATTCCCTCTAGAAGTGATATCTTATGATAAGTGTCTTTTTCTGTGTGACTTATTTCACTTAGAATCGTCGTACCTAAATCCACTCATCGTGCTGCTACTAGCCTTATGACGTTGATTTCATGGCTGAGTGATATTCCATTGTACATGAGGACCCCAATTTCTTTATCCATTTTTCTCTTTCCTAGGATATTTAAGGTGTAATGAAGTGGGGGTTCTTGTCAACAGAGCAGCCCTAAACTTTGGGGTGCCTGTGTCTTGCTGATTTTTAGTTTTCCCAATTTATACGCCCATGAGTGGAAGTGCCCTATGCTCTCCAAGCTGTGTTTTTTAGATGTTTCAGAACACACCGTACACATCTCCAGAGTGGCTGTTGGCAATTTACATCCCACCCATCAGCGTAGCAAGGCTCCCATTTCTCCATGGCCGGTCCTGCATTTCTGGTTTGGACACTTTTTTCCGCATGGCCCTTTTGCCCGCTGGGAAGCGAGACTTCTTTGGAGCGCTGATTTGGCTTTCCAGGTGGCTTGGTTGGCCAAAAAGTGCGTATACGTTTTTTCCTGAATATATTCAGGAAAAAACGCATACGCCCTTTTTGGCCAAGGGCATCATTGTCCACGTTTTGCCGCTTTTCATGTGCTTTCAAGGCGATTCGAATCTACCTCCTGAAATCAGTTTCCTGCAATTCTGCCTTGCTTTCAAAGCCTCTTCGTTGCCTTCCCTTAATATATTTGTGGACGAGAGGTATCATTTAAAACTCTGCAGGTTTGTGAATTGCAGTGCCCCTGAGCTCCATTTTTCAACTCGCTTTTTTGGGAGCTGGCCGCAAAAGCGCAGGATTGCTTCAGGCCCTCTTCTGGTTCTGGGGGGCAGGCTGAGCTTGTGCTTAATTCTTCTTCCTGATGGGAAAATAGAGTGACCTGTGCCTGTCCCAACACCTAGAGCTAGTCTCTCATTGGTTCCCCCTCTTCCCGTTCATCCTCAGGACAAATTGCAACCTGTACGGAACAGGAGGTTAAAGGTGCTGATTCTCCAAGGAGGGAGATGGCTAGTAAATCGGCTGGAATGGCGAACCCGAGCAAAGGAGATGAGAAATGAGGTGCGTTTTAGAAACCTTTCCCGATCACACGGTGTACCATCTTCTGGGTTTCTCATGCCTGTTTTCGATGTAGGAAGATGCCCTTGAACCTGGAGATTTGGGACCCATGGGATGGGTACCATGCAGTATTACTTGAAAGGGTCTGCGTTGGCTCACCCAACCTCACTGAACCTCTCAGCCCCAAGAGTGTCCACCCTTATGTCTAAATCAGCTGTGGGTCTAGATATGGTCAATCCAGGTTGCATCACAGCCCCTGAACGAATTTTGTAAGAATTTCTCTCTCTTTCACTGTCTTTGTTTCACGGGTTTTGAAAAGTAATTTATTTTTATAATGGGGTTTAGCTGCTTTTCACGGCTGTGTTTATGCCGCTTTACACCCCCTTGACTCACTTACAGAGAGATATCAATACATAGGTTTGAAGATTCTTACTAGTCAGATATATTCTTGTGCGGTGAATAGGGGGTGTTGAGTCCAGTTCACTGAGCAAGGAATAGGTCTTGTCTCTTACATATTGGGTTTATGGAACGGTATCTGAGCTAATTTGAAACCCTTGTTTTATGCATCACCCCACCTCACCTTTCCCGTTCAGCAGCCATAGTGTGTTTCCTAAACGTGTGACTCTGTTCTGTTTTGTAATTCAGTTCAAGTGTAGCGGTTTTTACATTCCCTCTAGAAGTGATATCTTATGATAAGTGTCTTTTTCTGTGTGACTTATTTCACTTAGAATCGTCGTACCTAAATCCACTCATCGTGCTGCTACTAGCCTTATAACGTTGATTTCATGGCTGAGTGATATTCCATTGTACATGAGGACCCCAACTTCTTTATCCATTTTTCTCTTTCCTAGGATATTTAAGGTGTAATGAAGTGGGGGTTCTTGTCAACAGAGCAGCCCTAAACTTTGGGGTGCCTGTGTCTTGCTGATTTTTAGTTTTCCCAATTTATACGCCCATGAGTGGAAGTGCCCTATGCTCTCCAAGCTGTGTTTTTTAGATGTTTCAGAACACACCGTACACTTCTCCAGAGTGGCTGTTGGCAATTTACATCCCACCCATCAGCGTAGCAAGGCTCCCATTTCTCCATGGCCGGTCCTGCATTTCTGGTTTGGACACTTTTTTCCGCATGGCCCTTTTGCCCGCTGGGAAGTGAGACTTCTTTGGAGCGCTGATTGGCCTTTCCAGGTTGCTTGGTTGGCCAAAAAGGGCGTATGCGTTTTTTCCTGAATATATTCAGGAAAAAACGCATACGCCCTTTTTGGCCAAGGGCATCATTGTCCACGTTTTGCCGCTTTTCATGTGCTTTCAAGGCGATTCGAATCTACCTCCTGAAATCTGTTTCCTGCAATTCTGCCTTGCTTTCAAAGCCTCTTCGTTGCCTTCCCTTAATATATTTGTGGACGAGAGGTATCATTTAAAACTCTGCAGGTTTGTGAATTGCAGTGCCCCTGAGCTCCATTTTTCAACTCGCTTTTTTGGGAGCTGGCCGCAAAAGCGCAGGATTGCTTCAGGCCCTCTTCTGGTTCTCGGGGGCAGGCTAAGCTTGTGCTTAATTCTTCTTCCTGATGGGAAAATAGAGTGACCTGTGCCTGTCCCAACCCCTAGAGCTAGTCTCTCATTGGTTCCCCCTCTTCCCGTTCATCCTCAGGACAATTGCAACCTGTACGGAACAGGAGGTTAAAGGTGCTTATTCTCCAAGGAGGGAGATGGCTAGTAAATCGGCTGGAATGGCGAACCCGAGCAAAGGAGATGAGAAATGAGGTGCGTTTTAGAAACCTTTCCCGATCACACGGTGTACCATCTTCTGGGTTTCTCATGCCTGTTTTCGACGTAGGAAGATGCCCTTGAACCTGGAGATTTGGGACCCATGGGATGGGTACCATGCAGTATTACTTGAAAGGGTCTGCGTTGGCTCACCCAACCTCACCGAACCTCTCAGCCCCAAGAGTGTCCACCCTTATGTCTCAATCAGCTGTGGGTCTAGATTTGGTCAATCCAGGTTGCATCACAGCCCCTGAACGAATTTTGTAAGAATTTCTCTCTCTTTCACTGTCTTTGTTTCACGGGTTTTGAAAAGTAATTTATTTTTATAATGTGGTTTAGCTGCTTTTCACGGCTGTGTTTATGCCGCTTTACACCCCCTTGACTCACTTACAGAGAGATATCAATACATAGGTTTGAAGATTCTTACTAGTCAGATATATTCTTGTGCGGTGAATAGGGGGTGTTGAGTCCAGTTCACTGAGCAAGGAATAGGTCTTGTCTCTTACATATTGGGTTTATGGAACGGTATCTGAGCTAATTTGAAACCCTTGTTTTATGCATCACCCCACCTCACCTTTCCCGTTCAGCAGCCATAGTGTGTTTCCTAAACGTGTGACTCTGTTCTGTTTTGTAATTCAGTTCAAGTGTAGCGGTTTTTACATTCCCTCTAGAAGTGATATCTTATGATAAGTGTCTTTTTCTGTGTGACATATTTCACTTAGAATCGTCGTACCTAAATCCACTCATCGTGCTGCTACTAGCCTTATGACGTTGATTTCATGGCTGAGTGATATTCCATTGTACATGAGGACCCCAAATTCTTTATCCATTTTTCTCTTTCCTAGGATATTGAAGGTGTAATGAAGTGGGGGTTCTTGTCAACAGAGCAGCCCTAAACTTTGGGGTGCCTGTGTCTTGCTGATTTTTAGTTTTCCCAATTTATACGCCCATGAGTGGAAGTGCCCTATGCTCTCCAAGCTGTGTTTTTTAGATGTTTCAGAACACACCGTACACTTCTCCAGAGTGGCTGTTGGCAATTTACATCCCACCCATCAGCGTAGCAAGGCTCCCATTTCTCCATGGCCGGTCCTGCATTTCTGGTTTGGACACTTTTTTCCGCATGGCCCTTTTGCCCGCTGGGAAGCGAGACTTCTTTGGAGCACTGATTGGCCTTTCCAGGTTGCTTGGTTGGCCAAAAAGGGCGTATGCGTTTTTTCCTGAATATATTCAGGAAAAAACGCATACGCCCTTTTTGGCCAAGGGCATCATTGTCCACGTTTTGCCGCTTTTCATGTGCTTTCAAGGCGATTCGAATCTACCTCCTGAAATCTGTTTCCTGCAATTCTGCCTTGCTTTCAAAGCCTCTTCGTTGCCTTCCCTTAATATATTTGTGGACGAGAGGTATCATTTAAAACTCTGCAGGTTTGTGAATTGCAGTGCCCCTGAGCTCCATTTTTCAACTCGCTTTTTTGGGAGCTGGCCGCAAAAGCGCAGGATTGCTTCAGGCCCTCTTCTGGTTCTGGGGGGCAGGCTGAGCTTGTGCTTAATTCTTTTTCCTGATGGGAAAATAGAGTGACCTGTGCCTGTCCCAACACCTAGAGCTAGTCTCTCATTGGTTCCCCCTCTTCCCGTTCATCCTCAGGACAAATTGCAACCTGTACGGAACAGGAGGTTAAAGGTGCTGATTCTCCAAGGAGGGAGATGGCTAGTAAATCGGCTGAAATGGCGAACCCAAGCAAAGGAGATGAGAAATGAGGTGCGTTTTAGAAACCTTTCCCGATCACACGGTGTACCATCTTCTGGGTTTCTCATGCCTGTTTTCGATGTAGGAAGATGGCCTTGAACCTGGAGATTTGGGACCCATGGGATGGGTACCATGCAGTATTACTTGAAAGGGTCTGCGTTGGCTCACCCAACCTCACCGAAACTCTCAGCCTCAAGAGTGTCCACCCTTATGTCTCAATCAGCTGTGGGTCTAGATTTGGTGAATCCAGGTTGCATCACAGCCCCTGAACGAATTTTGTAAGAATTTCTCTCTCTTTCACTGTCTTTGTTTCACGGGTTTTGAAAAGTAATTTATTTTTATAATGGGGTTTAGCTGCTTTTCACGGCTGTGTTTATGCCGCTTTACACCCCCTTGACTCACTTACAGAGAGATATCAATACATAGGTTTGAAGATTCTTACTAGTCAGATATATTCTTGTGCGGTGAATAGGGGGTGTTGAGTCCAGTTCACTGAGCAAGGAATAGGTCTTGTCTCTTACATATTGGGTTTATGGAACGGTATCTGAGCTAATTTGAAACCCTTGTTTTATGCATCACCCCACCTCACCTTTCCCGTTCAGCAGCCATAGTGTGTTTCCTAAACGTGTGACTCTGTTCTGTTTTGTAATTCAGTTCAAGTGTAGCGGTTTTTACATTCCCTCTAGAAGTGATATCTTATGATAAGTGTCTTTTTCTGTGTGACTTATTTCACTTAGAATCGTCGTACCTAAATCCACTCATCGTGCTGCTACTAGCCTTATGACGTTGATTTCATGGCTGAGTGATATTCCATTGTACATGAGGACCCCAAATTCTTTATCCATTTTTCTCTTTCCTAGGATATTGAAGGTGTAATGAAGTGGGGGTTCTTGTCAACAGAGCAGCCCTAAACTTTGGGGTGCCTGTGTCTTGCTGATTTTTAGTTTTCCCAATTTATACGCCCATGAGTGGAAGTGCCCTATGCTCTCCAAGCTGTGTTTTTTAGATGTTTCAGAACACACCGTACACTTCTCCAGAGTGGCTGTTGGCAATTTACATCCCACCCATCAGCGTAGCAAGGCTCCCATTTCTCCATGGC
This sequence comes from Balaenoptera acutorostrata, assembly GCF_949987535.1. Classification (NCBI taxonomy): domain Eukaryota; kingdom Metazoa; phylum Chordata; class Mammalia; order Artiodactyla; family Balaenopteridae; genus Balaenoptera; species Balaenoptera acutorostrata. The sequence continues at coordinate 595,288 of NW_026645828.1, read as the reverse complement.
CGGTCCTGCATTTCTGGTTTGGACACTTTTTTCCGCATGGCCCTTTTGCCCGCTGGGAAGCGAGACTTCTTTGGAGCGCTGATTGGCCTTTCCAGGTTGCTTGGTTGGCCAAAAAGGGCGTATGCGTTTTTTCCTGAATATATTCAGGAAAAAACGCATACGCCCTTTTTGGCCAAGGGCATCATTGTCCACGTTTTGCCGCTTTTCATGTGCTTTCAAGGCGATTCGAATCTACCTCCTGAAATCTGTTTCCTGCGATTCTGCCTTGCTTTCAAAGCCTCTTCGTTGCCTTCCCTTAATATATTTGTGGACGAGAGGTTTCATTTAAAATTCTGCAGGTTTGTGAATTGCAGTGCCCCTGAGCTCCATTTTTCAACTCGCTTTTTTGGGAGCTGGCCGCAAAAGCGCAGGATTGCTTCAGGCCCTCTTCTGGTTCTGGGGGGCAGGCTGAGCTTGTGCTTAATTCTTCTTCCTGATGGGAAAATTGAGTGACCTGTGCCTGTCCCAACACCTAGAGCTAGTCTCTCATTGGTTCCCCCTCTTCCCGTTCATCCTCAGGACAAATTGCAACCTGTACGGAACAGGAGGTTAAAGGTGCTGATTCTCCAAGGAGGGAGATGGCTAGTAAATCGGCTGGAATGGCGAACCCGAGCAAAGGAGATGAGAAATGAGGTGCGTTTTAGAAACCTTTCCCGATCACACGGTGTACCATCTTCTGGGTTTCTCATGCCTGTTTTCGACGTAGGAAGATGCCCTTGAACCTGGAGATTTGGGACCCATGGGATGGGTACCATGCAGTATTACTTGAAAGGGTCTGCGTTGGCTCACCCAACCTCACCGAACCTCTCAGCCCCAAGAGTGTCCACCCTTATGTCTCAATCAGCTGTGGGTCTAGATTTGGTCAATCCAGGTTGCATCACAGCCCCTGAACGAATTTTGTAAGAATTTCTCTCTCTTTCACTGTCTTTGTTTCACGGGTTTTGAAAAGTAATTTATTTTTATAATGGGGTTTAGCTGCTTTTCACGGCTGTGTTTATGCCGCTTTACACCCCCTTGACTCACTTACAGAGAGATATCAATACATAGGTTTGAAGATTCTTACTAGTCAGATATATTCTTGTGCGGTGAATAGGGGGTGTTGAGTCCAGTTCACTGAGCAAGGAATAGGTCTTGTCTCTTACATATTGGGTTTATGGAACGGTATCTGAGCTAATTTGAAACCCTTGTTTTATGCATCACCCCACCTCACCTTTCCCGTTCAGCAGCCATAGTGTGTTTCCTAAACGTGTGACTCTGTTCTGTTTTGTAATTCAGTTCAAGTGTAGCGGTTTTTACATTCCCTCTAGAAGTGATATCTTATGATAAGTGTCTTTTTCTGTGTGACTTATTTCACTTAGAATCGTCGTACCTAAATCCACTCATCGTGCTGCTACTAGCCTTATGACGTTGATTTCATGGCTGAGTGATATTCCATTGTACATGAGGACCCCAAATTCTTTATCCATTTTTCTCTTTCCTAGGATATTGAAGGTGTAATGAAGTGGGGGTTCTTGTCAACAGAGCAGCCCTAAACTTTGGGGTGCCTGTGTCTTGCTGATTTTTAGTTTTCCCAATTTATACGCCCATGAGTGGAAGTGCCCTATGCTCTCCAAGCTGTGTTTTTTAGATGTTTCAGAACACACCGTACACTTCTCCAGAGTGGCTGTTGGCAATTTACATCCCACCCATCAGCGTAGCAAGGCTCCCATTTCTCCATGGCCGGTCCTGCATTTCTGGTTTGGACACTTTTTTCCGCATGGCCCTTTTGCCCGCTGGGAAGCGAGACTTCTTTGGAGCGCTGATTGGCCTTTCCAGGTTGCTTGGTTGGCCAAAAAGGGCGTATGCGTTTTTTCCTGAATATATTCAGGAAAAAACGCATACGCCCTTTTTGGCCAAGGGCATCATTGTCCACGTTTTGCCGCTTTTCATGTGCTTTCAAGGCGATTCGAATCTACCTCCTGAAATCTGTTTCCTGCAATTCTGCCTTGCTTTCAAAGCCTCTTCGTTGCCTTCCCTTAATATATTTGTGGACGAGAGGTATCATTTAAAACTCTGCAGGTTTGTGAATTGCAGTGCCCCTGAGCTCCATTTTTCAACTCGCTTTTTTGGGAGCTGGCCGCAAAAGCGCAGGATTGCTTCAGGCCCTCTTCTGGTTCTGGGGGGCAGGCTGAGCTTGTGCTTAATTCTTTTTCCTGATGGGAAAATAGAGTGACCTGTGCCTGTCCCAACACCTAGAGCTAGTCTCTCATTGGTTCCCCCTCTTCCCGTTCATCCTCAGGACAAATTGCAACCTGTACGGAACAGGAGGTTAAAGGTGCTGATTCTCCAAGGAGGGAGATGGCTAGTAAATCGGCTGGAATGGCGAACCCAAGCAAAGGAGATGAGAAATGAGGTGCGTTTTAGAAACCTTTCCCGATCACACGGTGTACCATCTTCTGGGTTTCTCATGCCTGTTTTCGATGTAGGAAGATGGCCTTGAACCTGGAGATTTGGGACCCATGGGATGGGTACCATGCAGTATTACTTGAAAGGGTCTGCGTTGGCTCACCCAACCTCACCGAAACTCTCAGCCTCAAGAGTGTCCACCCTTATGTCTCAATCAGCTGTGGGTCTAGATTTGGTGAATCCAGGTTGCATCACAGCCCCTGAACGAATTTTGTAAGAATTTCTCTCTCTTTCACTGTCTTTGTTTCACGGGTTTTGAAAAGTAATTTATTTTTATAATGGGGTTTAGCTGCTTTTCACGGCTGTGTTTATGCCGCTTTACACCCCCTTGACTCACTTACAGAGAGATATCAATACATAGGTTTGAAGATTCTTACTAGTCAGATATATTCTTGTGCGGTGAATAGGGGGTGTTGAGTCCAGTTCACTGAGCAAGGAATAGGTCTTGTCTCTTACATATTGGGTTTATGGAACGGTATCTGAGCTAATTTGAAACCCTTGTTTTATGCATCACCCCACCTCACCTTTCCCGTTCAGCAGCCATAGTGTGTTTCCTAAACGTGTGACTCTGTTCTGTTTTGTAATTCAGTTCAAGTGTAGCGGTTTTTACATTCCCTCTAGAAGTGATATCTTATGATAAGTGTCTTTTTCTGTGTGACTTATTTCACTTAGAATCGTCGTACCTAAATCCACTCATCGTGCTGCTACTAGCCTTATGACGTTGATTTCATGGCTGAGTGATATTCCATTGTACATGAGGACCCCAAATTCTTTATCCATTTTTCTCTTTCCTAGGATATTGAAGGTGTAATGAAGTGGGGGTTCTTGTCAACAGAGCAGCCCTAAACTTTGGGGTGCCTGTGTCTTGCTGATTTTTAGTTTTCCCAATTTATACGCCCATGAGTGGAAGTGCCCTATGCTCTCCAAGCTGTGTTTTTTAGATGTTTCAGAACACACCGTACACTTCTCCAGAGTGGCTGTTGGCAATTTACATCCCACCCATCAGCGTAGCAAGGCTCCCATTTCTCCATGGCCGGTCCTGCATTTCTGGTTTGGACACTTTTTTCCGCATGGCCCTTTTGCCCGCTGGGAAGCGAGACTTCTTTGGAGCGCTGATTGGCCTTTCCAGGTTGCTTGGTTGGCCAAAAAGGGCGTATGCGTTTTTTCCTGAATATATTCAGGAAAAAACGCATACGCCCTTTTTGGCCAAGGGCATCATTGTCCACGTTTTGCCGCTTTTCATGTGCTTTCAAGGCGATTCGAATCTACCTCCTGAAATCTGTTTCCTGCAATTCTGCCTTGCTTTCAAAGCCTCTTCGTTGCCTTCCCTTAATATATTTGTGGACGAGAGGTATCATTTAAAACTCTGCAGGTTTGTGAATTGCAGTGCCCCTGAGCTCCATTTTTCAACTCGCTTTTTTGGGAGCTGGCCGCAAAAGCGCAGGATTGCTTCAGGCCCTCTTCTGGTTCTGGGGGGCAGGCTGAGCTTGTGCTTAATTCTTTTTCCTGATGGGAAAATAGAGTGACCTGTGCCTGTCCCAACACCTAGAGCTAGTCTCTCATTGGTTCCCCCTCTTCCCGTTCATCCTCAGGACAAATTGCAACCTGTACGGAACAGGAGGTTAAAGGTGCTGATTCTCCAAGGAGGGAGATGGCTAGTAAATCGGCTGGAATGGCGAACCCAAGCAAAGGAGATGAGAAATGAGGTGCGTTTTAGAAACCTTTCCCGATCACACGGTGTACCATCTTCTGGGTTTCTCATGCCTGTTTTCGATGTAGGAAGATGGCCTTGAACCTGGAGATTTGGGACCCATGGGATGGGTACCATGCAGTATTACTTGAAAGGGTCTGCGTTGGCTCACCCAACCTCACCGAAACTCTCAGCCTCAAGAGTGTCCACCCTTATGTCTCAATCAGCTGTGGGTCTAGATTTGGTGAATCCAGGTTGCATCACAGCCCCTGAACGAATTTTGTAAGAATTTCTCTCTCTTTCACTGTCTTTGTTTCACGGGTTTTGAAAAGTAATTTATTTTTATAATGGGGTTTAGCTGCTTTTCACGGCTGTGTTTATGCCGCTTTACACCCCCTTGACTCACTTACAGAGAGATATCAATACATAGGTTTGAAGATTCTTACTAGTCAGATATATTCTTGTGCGGTGAATAGGGGGTGTTGAGTCCAGTTCACTGAGCAAGGAATAGGTCTTGTCTCTTACATATTGGGTTTATGGAACGGTATCTGAGCTAATTTGAAACCCTTGTTTTATGCATCACCCCACCTCACCTTTCCCGTTCAGCAGCCATAGTGTGTTTCCTAAACGTGTGACTCTGTTCTGTTTTGTAATTCAGTTCAAGTGTAGCGGTTTTTACATTCCCTCTAGAAGTGATATCTTATGATAAGTGTCTTTTTCTGTGTGACTTATTTCACTTAGAATCGTCGTACCTAAATCCACTCATCGTGCTGCTACTAGCCTTATGACGTTGATTTCATGGCTGAGTGATATTCCATTGTACATGAGGACCCCAAATTCTTTATCCATTTTTCTCTTTCCTAGGATATTTAAGGTGTAATGAAGTGGGGGTTCTTGTCAACAGAGCAGCCCTAAACTTTGGGGTGCCTGTGTCTTGCTGATTTTTAGTTTTCCCAATTTATACGCCCATGAGTGGAAGTGCCCTATGCTCTCCAAGCTGTGTTTTTTAGATGTTTCAGAACACACCGTACACTTCTCCAGAGTGGCTGTTGGCAATTTACATCCCACCCATCAGCGTAGCAAGGCTCCCATTTCTCCATGGCCGGTCCTGCATTTCTGGTTTGGACACTTTTTTCCGCATGGCCCTTTTGCCCGCTGGGAAGCGAGACTTCTTTGGAGCGCTGATTGGCCTTTCCAGGTTGCTTGGTTGGCCAAAAAGGGCGTATGCGTTTTTTCCTGAATATATTCAGGAAAAAACGCATACGCCCTTTTTGGCCAAGGGCATCATTGTCCACGTTTTGCCGCTTTTCATGTGCTTTCAAGGCGATTCGAATCTACCTCCTGAAATCTGTTTCCTGCAATTCTGCCTTGCTTTCAAAGCCTCTTCGTTGCCTTCCCTTAATATATTTGTGGACGAGAGGTATCATTTAAAACTCTGCAGGTTTGTGAATTGCAGTGCCCCTGAGCTCCATTTTTCAACTCGCTTTTTTGGGAGCTGGCCGCAAAAGCGCAGGATTGCTTCAGGCCCTCTTCTGGTTCTGGGGGGCAGGCTGAGCTTGTGCTTAATTCTTTTTCCTGATGGGAAAATAGAGTGACCTGTGCCTGTCCCAACACCTAGAGCTAGTCTCTCATTGGTTCCCCCTCTTCCCGTTCATCCTCAGGACAAATTGCAACCTGTACGGAACAGGAGGTTAAAGGTGCTGATTCTCCAAGGAGGGAGATGGCTAGTAAATCGGCTGGAATGGCGAACCCAAGCAAAGGAGATGACAAATGAGGTGCGTTTTAGAAACCTTTCCCGATCACACGGTGTACCATCTTCTGGGTTTCTCATGCCTGTTTTCGATGTAGGAAGATGGCCTTGAACCTGGAGATTTGGGACCCATGGGATGGGTACCATGCAGTATTACTTGAAAGGGTCTGCGTTGGCTCACCCAACCTCACCGAACCTCTCAGCCTCAAGAGTGTCCACCCTTATGTCTCAATCAGCTGTGGGTCTAGATTTGGTCAATCCAGGTTGCATCACAGCCCCTGAACGAATTTTGTAAGAATTTCTCTCTCTTTCACTGTCTTTGTTTCACGGGTTTTGAAAAGTAATTTATTTTTATAATGGGGTTTAGCTGCTTTTCACGGCTGTGTTTATGCCGCTTTACACCCCCTTGACTCACTTACAGAGAGATATCAATACATAGGTTTGAAGATTCTTACTAGTCAGATATATTCTTGTGCGGTGAATAGGGGGTGTTGAGTCCAGTTCACTGAGCAAGGAATAGGTCTTGTCTCTTACATATTGGGTTTATGGAACGGTATCTGAGCTAATTTGAAACCCTTGTTTTATGCATCACCCCACCTCACCTTTCCCGTTCAGCAGCCATAGTGTGTTTCCTAAACGTGTGACTCTGTTCTGTTTTGTAATTCAGTTCAAGTGTAGCGGTTTTTACATTCCCTCTAGAAGTGATATCTTATGATAAGTGTCTTTTTCTGTGTGACTTATTTCACTTAGAATCGTCGTACCTAAATCCACTCATCGTGCTGCTACTAGCCTTATAACGTTGATTTCATGGCTGAGTGATATTCCATTGTACATGAGGACCACAACTTCTTTATCCATTTTTCTCTTTCCTAGGATATTTAAGGTGTAATGAAGTGGGGGTTCTTGTCAACAGAGCAGCCCTAAACTTTGGGGTGCCTGTGTCTTGCTGATTTTTAGTTTTCCCAATTTATACGCCCATGAGTGGAAGTGCCCTATGCTCTCCAAGCTGTGTTTTTTAGATATTTCAGAACACACCGTACACTTCTCCAGAGTGGCTGTTGGCAATTTACATCCCACCCATCAGCGTAGCAAGGCTCCCATTTCTCCATGGCCGGTCCTGCATTTCTGGTTTGGACACTTTTTTCCGCATGGCCCTTTTGCCCGCTGGGAAGTGAGAGTTCTTTGGAGCGCTGATTGGCCTTTCCAGGTTGCTTGGTTGGCCAAAAAGGGCGTATGCGTTTTTTCCTGAATATATTCAGGAAAAAACGCATACGCCCTTTTTGGCCAAGGGCATCATTGTCCACGTTTTGCCGCTTTTCATGTGCTTTCAAGGCGATTCGAATCTACCTCCTGAAATCTGTTTCCTGCAATTCTGCCTTGCTTTCAAAGCCTCTTCGTTGCCTTCCCTTAATATATTTGTGGACGAGAGGTATCATTTAAAACTCTGCAGGTTTGTGAATTGCAGTGCCCCTGAGCTCCATTTTTCAACTCGCTTTTTTGGGAGCTGGCCGCAAAAGCGCAGGATTGCTTCAGGCCCTCTTCTGGTTCTGGGGGGCAGGCTGAGCTTGTGCTTAATTCTTTTTCCTGATGGGAAAATAGAGTGACCTGTGCCTGTCCCAACACCTAGAGCTAGTCTCTCATTGGTTCCCCCTCTTCCCGTTCATCCTCAGGACAAATTGCAACCTGTACGGAACAGGAGGTTAAAGGTGCTGATTCTCCAAGGAGGGAGATGGCTAGTAAATCGGCTGGAATGGCGAACCCAAGCAAAGGAGATGAGAAATGAGGTGCGTTTTAGAAACCTTTCCCGATCACACGGTGTACCATCTTCTGGGTTTCTCATGCCTGTTTTCGATGTAGGAAGATGGCCTTGAACCTGGAGATTTGGGACCCATGGGATGGGTACCATGCAGTATTACTTGAAAGGGTCTGCGTTGGCTCACCCAACCTCACCGAACCTCTCAGCCTCAAGAGTGTCCACCCTTATGTCTCAATCAGCTGTGGGTCTAGATTTGGTCAATCCAGGTTGCATCACAGCCCCTGAACGAATTTTGTAAGAATTTCTCTCTCTTTCACTGTCTTTGTTTCACGGGTTTTGAAAAGTAATTTATTTTTATAATGGGGTTTAGCTGCTTTTCACGGCTGTGTTTATGCCGCTTTACACCCCCTTGACTCACTTACAGAGAGATATCAATACATAGGTTTGAAGATTCTTCCTAGTCAGATATATTCTTGTGCGGTGAATAGGGGGTGTTGAGTCCAGTTCACTGAAAAAGGAATAGGTCTTGTCTCTTACATATTGGGTTTATGGAACGGTATCTGAGCTAATTTGAAACCCTTGTTTTATGCATCACCCCACCTCACCTTTCCCGTTCAGCAGCCATAGTGTGTTTCCTAAACGTGTGACTCTGTTCTGTTTTGTAATTCAGTTCAAGTGTAGCGGTTTTTACATTCCCTCTAGAAGTGATATCTTATGATAAGTGTCTTTTTCTGTGTGACTTATTTCACTTAGAATCGTCGTACCTAAATCCACTCATCGTGCTGCTACTAGCCTTATAACGTTGATTTCATGGCTGAGTGATATTCCATTGTACATGAGGACCCCAACTTCTTTATCCATTTTTCTCTTTCCTAGGATATTTAAGGTGTAATGAAGTGGGGGTTCTTGTCAACAGAGCAGCCCTAAACTTTGGGGTGCCTGTGTCTTGCTGATTTTTAGTTTTCCCAATTTATACGCCCATGAGTGGAAGTGCCCTATGCTCTCCAAGCTGTGTTTTTTAGATGTTTCAGAACACACCGTACACTTCTCCAGAGTGGCTGTTGGCAATTTACATCCCACCCATCAGCGTAGCAAGGCTCCCATTTCTCCATGGCCGGTCCTGCATTTCTGGTTTGGACACTTTTTTCCGCATGGCCCTTTTGCCCGCTGGGAAGTGAGACTTCTTTGGAGCGCTGATTGGCCTTTCCAGGTTGCTTGGTTGGCCAAAAAGGGCGTATGCGTTTTTTCCTGAATATATTCAGGAAAAAACGCATACGCCCTTTTTGGCCAAGGGCATCATTGTCCACGTTTTGCCGCTTTTCATGTGCTTTCAAGGCGATTCGAATCTACCTCCTGAAATCTGTTTCCTGCAATTCTGCCTTGCTTTCAAAGCCTCTTCGTTGCCTTCCCTTAATATATTTGTGGACGAGAGGTATCATTTAAAACTCTGCAGGTTTGTGAATTGCAGTGCCCCTGAGCTCCATTTTTCAACTCGCTTTTTTGGGAGCTGGCCGCAAAAGCGCAGGATTGCTTCAGGCCCTCTTCTGGTTCTCGGGGGCAGGCTAAGCTTGTGCTTAATTCTTCTTCCTGATGGGAAAATAGAGTGACCTGTGCCTGTCCCAACCCCTAGAGCTAGTCTCTCATTGGTTCCCCCTCTTCCCGTTCATCCTCAGGACAATTGCAACCTGTACGGAACAGGAGGTTAAAGGTGCTTATTCTCCAAGGAGGGAGATGGCTAGTAAATCGGCTGGAATGGCGAACCCAAGCAAAGGAGATGAGAAATGAGGTGCGTTTTAGAAACCTTTCCCGATCACACGGTGTACCATCTTCTGGGTTTCTCATGCCTGTTTTCGACGTAGGAAGATGCCCTTGAACCTGGAGATTTGGGACCCATGGGATGGGTACCATGCAGTATTACTTGAAAGGGTCTGCGTTGGCTCACCCAACCTCACCGAACCTCTCAGCCCCAAGAGTGTCCACCCTTATGTCTCAATCAGCTGTGGGTCTAGATTTGGTCAATCCAGGTTGCATCACAGCCCCTGAACGAATTTTGTAAGAATTTCTCTCTCTTTCACTGTCTTTGTTTCACGGGTTTTGAAAAGTAATTTATTTTTATAATGGGGTTTAGCTGCTTTTCACGGCTGTGTTTATGCCGCTTTACACCCCCTTGACTCACTTACAGAGAGATATCAATACATAGGTTTGAAGATTCTTACTAGTCAGATATATTCTTGTGCGGTGAATAGGGGGTGTTGAGTCCAGTTCACTGAGCAAGGAATAGGTCTTGTCTCTTACATATTGGGTTTATGGAACGGTATCTGAGCTAATTAGAAACCCTTGTTTTATACATCACCCCACCTCACCTTTCCCGTTCAGCACCCATAGTGTGTTTCCTAAACGTGTGACTCTGTTCTGTTTTGTAATTCAGTTCAAGTGTAGCGGTTTTTACATTCCCTCTAGAAGTGATATCTTATGATAAGTGTCTTTTTCTGTGTGACTTATTTCACTTAGAATCGTCGTACCTAAATCCACTCATCGTGCTGCTACTAGCCTTATGACGTTGATTTCATGGCTGAGTGATATTCCATTGTACATGAGGACCCCAATTTCTTTATCCATTTTTCTCTTTCCTAGGATATTTAAGGTGTAATGAAGTGGGGGTTCTTGTCAACAGAGCAGCCCTAAACTTTGGGGTGCCTGTGTCTTGCTGATTTTTAGTTTTCCCAATTTATACGCCCATGAGTGGAAGTGCCCTATGCTCTCCAAGCTGTGTTTTTTAGATGTTTCAGAACACACCGTACACATCTCCAGAGTGGCTGTTGGCAATTTACATCCCACCCATCAGCGTAGCAAGGCTCCCATTTCTCCATGGCCGGTCCTGCATTTCTGGTTTGGACACTTTTTTCCGCATGGCCCTTTTGCCCGCTGGGAAGTGAGAGTTCTTTGGAGCGCTGATTGGCCTTTCCAGGTTGCTTGGTTGGCCAAAAAGGGCGTATGCGTTTTTTCCTGAATATATTCAGGAAAAAACGCATACGCCCTTTTTGGCCAAGGGCATCATTGTCCACGTTTTGCCGCTTTTCATGTGCTTTCAAGGCGATTCGAATCTACCTCCTGAAATCTGTTTCCTGCAATTCTGCCTTGCTTTCAAAGCCTCTTCGTTGCCTTCCCTTAATATATTTGTGGACGAGAGGTATCATTTAAAACTCTGCAGGTTTGTGAATTGCAGTGCCCCTGAGCTCCATTTTTCAACTCGCTTTTTTGGGAGCTGGCCGCAAAAGCGCAGGATTGCTTCAGGCCCTCTTCTGGTTCTGGGGGGCAGGCTGAGCTTGTGCTTAATTCTTTTTCCTGATGGGAAAATAGAGTGACCTGTGCCTGTCCCAACACCTAGAGCTAGTCTCTCATTGGTTCCCCCTCTTCCCGTTCATCCTCAGGACAAATTGCAACCTGTACGGAACAGGAGGTTAAAGGTGCTGATTCTCCAAGGAGGGAGATGGCTAGTAAATCGGCTGGAATGGCGAACCCAAGCAAAGGAGATGAGAAATGAGGTGCGTTTTAGAAACCTTTCCCGATCACACGGTGTACCATCTTCTGGGTTTCTCATGCCTGTTTTCGATGTAGGAAGATGGCCTTGAACCTGGAGATTTGGGACCCATGGGATGGGTACCATGCAGTATTACTTGAAAGGGTCTGCGTTGGCTCACCCAACCTCACCGAACCTCTCAGCCTCAAGAGTGTCCACCCTTATGTCTCAATCAGCTGTGGGTCTAGATTTGGTCAATCCAGGTTGCATCACAGCCCCTGAACGAATTTTGTAAGAATTTCTCTCTCTTTCACTGTCTTTGTTTCACGGGTTTTGAAAAGTAATTTATTTTTATAATGGGGTTTAGCTGCTTTTCACGGCTGTGTTTATGCCGCTTTACACCCCCTTGACTCACTTACAGAGAGATATCAATACATAGGTTTGAAGATTCTTCCTAGTCAGATATATTCTTGTGCGGTGAATAGGGGGTGTTGAGTCCAGTTCACTGAAAAAGGAATAGGTCTTGTCTCTTACATATTGGGTTTATGGAACGGTATCTGAGCTAATTTGAAACCCTTGTTTTATGCATCACCCCACCTCACCTTTCCCGTTCAGCAGCCATAGTGTGTTTCCTAAACGTGTGACTCTGTTCTGTTTTGTAATTCAGTTCAAGTGTAGCGGTTTTTACATTCCCTCTAGAAGTGATATCTTATGATAAGTGTCTTTTTCTGTGTGACTTATTTCACTTAGAATCGTCGTACCTAAATCCACTCATCGTGCTGCTACTAGCCTTATAACGTTGATTTCATGGCTGAGTGATATTCCATTGTACATGAGGACCCCAACTTCTTTATCCATTTTTCTCTTTCCTAGGATATTTAAGGTGTAATGAAGTGGGGGTTCTTGTCAACAGAGCAGCCCTAAACTTTGGGGTGCCTGTGTCTTGCTGATTTTTAGTTTTCCCAATTTATACGCCCATGAGTGGAAGTGCCCTATGCTCTCCAAGCTGTGTTTTTTAGATGTTTCAGAACACACCGTACACTTCTCCAGAGTGGCTGTTGGCAATTTACATCCCACCCATCAGCGTAGCAAGGCTCCCATTTCTCCATGGCCGGTCCTGCATTTCTGGTTTGGACACTTTTTTCCGCATGGCCCTTTTGCCCGCTGGGAAGTGAGACTTCTTTGGAGCGCTGATTGGCCTTTCCAGGTTGCTTGGTTGGCCAAAAAGGGCGTATGCGTTTTTTCCTGAATATATTCAGGAAAAAACGCATACGCCCTTTTTGGCCAAGGGCATCATTGTCCACGTTTTGCCGCTTTTCATGTGCTTTCAAGGCGATTCGAATCTACCTCCTGAAATCTGTTTCCTGCAATTCTGCCTTGCTTTCAAAGCCTCTTCGTTGCCTTCCCTTAATATATTTGTGGACGAGAGGTATCATTTAAAACTCTGCAGGTTTGTGAATTGCAGTGCCCCTGAGCTCCATTTTTCAACTCGCTTTTTTGGGAGCTGGCCGCAAAAGCGCAGGATTGCTTCAGGCCCTCTTCTGGTTCTCGGGGGCAGGCTAAGCTTGTGCTTAATTCTTCTTCCTGATGGGAAAATAGAGTGACCTGTGCCTGTCCCAACCCCTAGAGCTAGTCTCTCATTGGTTCCCCCTCTTCCCGTTCATCCTCAGGACAATTGCAACCTGTACGGAACAGGAGGTTAAAGGTGCTTATTCTCCAAGGAGGGAGATGGCTAGTAAATCGGCTGGAATGGCGAACCCAAGCAAAGGAGATGAGAAATGAGGTGCGTTTTAGAAACCTTTCCCGATCACACGGTGTACCATCTTCTGGGTTTCTCATGCCTGTTTTCGACGTAGGAAGATGCCCTTGAACCTGGAGATTTGGGACCCATGGGATGGGTACCATGCAGTATTACTTGAAAGGGTCTGCGTTGGCTCACCCAACCTCACCGAACCTCTCAGCCCCAAGAGTGTCCACCCTTATGTCTCAATCAGCTGTGGGTCTAGATTTGGTCAATCCAGGTTGCATCACAGCCCCTGAACGAATTTTGTAAGAATTTCTCTCTCTTTCACTGTCTTTGTTTCACGGGTTTTGAAAAGTAATTTATTTTTATAATGGGGTTTAGCTGCTTTTCACGGCTGTGTTTATGCCGCTTTACACCCCCTTGACTCACTTACAGAGAGATATCAATACATAGGTTTGAAGATTCTTACTAGTCAGATATATTCTTGTGCGGTGAATAGGGGGTGTTGAGTCCAGTTCACTGAGCAAGGAATAGGTCTTGTCTCTTACATATTGGGTTTATGGAACGGTATCTGAGCTAATTAGAAACCCTTGTTTTATACATCACCCCACCTCACCTTTCCCGTTCAGCACCCATAGTGTGTTTCCTAAACGTGTGACTCTGTTCTGTTTTGTAATTCAGTTCAAGTGTAGCGGTTTTTACATTCCCTCTAGAAGTGATATCTTATGATAAGTGTCTTTTTCTGTGTGACTTATTTCACTTAGAATCGTCGTACCTAAATCCACTCATCGTGCTGCTACTAGCCTTATGACGTTGATTTCATGGCTGAGTGATATTCCATTGTACATGAGGACCCCAATTTCTTTATCCATTTTTCTCTTTCCTAGGATATTTAAGGTGTAATGAAGTGGGGGTTCTTGTCAACAGAGCAGCCCTAAACTTTGGGGTGCCTGTGTCTTGCTGATTTTTAGTTTTCCCAATTTATACGCCCATGAGTGGAAGTGCCCTATGCTCTCCAAGCTGTGTTTTTTAGATGTTTCAGAACACACCGTACACATCTCCAGAGTGGCTGTTGGCAATTTACATCCCACCCATCAGCGTAGCAAGGCTCCCATTTCTCCATGGCCGGTCCTGCATTTCTGGTTTGGACACTTTTTTCCGCATGGCCCTTTTGCCCGCTGGGAAGCGAGACTTCTTTGGAGCGCTGATTTGCCTTTCCAGGTGGCTTGGTTGGCCAAAAAGTGCGTATACGTTTTTTCCTGAATATATTCAGGAAAAAACGCATACGCCCTTTTTGGCCAAGGGCATCATTGTCCACGTTTTGCCGCTTTTCATGTGCTTTCAAGGCGATTCGAATCTACCTCCTGAAATCAGTTTCCTGCAATTCTGCCTTGCTTTCAAAGCCTCTTCGTTGCCTTCCCTTAATATATTTGTGGACGAGAGGTATCATTTAAAACTCTGCAGGTTTGTGAATTGCAGTGCCCCTGAGCTCCATTTTTCAACTCGCTTTTTTGGGAGCTGGCCGCAAAAGCGCAGGATTGCTTCAGGCCCTCTTCTGGTTCTGGGGGGCAGGCTGAGCTTGTGCTTAATTCTTCTTCCTGATGGGAAAATAGAGTGACCTGTGCCTGTCCCAACACCTAGAGCTAGTCTCTCATTGGTTCCCCCTCTTCCCGTTCATCCTCAGGACAAATTGCAACCTGTACGGAACAGGAGGTTAAAGGTGCTGATTCTCCAAGGAGGGAGATGGCTAGTAAATCGGCTGGAATGGCGAACCCGAGCAAAGGAGATGAGAAATGAGGTGCGTTTTAGAAACCTTTCCCGATCACACGGTGTACCATCTTCTGGGTTTCTCATGCCTGTTTTCGATGTAGGAAGATGCCCTTGAACCTGGAGATTTGGGACCCATGGGATGGGTACCATGCAGTATTACTTGAAAGGGTCTGCGTTGGCTCACCCAACCTCACTGAACCTCTCAGCCCCAAGAGTGTCCACCCTTATGTCTAAATCAGCTGTGGGTCTAGATATGGTCAATCCAGGTTGCATCACAGCCCCTGAACGAATTTTGTAAGAATTTCTCTCTCTTTCACTGTCTTTGTTTCACGGGTTTTGAAAAGTAATTTATTTTTATAATGGGGTTTAGCTGCTTTTCACGGCTGTGTTTATGCCGCTTTACACCCCCTTGACTCACTTACAGAGAGATATCAATACATAGGTTTGAAGATTCTTACTAGTCAGATATATTCTTGTGCGGTGAATAGGGGGTGTTGAGTCCAGTTCACTGAGCAAGGAATAGGTCTTGTCTCTTACATATTGGGTTTATGGAACGGTATCTGAGCTAATTTGAAACCCTTGTTTTATGCATCACCCCACCTCACCTTTCCCGTTCAGCAGCCATAGTGTGTTTCCTAAACGTGTGACTCTGTTCTGTTTTGTAATTCAGTTCAAGTGTAGCGGTTTTTACATTCCCTCTAGAAGTGATATCTTATGATAAGTGTCTTTTTCTGTGTGACTTATTTCACTTAGAATCGTCGTACCTAAATCCACTCATCGTGCTGCTACTAGCCTTATGACGTTGATGTCATGGCTGAGTGATATTCCATTGTACAGGAGGACCACAACTTCTTTATCCATTTTTCTCTTTCCTAGGATATTTCAGGTGTAATGAAGTGGGGGTTCTTGTCAACAGAGCAGCCCTAAACTTTGGGGTGCCTGTGTCTTGCTGATTTTTAGTTTTCCCAATTTATACGGCCATGAGTGGAAGTGCCCTATGCTCTCCAAGCTGTGTTTTTTAGATGTTTCAGGACACACCGTACACTTCTCCAGAGTGGCTGTTGGCAATTTACATCCCACCCATCAGCGTAGCAAGGCTCCCATTTCTCCATGGCCGGTCCTGCATTTCTGGTTTGGACACTTTTTTCCGCATGGCCCTTTTGCCCGCTGGGAAGCGAGACTTCTTTGGAGCGCTGATTGGCCTTTCCAGGTTGCTTGGTTGGCCAAAAAGGGCGTATGCGTTTTTTCCTGAATATATTCAGGAAAAAACGCATACGCCCTTTTTGGCCAAGGGCATCATTGTCCACGTTTTGCCGCTTTTCATGTGCTTTCAAGGCGATTCGAATCTACCTCCTGAAATCTGTTTCCTGCAATTCTGCCTTGCTTTCAAAGCCTCTTCGTTGCCTTCCCTTAATATATTTGTGGACGAGAGGTATCATTTAAAACTCTGCAGGTTTGTGAATTGCAGTGCCCCTGAGCTCCATTTTTCAACTCGCTTTTTTGGGAGCTGGCCGCAAAAGCGCAGGATTGCTTCAGGCCCTCTTCTGGTTCTGGGGGGCAGGCTGAGCTTGTGCTTAATTCTTCTTCCTGATGGGAAAATAGAGTGACCTGTGCCTGTCCCAACACCTAGAGCTAGTCTCTCATTGGTTCCCCCTCTTCCCGTTCATCCTCAGGACAAATTGCAACCTGTACGGAACAGGAGGTTAAAGGTGCTGATTCTCCAAGGAGGGAGATGGCTAGTAAATCGGCTGGAATGGCGAACCCGAGCAAAGGAGATGAGAAATGAGGTGCGTTTTAGAAACCTTTCCCGATCACACGGTGTACCATCTTCTGGGTTTCTCATGCCTGTTTTCGATGTAGGAAGATGGCCTTGAACCTGGAGATTTGGGACCCATGGGATGGGTACCATGCAGTATTACTTGAAAGGGTCTGCGTTGGCTCACCCAACCTCACCGAACCTCTCAGCCTCAAGAGTGTCCACCCTTATGTCTCAATCAGCTGTGGGTCTAGATTTGGTCAATCCAGGTTGCATCACAGCCCCTGAACGAATTTTGTAAGAATTTCTCTCTCTTTCACTGTCTTTGTTTCACGGGTTTTGAAAAGTAATTTATTTTTATAATGGGGTTTAGCTGCTTTTCACGGCTGTGTTTATGCCGCTTTACACCCCCTTGACTCACTTACAGAGAGATATCAATACATAGGTTTGAAGATTCTTACTAGTCAGATATATTCTTGTGCGGTGAATAGGGGGTGTTGAGTCCAGTTCACTGAAAAAGGAATAGGTCTTGTCTCTTACATATTGGGTTTATGGAACGGTATCTGAGCTAATTTGAAACCCTTGTTTTATGCATCACCCCACCTCACCTTTCCCGTTCAGCAGCCATAGTGTGTTTCCTAAACGTGTGACTCTGTTCTGTTTTGTAATTCAGTTCAAGTGTAGCGGTTTTTACATTCCCTCTAGAAGTGATATCTTATGATAAGTGTCTTTTTCTGTGTGACTTATTTCACTTAGAATCGTCGTACCTAAATCCACTCATCGTGCTGCTACTAGCCTTATAACGTTGATTTCATGGCTGAGTGATATTCCATTGTACATGAGGACCACAACTTCTTTATCCAATTTTCTCTTTCCTAGGATATTTCAGGTGTAATGAAGTGGGGGTGCTTGTCAACAGAGCAGCCCTAAACTTTGGGGTGCCTGTGTCTTGCTGATTTTTAGTTTTCCCAATTTATACGCCCATGAGTGGAAGTGCCCTATGCTCTCCAAGCTGTGTTTTTTAGATGTTTCAGAACACACCGTACACTTCTCCAGAGTGGCTGTTGGCAATTTACATCCCACCCATCAGCGTAGCAAGGCTCCCATTTCTCCATGGCCGGTCCTGCATTTCTGGTTTGGACACTTTTTTCCGCATGGCCCTTTTGCCCGCTGGGAAGCGAGACTTCTTTGGAGCGCTGATTGGCCTTTCCAGGTTGCTTGGTTGGCCAAAAAGGGCGTATGCGTTTTTTCCTGAATATATTCAGGAAAAAACGCATACGCCCTTTTTGGCCAAGGGCATCATTGTCCACGTTTTGCCGCTTTTCATGTGCTTTCAAGGCGATTCGAATCTACCTCCTGAAATCTGTTTCCTGCAATTCTGCCTTGCTTTCAAAGCCTCTTCGTTGCCTTCCCTTAATATATTTGTGGACGAGAGGTATCATTTAAAACTCTGCAGGTTTGTGAATTGCAGTGCCCCTGAGCTCCATTTTTCAACTCGCTTTTTTGGGAGCTGGCCGCAAAAGCGCAGGATTGCTTCAGGCCCTCTTCTGGTTCTGGGGGGCAGGCTAAGCTTGTGCTTAATTCTTCTTCCTGATGGGAAAATAGAGTGACCTGTGCCTGTCCCAACACCTAGAGCTAGTCTCTCATTGGTTCCCCCTCTTCCCGTTCATCCTCAGGACAAATTGCAACCTATACGGAACAGGAGGTTAAAGGTGCTGATTCTCCAAGGAGGGAGATGGCTAGTAAATCGGCTGGAATGGCGAACCCGAGCAAAGGAGATGAGAAATGAGGTGCGTTTTAGAAACCTTTCCCGATCACACGGTGTACCATCTTCTGGGTTTCTCATGCCTGTTTTCGATGTAGGAAGATGCCCTTGAACCTGCAGATTTGGGACCCATGGGATGGGTACCATGCAGTACTACTTGAAAGGGTCTGCGTTGGCTCACCCAACCTCACCGAACCTCTCAGCCCCAAGAGTGTCCACCCTTATGTCTCAATCAGCTGTGGGTCTAGATATGGTCAATCCAGGTTGCATCACAGCCCCTGAACGAATTTTGTAAGAATTTCTCTCTCTTTCACTGTCTTTGTTTCACGGGTTTTGAAAAGTAATTTATTTTTATAATGGGGTTTAGCTGCTTTTCACGGCTGTGTTTATGCCGCTTTACACCCCCTTGACTCACTTACAGAGAGATATCAATACATAGGTTTGAAGATTCTTACTAGTCAGATATATTCTTGTGCGGTGAATAGGGGGTGTTGAGTCCAGTTCACTGAAAAAGGAATAGGTCTTGTCTCTTACATATTGGGTTTATGGAACGGTATCTGAGCTAATTTGAAACCCTTGTTTTATGCATCACCCCACCTCACCTTTCCCGTTCAGCAGCCATAGTGTGTTTCCTAAACGTGTGACTCTGTTCTGTTTTGTAATTCAGTTCAAGTGTAGCGGTTTTTACATTCCCTCTAGAAGTGATATCTTATGATAAGTGTCTTTTTCTGTGTGACTTATTTCACTTAGAATCGTCGTACCTAAATCCACTCATCGTGCTGCTACTAGCCTTATGACGTTGATTTCATGGCTGAGTGATATTCCATGGTACAGGAGGACCACAACTTCTTTATCCATTTTTCTCTTTCCTAGGATATTTCAGGTGTAATGAAGTGGGGGTTCTTGTCAACAGAGCAGCCCTAAACTTTGGGGTGCCTGTGTCTTGCTGATTTTTAGTTTTCCCAATTTATACGGCCATGAGTGGAAGTGCCCTATGCTCTCCAAGCTGTGTTTTTTAGATGTTTCAGGACACACCGTACACTTCTCCAGAGTGGCTGTTGGCAATTTACATCCCACCCATCAGCGTAGCAAGGCTCCCATTTCTCCATGGCCGGTCCTGCATTTCTGGTTTGGACACTTTTTTCCGCATGGCCCTTTTGCCCGCTGGGAAGCGAGACTTCTTTGGAGCGCTGATTGGCCTTTCCAGGTTGCTTGGTTGGCCAAAAAGGGCGTATGCGTTTTTTCCTGAATATATTCAGGAAAAAACGCATACGCCCTTTTTGGCCAAGGGCATCATTGTCCACGTTTTGCCGCTTTTCATGTGCTTTCAAGGCGATTCGAATCTACCTCCTGAAATCAGTTTCCTGCAATTCTGCCTTGCTTTCAAAGCCTCTTCGTTGCCTTCCCTTAATATATTTGTGGACGAGAGGTATCATTTAAAACTCTGCAGGTTTGTGAATTGCAGTGCCCCTGAGCTCCATTTTTCAACTCGCTTTTTTGGGAGCTGGCCGCAAAAGCGCAGGATTGCTTCAGGCCCTCTTCTGGTTCTGGGGGGCAGGCTGAGCTTGTGCTTAATTCTTCTTCCTGAAGGGAAAATAGAGTGACCTGTGCCTGTCCCAACACCTAGAGCTAGTCTCTCATTGGTTCCCCCTCTTCCCGTTCATCCTCAGGACAAATTGCAACCTGTACGGAACAGGAGGTTAAAGGTGCTGATTCTCCAAGGAGGGAGATGGCTAGTAAATCGGCTGGAATGGCGAACCCGAGCAAAGGAGATGAGAAATGAGGTGCGTTTTAGAAACCTTTCCCGATCACACGGTGTACCATCTTCTGGGTTTCTCATGCCTGTTTTCGATGTAGGAAGATGCCCTTGAACCTGGAGATTTGGGACCCATGGGATGGGTACCATGCAGTATTACTTGAAAGGGTCTGCGTTGGCTCACCCAACCTCACCGAACCTCTCAGCCCCAAGAGTGTCCACCCTTATGTCTCAATCAGCTGTGGGTCTAGATATGGTCAATCCAGGTTGCATCACAGCCCCTGAACGAATTTTGTAAGAATTTCTCTCTCTTTCACTGTCTTTCTTTCACGGGTTTTGAAAAGTAATTTATTTTTATAATGGGGTTTAGCTGCTTTTCACGGCTGTGTTTATGCCGCTTTACACCCCCTTGACTCACTTACAGAGAGATATCAATACATAGGTTTGAAGATTATTACTAGTCAGATATATTCTTGTGCGGTGAATAGGGGGTGTTGAGTCCAGTTCACTGAAAAAGGAATAGGTCTTGTCTCTTACATATTGGGTTTATGGAACGGTATCTGAGCTAATTTGAAACCCTTCTTTTATGCATCACCCCACCTCACCTTTCCCGTTCAGCAGCCATAGTGTGTTTCCTAAACGTGGGACTCTGTTCTGTTTTGTAATTCAGTTCAAGTGTAGCGGTTTTTACATTCCCTCTAGAAGTGATATCTTATGATAAGTGTCTTTTTCTGTGTGACTTATTTCACTTAGAATCGTCGTACCTAAATCCACTCATCGTGCTGCTACTAGCCTTATGACGTTGATGTCATGGCTGAGTGATATTCCATTGTACAGGAGGACCACAACTTCTTTATCCATTTTTCTCTTTCCTAGGATATTTCAGGTGTAATGAAGTGGGGGTTCTTGTCAACAGAGCAGCCCTAAACTTTGGGGTGCCTGTGTCTTGCTGATTTTTAGTTTTCCCAATTTATACGCCCATGAGTGGAAGTGCCCTATGCTCTCCAAGCTGTGTTTTTTAGATGTTTCAGGACACACCGTACACTTCTCCAGAGTGGCTGTTGGCAATTTACATCCCACCCATCAGCGTAGCAAGGCTCCCATTTCTCCATGGCCGGTCCTGCATTTCTGGTTTGGACACTTTTTTCCGCATGGCCCTTTTGCCCGCTGGGAAGCGAGACTTCTTTGGAGCGCTGATTGGCCTTTCCAGGTTGCTTGGTTGGCCAAAAAGGGCGTATGCGTTTTTTCCTGAATATATTCAGGAAAAAACGCATACGCCCTTTTTGGCCAAGGGGCATCATTGTCCACGTTTTGCCGCTTTTCAGGTGCTTTCAAGGCGATTCGAATCTACCTCCTGAAATCTGTTTCCTGCAATTCTGCCTTGCTTTCAAAGCCTCTTCGTTGCCTTCCCTTAATATATTTGTGGACGAGAGGTATCATTTAAAACTCTGCAGGTTTGTGAATTGCAGTGCCCCTGAGCTCCATTTTTCAACTCGCTTTTTTGGGAGCTGGCCGCAAAAGCGCAGGATTGCTTCAGGCCCTCTTCTGGTTCTGGGGGGCAGGCTGAGCTTGTGCTTAATTCTTCTTCCTGATGGGAAAATAGAGTGACCTGTGCCTGTCCCAACACCTAGAGCTAGTCTCTCATTGGTTCCCCCTCTTCCCGTTCATCCTCAGGACAAATTGCAACCTGTACGGAACAGGAGGTTAAAGGTGCTGATTCTCCAAGGAGGGAGATGGCTAGTAAATCTGCTGCAATGGCGAACCCGAGCAAAGGAGATGAGAAATGAGGTGCGTTTTAGAAACCTTTCCCGATCACACGGTGTACCATCTTCTGGGTTTCTCATGCCTGTTTTCGACGTAGGAAGATGCCCTTGAACCTGGAGATTTGGGACCCATGGGATGGGTACCATGCAGTATTACTTGAAAGGGTCTGCGTTGGCTCACCCAACCTCACCGAACCTCTCAGCCCCAAGAGTGTCCACCCTTATGTCTCAATCAGCTGTGGGTCTAGATATGGTCAATCCAGGTTGCATCACAGCCCCTGAACGAATTTTGTAAGAATTTCTCTCTCTTTCACTGTCTTTGTTTCACGGGTTTTGAAAAGTAATTTATTTTTATAATGGGGTTTAGCTGCTTTTCACGGCTGTGTTTATGCCGCTTTACACCCCCTTGACTCACTTACGGAGAGATATCAATACATAGGTTTGAAGATTCTTACTAGTCAGATATATTCTTGTGCGGTGAATAGGGGGTGTTGAGTCCAGTTCACTGAAAAAGGAATAGGTCTTGTCTCTTACATATTGGGTTTATGGAACGGTATCTGAGCTAATTTGAAACCCTTGTTTTATGCATCACCCAACCTCACCTTTCCCGTTCAGCAGCCATAGTGTGTTTTCTAAACGTGAGACTCTGTTCTGTTTTGTAATTCAGTTCAAGTGTAGCGGTTTTTACATTCCCTCTCTAAGTGATATCTTATGATAAGTGCCTTTTTCTGTGTGACTTATTTCACTTAGAATCGTCGTACCTAAATCCACTCATCGTGCTGCTACTAGCCTTATGATGTTGATTTCATGGCTGAGTGATATTCCATTGTACATGAGGACCCCAACTTCTTTATCCATTTTTCTCTTTCCTAGGATATTTAAGGTGTAATGAAGTGGGGGTTCTTGTCAACAGAGCAGCCCTAAACTTTGGGGTGCCTGTGTCTTGCTGATTTTTAGTTTTCCCAATTTATACGCCCATGAGTGGAAGTGCCCTATGCTCTCCAAGCTGTGTTTTTTAGATATTTCAGAACACACCGTACACTTCTCCAGAGTGGCTATTGGCAATTTACATCCCACCCATCAGCGTAGCAAGGCTCCCATTTCTCCATGGCCGGTCCTGCATTTCTGGTTTGGACACTTTTTTCCGCATGGCCCTTTTGCCCGCTGGGAAGCGAGACTTCTTTGGAGCGCTGATTGGCCTTTCCAGGTTGCTTGGTTGGCCAAAAAGGGCGTATGCGTTTTTTCCTGAATATATTCAGGAAAAAACGCATACGCCCTTTTTGGCCAAGGGCATCATTGTCCACGTTTTGCCGCTTTTCATGTGCTTTCAAGGCGATTCGAATCTACCTCCTGAAATCTGTTTCCTGCAATTCTGCCTTGCTTTCAAAGCCTCTTCGTTGCCTTCCCTTAATATATTTGTGGACGAGAGGTATCATTTAAAACTCTGCAGGTTTGTGAATTACAGTGCCCCTGAGCTCCATTTTTCAACTCGCTTTTTTGGGAGCTGGCCGCAAAAGCGCAGGATTGCTTCAGGCCCTCTTCTTGTTCTGGGGGGCAGGCTGAGCTTGTGCTTAGTTCTTCTTCCTGATGGGAAAATAGAGTGACCTGTGCCTGTCCCAACACCTAGAGCTAGTCTCTCATTGGTTCCCCCTCTTCCCGTTCATCCTCAGGACAAATTGCAACCTGTACGGAACAGGAGGTTAAAGGTGCTGATTCTCCAAGGAGGGAGATGGCTAGTAAATCGGCTGGAATGGCGAACCCGAGCAAAGGAGATGAGAAATGAGGTGCGTTTTAGAAACCTTTCCCGATCACACGGTGTACCATCTTCTGGGTTTCTCATGCCTGTTTTCGACGTAGGAAGATGCCCTTGAACCTGGAGATTTGGGACCCATGGGATGGGTACCATGCAGTATTACTTGAAAGGGTCTGCGTTGGCTCACCCAACCTCACCGAACCTCTCAGCCCCAAGAGTGTCCACCCTTATGTCTCAATCAGCTGTGGGTCTAGATATGGTCAATCCAGGTTGCATCACAGCCCCTGAACGAATTTTGTAAGAATTTCTCTCTCTTTCACTGTCTTTGTTTCACGGGTTTTGAAAAGTAATTTATTTTTATAATGGGGTTTAGCTGCTTTTCACGGCTGTGTTTATGCCGCTTTACACCCCCTTGACTCACTTACGGAGAGATATCAATACATAGGTTTGAAGATTCTTACTAGTCAGATATATTCTTGTGCGGTGAATAGGGGGTGTTGAGTCCAGTTCACTGAAAAAGGAATAGGTCTTGTCTCTTACATATTGGGTTTATGGAACGGTATCTGAGCTAATTTGAAACCCTTGTTTTATGCATCACCCAACCTCACCTTTCCCGTTCAGCAGCCATAGTGTGTTTTCTAAACGTGAGACTCTGTTCTGTTTTGTAATTCAGTTCAAGTGTAGCGGTTTTTACATTCCCTCTCTAAGTGATATCTTATGATAAGTGCCTTTTTCTGTGTGACTTATTTCACTTAGAATCGTCGTACCTAAATCCACTCATCGTGCTGCTACTAGCCTTATGATGTTGATTTCATGGCTGAGTGATATTCCATTGTACATGAGGACCCCAACTTCTTTATCCATTTTTCTCTTTCCTAGGATATTTAAGGTGTAATGAAGTGGGGGTTCTTGTCAACAGAGCAGCCCTAAACTTTGGGGTGCCTGTGTCTTGCTGATTTTTAGTTTTCCCAATTTATACGCCCATGAGTGGAAGTGCCCTATGCTCTCCAAGCTGTGTTTTTTAGATATTTCAGAACACACCGTACACTTCTCCAGAGTGGCTGTTGGCAATTTACATCCCACCCATCAGCGTAGCAAGGCTCCCATTTCTCCATGGCCGGTCCTGCATTTCTGGTTTGGACACTTTTTTCCGCATGGCCCTTTTGCCCGCTGGGAAGCGAGACTTCTTTGGAGCGCTGATTGGCCTTTCCAGGTTGCTTGGTTGGCCAAAAAGGGCGTATGCGTTTTTTCCTGAATATATTCAGGAAAAAACGCATACGCCCTTTTTGGCCAAGGGCATCATTGTCCACGTTTTGCCGCTTTTCATGTGCTTTCAAGGCGATTCGAATCTACCTCCTGAAATCTGTTTCCTGCAATTCTGCCTTGCTTTCAAAGCCTCTTCGTTGCCTTCCCTTAATATATTTGTGGACGAGAGGTATCATTTAAAACTCTGCAGGTTTGTGAATTACAGTGCCCCTGAGCTCCATTTTTCAACTCGCTTTTTTGGGAGCTGGCCGCAAAAGCGCAGGATTGCTTCAGGCCCTCTTCTGGTTCTGGGGGGCAGGCTGAGCTTGTGCTTAGTTCTTCTTCCTGATGGGAAAATAGAGTGACCTGTGCCTGTCCCAACACCTACAGCTAGTCTCTCATTGGTTCCCCCTCTTCCCGTTCATCCTCAGGACAAATTGCAACCTGTACGGAACAGGAGGTTAAAGGTGCTGATTCTCCAAGGAGGGAGATGGCTAGTAAATCGGCTGGAATGGCGAACCCGAGCAAAGGAGATGAGAAATGAGGTGCGTTTTAGAAACCTTTCCCGATCACACGGTGTACCATCTTCTGGGTTTCTCATGCCTGTTTTCGACGTAGGAAGATGCCCTTGAACCTGGAGATTTGGGACCCATGGGATGGGTACCATGCAGTATTACTTGAAAGGGTCTGCGTTGGCTCACCCAACCTCACCGAACCTCTCAGCCCCAAGAGTGTCCACCCTTATGTCTCAATCAGCTGTGGGTCTAGATATGGTCAATCCAGGTTGCATCACAGCCCCTGAACGAATTTTGTAAGAATTTCTCTCTCTTTCACTGTCTTTGTTTCACGGGTTTTGAAAAGTAATTTATTATTATAATGGGGTTTAGCTGCTTTTCACGGCTGTGTTTATGCCGCTTTACACCCCCTTGACTCACTTACGGAGAGATATCAATACATAGGTTTGAAGATTCTTACTAGTCAGATATATTCTTGTGCGGTGAATAGGGGGTGTTGAGTCCAGTTCACTGAAAAAGGAATAGGTCTTGTCTCTTACATATTGGGTTTATGGAACGGTATCTGAGCTAATTTGAAACCCTTGTTTTATGCATCACCCCACCTCACCTTGCCCGTTCAGCAGCCATAGTGTGTTTTCTAAACGTGTGACTCTGTTCTGTTTTGTAATTCAGTTCAAGTGTAGCGGTTTTTACATTCCCTCTCTAAGTGATATCTTAGGATAAGTGTCTTTTTCTGTGTGACTTATTTCACTTAGAATCGTCGTACCTAAATCCACTCATCGTGCTGCTACTAGCCTTATGACGTTGATTTCATGGCTGAGTGATATTCCATTGTACATGAGGACCCCAACTTCTTTATCCATTTTTCTCTTTCCTAGGATATTTAAGGTGTAATGAAGTGGGGGTTCTTGTCAACAGAGCAGCCCTAAACTTTGGGGTGCCTGTGTCTTGCTGATTTTTAGTTTTCCCAATTTATACGCCCATGAGTGGAAGTGCCCTATGCTCTCCAAGCTGTGTTTTTTAGATGTTTCAGAACACACCGTACACTTCTCCAGAGTGGCTGTTGGCAATTTACATCCCACCCATCAGCGTAGCAAGGCTCCCATTTCTCCATGGCCGGTCCTGCATTTCTGGTTTGGACACTTTTTTCCGCATGGCCCTTTTGCCCGCTGGGAAGCGAGACTTCTTTGGAGCGCTGATTGGCCTTTCCAGGTTGCTTGGTTGGCCAAAAAGGGCGTATGCGTTTTTTCCTGAATATATTCAGGAAAAAACGCATACGCCCTTTTTGGCCAAGGGCATCATTGTCCACGTTTTGCCGCTTTTCATGTGCTTTCAAGCGATTGGAATCTACCTCCTGAAATCTGTTTCCTGCAATTCTGCCTTGCTTTCAAAGCCTCTTCGTTGCCTTCCCTTAATATATTTGTGGACGAGAGGTATCATTTAAAACTCTGCAGGTTTGTGAATTGCAGTGCCCCTGAGCTCCATTTTTCAACTCGCTTTTTTGGGAGCTGGCCGCAAAAGCGCAGGATTGCTTCAGGCCCTCTTCTGGTTCTGGGGGGCAGGCTGAGCTTGTGCTTAGTTCTTCTTCCTGATGGGAAAATAGAGTGACCTGTGCCTGTCCCAACACCTAGAGCTAGTCTCTCATTGGTTCCCCCTCTTCCCGTTCATCCTCAGGACAAATTGCAACCTGTACGGAACAGGAGGTTAAAGGTGCTGATTCTCCAAGGAGGGAGATGGCTAGTAAATCGGCTGGAATGGCGAACCCGAGCAAAGGAGATGAGAAATGAGGTGCGTTTTAGAAACCTTTCCCGATCACACGGTGTACCATCTTCTGGGTTTCTCATGCCTGTTTTCGACGTAGGAAGATGCCCTTGAACCTGGAGATTTGGGACCCATGGGATGGGTACCATGCAGTATTACTTGAAAGGGTCTGCGTTGGCTCACCCAACCTCACCGAACCTCTCAGCCCCAAGAGTGTCCACCCTTATGTCTCAATCAGCTGTGGGTCTAGATATGGTCAATCCAGGTTGCATCACAGCCCCTGAACGAATTTTGTAAGAATTTCTCTCTCTTTCACTGTCTTTGTTTCACGGGTTTTGAAAAGTAATTTATTTTTATAATGGGGTTTAGCTGCTTTTCACGGCTGTGTTTATGCCGCTTTACACCCCCTTGACTCACTTACGGAGAGATATCAATACATAGGTTTGAAGATTCTTACTAGTCAGATATATTCTTGTGCGGTGAATAGGGGGTGTTGAGTCCAGTTCACTGAAAAAGGAATAGGTCTTGTCTCTTACATATTGGGTTTATGGAACGGTATCTGAGCTAATTTGAAACCCTTGTTTTATGCATTACCCCACCTCACCTTGCCCGTTCAGCAGCCATAGTGTGTTTTCTAAACGTGTGACTCTGTTCTGTTTTGTAATTCAGTTCAAGTGTAGCGGTTTTTACATTCCCTCTCTAAGTGATATCTTAGGATAAGTGTCTTTTTCTGTGTGACTTATTTCACTTAGAATCGTCGTACCTAAATCCACTCATCGTGCTGCTACTAGCCTTATGACGTTGATTTCATGGCTGAGTGATATTCCATTGTACATGAGGACCCCAACTTCTTTATCCATTTTTCTCTTTCCTAGGATATTTAAGGTGTAATGAAGTGGGGGTTCTTGTCAACAGAGCAGCCCTAAACTTTGGGGTGCCTGTGTCTTGCTGATTTTTAGTTTTCCCAATTTATACGCCCATGAGTGGAAGTGCCCTATGCTCTCCAAGCTGTGTTTTATAGATGTTTCAGAACACACCGTACACTTCTCCAGAGTGGCTGTTGGCAATTTACATCCCACCCATCAGCGTAGCAAGGCTCCCATTTCTCCATGGCCGGTCCTGCATTTCTGGTTTGGACACTTTTTTCCGCATGGCCCTTTTGCCCGCTGGGAAGCGAGACTTCTTTGGAGCGCTGATTGGCCTTTCCAGGTTGCTTGGTTGGCCAAAAAGGGCGTATGCGTTTTTTCCTGAATATATTCAGGAAAAAACGCATACGCCCTTTTTGGCCAAGGGCATCATTGTCCACGTTTTGCCGCTTTTCAGGTGCTTTCAAGGCGATTCGAATCTACCTCCTGAAATCTGTTTCCTGCAATTCTGCCTTGCTTTCAAAGCCTCTTTGTTGCCTTCCCTTAATATATTTGTGGACGAGAGGTATCATTTAAAACTCTGCAGGTTTGTGAATTACAGTGCCCCTGAGCTCCATTTTTCAACTCGCTTTTTTGGGAGCTGGCCGCAAAAGCGCAGGATTGCTTCAGGCCCTCTTCTGGTTCTGGGGGGCAGGCTGAGCTTGTGCTTAGTTCTTCTTCCTGATGGGAAAATAGAGTGACCTGTGCCTGTCCCAACACCTAGAGCTAGTCTCTCATTGGTTCCCCCTCTTCCCGTTCATCCTCAGGACAAATTGCAACCTGTACGGAACAGGAGGTTAAAGGTGCTGATTCTCCAAGGAGGGAGATGGCTAGTAAATCGGCTGGAATGGCGAACCCGAGCAAAGGAGATGAGAAATGAGGTGCGTTTTAGAAACCTTTCCCGATCACACGGTGTACCATCTTCTGGGTTTCTCATGCCTGTTTTCGACGTAGGAAGATGCCCTTGAACCTGGAGATTTGGGACCCATGGGATGGGTACCATGCAGTATTACTTGAAAGGGTCTGCGTTGGCTCACCCAACCTCACCGAACCTCTCAGCCCCAAGAGTGTCCACCCTTATGTCTCAATCAGCTGTGGGTCTAGATATGGTCAATCCAGGTTGCATCACAGCCCCTGAACGAATTTTGTAAGAATTTCTCTCTCTTTCACTGTCTTTGTTTCACGGGTTTTGAAAAGTAATTTATTTTTATAATGGGGTTTAGCTGCTTTTCACGGCTGTGTTTATGCCGCTTTACACCCC
Source organism: Balaenoptera acutorostrata (assembly GCF_949987535.1). Taxonomy (NCBI): domain Eukaryota; kingdom Metazoa; phylum Chordata; class Mammalia; order Artiodactyla; family Balaenopteridae; genus Balaenoptera; species Balaenoptera acutorostrata. The sequence goes on along the minus strand of NW_026645828.1, from coordinate 566,094 downwards.
CTTGACTCACTTACGGAGAGATATCAATACATAGGTTTGAAGATTCTTACTAGTCAGATATATTCTTCTGCGGTGAATAGGGGGTGTTGAGTCCAGTTCACTGAAAAAGGAATAGGTCTTGTCTCTTACATATTGGGTTTATGGAACGGTATCTGAGCTAATTTGAAACCCTTGTTTTATGCATCACCCCACCTCACCTTGCCCGTTCAGCAGCCATAGTGTGTTTTCTAAACGTGTGACTCTGTTCTGTTTTGTAATTCAGTTCAAGTGTAGCGGTTTTTACATTCCCTCTCTAAGTGATATCTTAGGATAAGTGTCTTTTTCTGTGTGACTTATTTCACTTAGAATCGTCGTACCTAAATCCACTCATCGTGCTGCTACTAGCCTTATGACGTTGATTTCATGGCTGAGTGATATTCCATTGTACATGAGGACCCCAACTTCTTTATCCATTTTTCTCTTTCCTAGGATATTTAAGGTGTAATGAAGTGGGGGTTCTTGTCAACAGAGCAGCCCTAAACTTTGGGGTGCCTGTGTCTTGCTGATTTTTAGTTTTCCCAATTTATACGCCCATGAGTGGAAGTGCCCTATGCTCTCCAAGCTGTGTTTTTTAGATGTTTCAGAACACACCGTACACTTCTCCAGAGTGGCTGTTGGCAATTTACATCCCACCCATCAGCGTAGCAAGGCTCCCATTTCTCCATGGCCGGTCCTGCATTTCTGGTTTGGACACTTTTTTCCGCATGGCCCTTTTGCCCGCTGGGAAGCGAGACTTCTTTGGAGCGCTGATTGGCCTTTCCAGGTTGCTTGGTTGGCCAAAAAGGGCGTATGCGTTTTTTCCTGAATATATTCAGGAAAAAACGCATACGCCCTTTTTGGCCAAGGGCATCATTGTCCACGTTTTGCCGCTTTTCAGGTGCTTTCAAGGCGATTCGAATCTACCTCCTGAAATCTGTTTCCTGCAATTCTGCCTTGCTTTCAAAGCCTCTTCGTTGCCTTCCCTTAATATATTTGTGGACGAGAGGTATCATTTAAAACTCTGCAGGTTTGTGAATTACAGTGCCCCTGAGCTCCATTTTTCAACTCGCTTTTTTGGGAGCTGGCCGCAAAAGCGCAGGATTGCTTCAGGCCCTCTTCTGGTTCTGGGGGGCAGGCTGAGCTTGTGCTTAGTTCTTCTTCCTGATGGGAAAATAGAGTGACCTGTGCCTGTCCCAACACCTAGAGCTAGTCTCTCATTGGTTCCCCCTCTTCCCGTTCATCCTCAGGACAAATTGCAACCTGTACGGAACAGGAGGTTAAAGGTGCTGATTCTCCAAGGAGGGAGATGGCTAGTAAATCGGCTGGAATGGCGAACCCGAGCAAAGGAGATGAGAAATGAGGTGCGTTTTAGAAACCTTTCCCGATCACACGGTGTACCATCTTCTGGGTTTCTCATGCCTGTTTTCGACGTAGGAAGATGCCCTTGAACCTGGAGATTTGGGACCCATGGGATGGGTACCATGCAGTATTACTTGAAAGGGTCTGCGTTGGCTCACCCAACGTCACCGAACCTCTCAGCCCCAAGAGTGTCCACCCTTATGTCTCAATCAGCTGTGGGTCTAGATATGGTCAATCCAGGTTGCATCACAGCCCCTGAACGAATTTTGTAAGAATTTCTCTCTCTTTCACTGTCTTTGTTTCACGGGTCTTGAAAAGTAATTTATTTTTATAATGGGGTTTAGCTGCTTTTCACGGCTGTGTTTATGCCGCTTTACACCCCCTTGACTCACTTACGGAGAGATATCAATACATAGGTTTGAAGATTCTTACTAGTCAGATATATTCTTGTGCGGTGAATAGGGGGTGTTGAGTCCAGTTCACTGAAAAAGGAATAGGTCTTGTCTCTTACATATTGGGTTTATGGAACGGTATCTGAGCTAATTTGAAACCCTTGTTTTATGCATCACCCCACCTCACCTTGCCCGTTCAGCAGCCATAGTGTGTTTTCTAAACGTGTGACTCTGTTCTGTTTTGTAATTCAGTTCAAGTGTAGCGGTTTTTACATTCCCTGTCTAAGTGATATCTTAGGATAAGTGTCTTTTTCTGTGTGACTTATTTCACTTAGAATCGTCGTACCTAAATCCACTCATCGTGCTGCTACTAGCCTTATGACGTTGATTTCATGGCTGAGTGATATTCCATTGTACATGAGGACCCCAACTTCTTTATCCATTTTTCTCTTTCCTAGGATATTTAAGGTGTAATGAAGTGGGGGTTCTTGTCAACAGAGCAGCCCTAAACTTTGGGGTGCCTGTGTCTTGCTGATTTTTAGTTTTCCCAATTTATACGCCCATGAGTGGAAGTGCCCTATGCTCTCCAAGCTGTGTTTTTTAGATGTTTCAGAACACACCGTACACTTCTCCAGAGTGGCTGTTGGCAATTTACATCTCACCCATCAGCGTAGCAAGGCTCCCATTTCTCCATGGCCGGTCCTGCATTTCTGGTTTGGACACTTTTTTCCGCATGGCCCTTTTGCCCGCTGGGAAGCGAGACTTCTTTGGAGCGCTGATTGGCCTTTCCAGGTTGCTTGCTTGGCCAAAAAGGGCGTATGCGTTTTTTCCTGAATATATTCAGGAAAAAACGCATACGCCCTTTTTGGCCAAGGGCATCATTGTCCACGTTTTGCCGCTTTTCATGTGCTTTCAAGGCGATTCGAATCTACCTCCTGAAATCTGTTTCCTGCAATTCTGCCTTGCTTTCAAAGCCTCTTCGTTGCCTTCCCTTAATATATTTGTGGACGAGAGGTATCATTTAAAACTCTGCAGGTTTGTGAATTACAGTGCCCCTGAGCTCCATTTTTCAACTCGCTTTTTTGGGAGCTGGCCGCAAAAGCGCAGGATTGCTTCAGGCCCTCTTCTGGTTCTGGGGGGCAGGCTGAGCTTGTGCTTAGTTCTTCTTCCTGATGGGAAAATAGAGTGACCTGTGCCTGTCCCAACACCTAGAGCTAGTCTCTCATTGGTTCCCCCTCTTCCCGTTCATCCTCAGGACAAATTGCAACCTGTACGGAACAGGAGGTTAAAGGTGCTGATTCTCCAAGGAGGGAGATGGCTAGTAAATCGGCTGGAATGGCGAACCCGAGCAAAGGAGATGAGAAATGAGGTGCGTTTTAGAAACCTTTCCCGATCACACGGTGTACCATCTTCTGGGTTTCTCATGCCTGTTTTCGACGTAGGAAGATGCCCTTGAACCTGGAGATTTGGGACCAATGGGATGGGTACCATGCAGTATTACTTGAAAGGGTCTGCGTTGGCTCACCCAACCTCACCGAACCTCTCAGCCCCAAGAGTGTCCACCCTTATGTCTCAATCAGCTGTGGGTCTAGATATGGTCAATCCAGGTTGCATCACAGCCCCTGAACGAATTTTGTAAGAATTTCTCTCTCTTTCACTGTCTTTGTTTCACGGGTTTTGAAAAGTAATTTATTTTTATAATGGGGTTTAGCTGCTTTTCACGGCTGTGTTTATGCCGCTTTACACCCCCTTGACTCACTTACGGAGAGATATCAATACATAGGTTTGAAGATTCTTACTAGTCAGATATATTCTTGTGCGGTGAATAGGGGGTGTTGAGTCCAGTTCACTGAAAAAGGAATAGGTCTTGTCTCTTACATATTGGGTTTATGGAACGGTATCTGAGCTAATTTGAAACCCTTGTTTTATGCATCACCCCACCTCACCTTGCCCGTTCAGCAGCCATAGTGTGTTTTCTAAACGTGTGACTCTGTTCTGTTTTGTAATTCAGTTCAAGTGTAGCGGTTTTACATTCCCTGTCTAAGTGATATCTTAGGATAAGTGTCTTTTTCTGTGTGACTTATTTCACTTAGAATCGTCGTACCTAAATCCACTCATCGTGCTGCTACTAGCCATATGACGTTGATTTCATTGCTGAGCGATATTCCATTGTACATGAGGACCCCAACTTCTTTATCCATTTTTCTCTTTCCTAGGATATTTAAGGTGTAATGAAGTGGGGGTTCTTGTCAACAGAGCAGCCCTAAACTTTGGGGTGCCTGTGTCTTGCTGATTTTTAGTTTTCCCAATTTATACGCCCATGAGTGGAAGTGCCCTATGCTCTCCAAGCTGTGTTTTTTAGATGTTTCAAAACACACCGTACACTTCTCCAGAGTGGCTGTTGGCAATTTACATCCCACCCATCAGCGTAGCAAGGCTCCCATTTCTCCATGGCCGGGCCTGCATTTCTGGTTTGGACACTTTTTTCCGCATGGCCCTTTTGCCCGCTGGGAAGCGAGACTTCTTTGGAGCGCTGATTGGCCTTTCCAGGTTGCTTGGTTGGCCAAAAAGGGCGTATGCGTTTTTTCCTGAATATATTCAGGAAAAAACGCATACGCCCTTTTTGGCCAAGGGCATCATTGTCCACGTTTTGCCGCTTTTCAGGTGCTTTCAAGGCGATTCGAATCTACCTCCTGAAATCTGTTTCCTGCAATTCTGCCTTGCTTTCAAAGCCTCTTCGTTGCCTTCCCTTAATATATTTGGGGACGAGAGGTATCATTTAAAACTCTGCAGGTTTGTGAATTGCAGTGCCCCTGAGCTCCATTTTTCAACTCGCTTTTTTGGGAGCTGGCCGCAAAAGCGCAGGATTGCTTCAGGCCCTCTTCTAGTTCTGGGGGGCAGGCTGAGCTTGTGCTTAATTCTTCTTCCTGATGGGAAAATAGAGTGACCTGTGCCTGTCCCAACACCTAGAGCTAGTCTCTCATTGGTTCCCCCTCTTCCCGTTCATCCTCAGGACAAATTGCAACCTGTACGGAACAGGAGGTTAAAGGTGCTGATTCTCCAAGGAGGGAGATGGCTAGTAAATCGGCTGGAATGGCGAACCCGAGCAAAGGAGATGAGAAATGAGGTGCGTTTTAGAAACCTTTCCCGATCACACGGTGTACCATCTTCTGGGTTTCTCATGCCTGTTTTCGACGTAGGAAGATGCCCTTGAACCTGGAGATTTGGGACCCATGGGATGGGTACCATGCAGTATTACTTGAAAGGGTCTGCGTTGGCTCACCCAACCTCACCGAACCTCTCAGCCCCAAGAGTGTCCACCCTTATGTCTCAATCAGCTGTGGGTCTAGATATGGTCAATCCAGGTTGCATTACAGCCCCTGAACGAATTTTGTAAGAATTTCTCTCTCTTTCACTGTCTTTGTTTCACGGGTTTTGAAAAGTAATTTATTTTTATAATGGGGTTTAGCTGCTTTTCACGGCTGTGTTTTTGCCGCTTTACACCCCCTTGACTCACTTACGGAGAGATATCAATACATAGGTTTGAAGATTCTTACTAGTCAGATATATTCTTGTGCGGTGAATAGGGGGTGTTGAGTCCAGTTCACTGAAAAAGGAATAGGTCTTGTCTCTTACATATTGGGTTTATGGAACGGTATCTGAGCTAATTTGAAACCCTTGTTTTATGCATCACCCAACCTCACCTTTCCCGTTCAGCAGCCATAGTGTGTTTTCTAAACGTGAGACTCTGTTCTGTTTTGTAATTCAGTTCAAGTGTAGCGGTTTTTACATTCCCTCTCTAAGTGATATCTTATGATAAGTGCCTTTTTCTGTGTGACTTATTTCACTTAGAATCGTCGTACCTAAATCCACTCATCATGCTGCTACTAGCCTTATGACGTTGATTTCATGGCTGAGTGATATTCCATTGTACATGAGGACCCCAACTTCTTTATCCATTTTTCTCTTTCCTAGGATATTTAAGGTGTAATGAAGTGGGGGTTCTTGTCAACAGAGCAGCCCTAAACTTTGGGGTGCCTGTGTCTTGCTTATTTTTAGTTTTCCCAATTTATACGCCCATGAGTGGAAGTGCCCTATGCTCTCCAAGCTGTGTTTTTTAGATGTTTCAGAACACACCGTACACTTCTCCAGAGTGGCTGTTGGCAATTTACATCTCACCCATCAGCGTAGCAAGGCTCCCATTTCTCCATGGCCGGTCCTGCATTTCTGGTTTGGACACTTTTTTCCGCATGGCCCTTTTGCCCGCTGGGAAGCGAGACTTCTTTGGAGCGATGATTGGCCTTTCCAAGTTGCTTGGTTGGCCAAAAAGGGCGTATGCGTTTTTTCCTGAATATATTCAGGAAAAAACGCATACGCCCTTTTTGGCCAAGGGCATCATTGTCCACGTTTTGCCGCTTTTCATGTGCTTTCAAGGCGATTCGAATCTACCTCCTGAAATCTGTTTTCTGCAATTCTGCCTTGCTTTCAAAGCCTCTTCGTTGCCTTCCCTTAATATATTTGTGGACGAGAGGTATCATTTAAAACTCTGCAGGTTTGTGAATTACAGTGCCCCTGAGCTCCATTTTTCAACTCGCTTTTTTGGGAGCTGGCCGCAAAAGCGCAGGATTGCTTCAGGCCCTCTTCTGGTTCTGGGGGGCAGGCTGAGCTTGTGCTTAGTTCTTCTTCCTGATGGGAAAATAGAGTGACCTGTGCCTGTCCCAACACCTAGAGCTAGTCTCTCATTGGTTCCCCCTCTTCCCGTTCATCCTCAGGACAAATTGCAACCTGTACGGAACAGGAGGTTAAAGGTGCTGATTCTCCAAGGAGGGAGATGGCTAGTAAATCGGCTGGAATGGCGAACCCGAGCAAAGGAGATGAGAAATGAGGTGCGTTTTAGAAACCTTTCCCGATCACACGGTGTACCATCTTCTGGGTTTCTCATGCCTGTTTTCGACGTAGGAAGATGCCCTTGAACCTGGAGATTTGGGACCCATGGGATGGGTACCATGCAGTATTACTTGAAAGGGTCTGCGTTGGCTCACCCAACCTCACCGAACCTCTCAGCCCCAAGAGTGTCCACCCTTATGTCTCAATCAGCTGTGGGTCTAGATATGGTCAATCCAGGTTGCATCACAGCCCCTGAACGAATTTTGTAAGAATTTCTCTCTCTTTCACTGTCTTTGTTTCACGGGTTTTGAAAAGTAATTTATTTTTATAATGGGGTTTAGCTGCTCTTCACGGCTGTGTTTATGCCGCTTTACACCCCCTTGACTCACTTACGGAGAGATATCAATACATAGGTTTGAAGATTCTTACTAGTCAGATATATTCTTGTGCGGTGAATAGGGGGTGTTGAGTCCAGTTCACTGAAAAAGGAATAGGTCTTGTCTCTTACATATTGGGTTTATGGAACGGTATCTGAGCTAATTTGAAACCCTTGTTTTATGCATCACCCCACCTCACCTTGCCCGTTCAGCAGCCATAGTGTGTTTTCTAAACGTGTGACTCTGTTCTGTTTTGTAATTCAGTTCAAGTGTAGCGGTTTTTACATTCCCTGTCTAAGTGATATCTTAGGATAAGTGTCTTTTTCTGTGTGACTTATTTCACTTAGAATCGTCGTACCTAAATCCACTCATCGTGCTGCTACTAGCCTTATGACGTTGATTTCATGGATGAGCGATATTCCATTGTACATGAGGACCCCAACTTCTTTATCCATTTTTCTCTTTCCTAGGATATTTAAGGTGTAATGAAGTGGGGGTTCTTGTCAACAGAGCAGCCCTAAACTTTGGGGTGCCTGTGTCTTGCTGATTTTTAGTTTTCCCAATTTATACGCCCATGAGTGGAAGTGCCCTATGCTCTCCAAGCTGTGTTTTTTAGATGTTTCAGAACACACCGTACACTTCTCCAGAGTGGCTGTTGGCAATTTACATCTCACCCATCAGCGTAGCAAGGCTCCCATTTCTCCATGGCCGGTCCTGCATTTCTGGTTTGGACACTTTTTTCCGCATGGCCCTTTTGCCCGCTGGGAAGCGAGACTTCTTTGGAGCGCTGATTGGCCTTTCCAGGTTGCTTGCTTGGCCAAAAAGGGCGTATGCGTTTTTTCCTGAATATATTCAGGAAAAAACGCATACGCCCTTTTTGGCCAAGGGCATCATTGTCCACGTTTTGCCGCTTTTCATGTGCTTTCAAGGCGATTCGAATCTACCTCCTGAAATCTGTTTCCTGCAATTCTGCCTTGCTTTCAAAGCCTCTTCGTTGCCTTCCCTTAATATATTTGTGGACGAGAGGTATCATTTAAAACTCTGCAGGTTTGTGAATTACAGTGCCCCTGAGCTCCATTTTTCAACTCGCTTTTTTGGGAGCTGGCCGCAAAAGCGCAGGATTGCTTCAGGCCCTCTTCTGGTTCTGGGGGGCAGGCTGAGCTTGTGCTTAGTTCTTCTTCCTGATGGGAAAATAGAGTGACCTGTGCCTGTCCCAACACCTAGAGCTAGTCTCTCATTGGTTCCCCCTCTTCCCGTTCATCCTCAGGACAAATTGCAACCTGTACGGAACAGGAGGTTAAAGGTGCTGATTCTCCAAGGAGGGAGATGGCTAGTAAATCGGCTGGAATGGCGAACCCGAGCAAAGGAGATGAGAAATGAGGTGCGTTTTAGAAACCTTTCCCGATCACACGGTGTACCATCTTCTGGGTTTCTCATGCCTGTTTTCGATGTAGGAAGATGCCCTTGAACCTGGAGATTTGGGACCCATGGGATGGGTACCATGCAGTATTACTTGAAAGGGTCTGCGTTGGCTCACCCAACCTCACCGAACCTCTCAGCCCCAAGAGTGTCCACCCTTATGTCTCAATCAGCTGTGGGTCTAGATATGGTCAATCCAGGTTGCATCACAGCCCCTGAACGAATTTTGTAAGAATTTCTCTCTCTTTCACTGTCTTTGTTTCACGGGTTTTGAAAAGTAATTTATTTTTATAATGGGGTTTAGCTGCTTTTCACGGCTGTGTTTATGCCGCTTTACACCCCCTTGACTCACTTACGGAGAGATATCAATACATAGGTTTGAAGATTCTTACTAGTCAGATATATTCTTGTGCGGTGAATAGGGGGTGTTGAGTCCAGTTCACTGAAAAAGGAATAGGTCTTGTCTCTTACATATTGGGTTTATGGAACGGTATCTGAGCTAATTTGAAACCCTTGTTTTATGCATCACCCCACCTCACCTTGCCCGTTCAGCAGCCATAGTGTGTTTTCTAAACGTGTGACTCTGTTCTGTTTTGTAATTCAGTTCAAGTGTAGCGGTTTTACATTCCCTGTCTAAGTGATATCTTAGGATAAGTGTCTTTTTCTGTGTGACTTATTTCACTTAGAATCGTCGTACCTAAATCCACTCATCGTGCTGCTACTAGCCATATGACGTTGATTTCATTGCTGAGCGATATTCCATTGTACATGAGGACCCCAACTTCTTTATCCATTTTTCTCTTTCCTAGGATATTTAAGGTGTAATGAAGTGGGGGTTCTTGTCAACAGAGCAGCCCTAAACTTTGGGGTGCCTGTGTCTTGCTGATTTTTAGTTTTCCCAATTTATACGCCCATGAGTGGAAGTGCCCTATGCTCTCCAAGCTGTGTTTTTTAGATGTTTCAAAACACACCGTACACTTCTCCAGAGTGGCTGTTGGCAATTTACATCCCACCCATCAGCGTAGCAAGGCTCCCATTTCTCCATGGCCGGGCCTGCATTTCTGGTTTGGACACTTTTTTCCGCATGGCCCTTTTGCCCGCTGGGAAGCGAGACTTCTTTGGAGCGCTGATTGGCCTTTCCAGGTTGCTTGGTTGGCCAAAAAGGGCGTATGCGTTTTTTCCTGAATATATTCAGGAAAAAACGCATACGCCCTTTTTGGCCAAGGGCATCATTGTCCACGTTTTGCCGCTTTTCAGGTGCTTTCAAGGCGATTCGAATCTACCTCCTGAAATCTGTTTCCTGCAATTCTGCCTTGCTTTCAAAGCCTCTTCGTTGCCTTCCCTTAATATATTTGTGGACGAGAGGTATCATTTAAAACTCTGCAGGTTTGTGAATTGCAGTGCCCCTGAGCTCCATTTTTCAACTCGCTTTTTTGGGAGCTGGCCGCAAAAGCGCAGGATTGCTTCAGGCCCTCTTCTGGTTCTGGGGGGCAGGCTGAGCTTGTGCTTAATTCTTCTTCCTGATGGGAAAATGATGGGAAAATAGAGTGACCTGTGCCTGTCCCAACACCTAGAGCTAGTCTCTCATTGGTTCCCCCTCTTCCCGTTCATCCTCAGGACAAATTGCAACCTGTACGGAACAGGAGGTTAAAGGTGCTGATTCTCCAAGGAGGGAGATGGCTAGTAAATCGGCTGGAATGGCGAACCCGAGCAAAGGAGATGAGAAATGAGGTGCGTTTTAGAAACCTTTCCCGATCACACGGTGTACCATCTTCTGGGTTTCTCATGCCTGTTTTCGACGTAGGAAGATGCCCTTGAACCTGGAGATTTGGGACCCATGGGATGGGTACCATGCAGTATTACTTGAAAGGGTCTGCGTTGGCTCACCCAACCTCACCGAACCTCTCAGCCCCAAGAGTGTCCACCCTTATGTCTCAATCAGCTGTGGGTCTAGATATGGTCAATCCAGGTTGCATCACAGCCCCTGAACGAATTTTGTAAGAATTTCTCTCTCTTTCACTGTCTTTGTTTCACGGGTTTTGAAAAGTAATTTATTTTTATAATGGGGTTTAGCTGCTTTTCACGGCTGTGTTTATGCCGCTTTACACCCCCTTGACTCACTTACGGAGAGATATCAATACATAGGTTTGAAGATTCTTCCTAGTCAGATATATTCTTGTGTGGTGAATAGGGGGTGTTGAGTCCAGTTCACTGAAAAAGGAATAGGTCTTGTCTCTTACATATTGGGTTTATGGAACGGTATCTGAGCTAATTTGAAACCCTTGTTTTATGCATCACCCCACCTCACCTTGCCGGTTCAGCAGCCATAGTGTGTTTTCTAAACGTGTGACTCTGTTCTGTTTTGTAATTCAGTTCAAGTGTAGCGGTTTTTACATTCCCTCTCTAAGTGATATCTTAGGATAAGTGTCTTTTTCTGTGTGACTTATTTCACTTAGAATCGTCGTACCTAAATCCACTCATCGTGCTGCTACTAGCCTTATGACGTTGATTTCATGGCTGAGTGATATTCCATTGTACATGAGGACCCCAACTTCTTTATCCATTTTTCTCTTTCCTAGGATATTTAAGGTGTAATGAAGTGGGGGTTCTTGTCAACAGAGCAGCCCTAAACTTTGGGGTGCCTGTGTCTTGCTGATTTTTAGTTTTCCCAATTTATACGCCCATGAGTGGAAGTGCCCTATGCTCTCCAAGCTGTGTTTTTTAGATGTTTCAGAACACACCGTACACTTCTCCAGAGTGGCTGTTGGCAATTTACATCCCACCCATCAGCGTAGCAAGGCTCCCATTTCTCCATGGCCGGTCCTGCATTTCTGGTTTGGACACTTTTTTCCGCATGGCCCTTTTGCCCGCTGGGAAGCGAGACTTCTTTGGAGCGCTGATTGGCCTTTCCAGGTTGCTTGGTTGGCCAAAAAGGGCGTATGCGTTTTTTCCTGAATATATTCAGGAAAAAACGCATACGCCCTTTTTGGCCAAGGGCATCATTGTCCACGTTTTGCCGCTTTTCAGGTGCTTTCAAGGCGATTCGAATCTACCTCCTGAAATCTGTTTCCTGCAATTCTGCCTTGCTTTCAAAGCCTCTTCGTTGCCTTCCCTTAATATATTTGTGGACGAGAGGTATCATTTAAAACTCTGCAGGTTTGTGAATTGCAGTGCCCCTGAGCTCCATTTTTCAACTCGCTTTTTTGGGAGCTGGCCGCAAAAGCGCAGGATTGCTTCAGGCCCTCTTCTGGTTCTGGGGGGCAGGCTGAGCTTGTGCTTAATTCTTCTTCCTGATGGGAAAATAGAGTGACCTGTGCCTGTCCCAACACCTAGAGCTAGTCTCTCATTGGTTCCCCCTCTTCCCGTTCATCCTCAGGACAAATTGCAACCTGTACGGAACAGGAGGTTAAAGGTGCTGATTCTCCAAGGAGGGAGATGGCTAGTAAATCGGCTGGAATGGCGAACCCGAGCAAAGGAGATGAGAAATGAGGTGCGTTTTAGAAACCTTTCCCGATCACACGGTGTACCATCTTCTGGGTTTCTCATGCCTGTTTTCGACGTAGGAAGATGCCCTTGAACCTGGAGATTTGGGACCCATGGGATGGGTACCATGCAGTATTACTTGAAAGGGTCTGCGTTGGCTCACCCAACCTCACCGAACCTCTCAGCCCCAAGAGTGTCCACCCTTATGTCTCAATCAGCTGTGGGTCTAGATATGGTCAATCCAGGTTGCATCACAGCCCCTGAACGAATTTTGTAAGAATTTCTCTCTCTTTCACTGTCTTTGTTTCACGGGTTTTGAAAAGTAATTTATTTTTATAATGGGGTTTAGCTGCTCTTCACGGCTGTGTTTATGCCGCTTTACACCCCCTTGACTCACTTACGGAGAGATATCAATACATAGGTTTGAAGATTCTTCCTAGTCAGATATATTCTTGTGTGGTGAATAGGGGGTGTTGAGTCCAGTTCACTGAAAAAGGAATAGGTCTTGTCTCTTACATATTGGGTTTATGGAACGGTATCTGAGCTAATTTGAAACCCTTGTTTTATGCATCACCCCACCTCACCTTGCCCGTTCAGCAGCCATAGTGTGTTTTCTAAACGTGTGACTCTGTTCTGTTTTGTAATTCAGTTCAAGTGTAGCGGTTTTTCCATTCCCTCTCTAAGTGATATCTTAGGATAAGTGTCTTTTTCTGTGTGACTTATTTCACTTAGAATCGTCGTACCTAAATCCACTCATCGTGCTGCTACTAGCCTTATGACGTTGATTTCATGGCTGAGTGATATTCCATTGTACATGAGGACCCCAACTTCTTTATCCATTTTTCTCTTTCCTAGGATATTTAAGGTGTAATGAAGTGGGGGTTCTTGTCAACAGAGCAGCCCTAAACTTTGGGGTGCCTGTGTCTTGCTGATTTTTAGTTTTCCCAATTTATACGCCCATGAGTGGAAGTGCCCTATGCTCTCCAAGCTGTGTTTTTTAGATGTTTCAGAACACACCGTACACTTCTCCAGAGTGGCTGTTGGCAATTTACATCCCACCCATCAGCGTAGCAAGGCTCCCATTTCTCCATGGCCGGTCCTGCATTTCTGGTTTGGACACTTTTTTCCGCATGGCCCTTTTGCCCGCTGGGAAGCGAGACTTCTTTGGAGCGCTGATTGGCCTTTCCAGGTTGCTTGGTTGGCCAAAAAGGGCGTATGCGTTTTTTCCTGAATATATTCAGGAAAAAACGCATACGCCCTTTTTGGCCAAGGGCATCATTGTCCACGTTTTGCCGCTTTTCAGGTGCTTTCAAGGCGATTCGAATCTACCTCCTGAAATCTGTTTCCTGCAATTCTGCCTTGCTTTCAAAGCCTCTTCGTTGCCTTCCCTTAATATATTTTGGGACGAGAGGTATCATTTAAAACTCTGCAGGTTTGTGAATTACAGTGCCCCTGAGCTCCATTTTTCAACTCGCTTTTTTGGGAGCTGGCCGCAAAAGCGCAGGATTGCTTCAGGCCCTCTTCTGGTTCTGGGGGGCAGGCTGAGCTTGTGCTTAGTTCTTCTTCCTGATGGGAAAATAGAGTGACCTGTGCCTGTCCCAACACCTAGAGCTAGTCTCTCATTGGTTCCCCCTCTTCCCGTTCATCCTCAGGACAAATTGCAACCTGTACGGAACAGGAGGTTAAAGGTGCTGATTCTCCAAGGAGGGAGATGGCTAGTAAATCGGCTGGAATGGCGAACCCGAGCAAAGGAGATGAGAAATGAGGTGCGTTTTAGAAACCTTTCCCGATCACACGGTGTACCATCTTCTGGGTTTCTCATGCCTGTTTTCGACGTAGGAAGATGCCCTTGAACCTGGAGATTTGGGACCCATGGGATGGGTACCATGCAGTATTACTTGAAAGGGTCTGCGTTGGCTCACCCAACCTCACCGAACCTCTCAGCCCCAAGAGTGTCCACCCTTATGTCTCAATCAGCTGTGGGTCTAGATATGGTCAATCCAGGTTGCATCACAGCCCCTGAACGAATTTTGTAAGAATTTCTCTCTCTTTCACTGTCTTTGTTTCACGGGTTTTGAAAAGTAATTTATTTTTATAATGGGGTTTAGCTGCTTTTCACGGCTGTGTTTATGCCGCTTTACACCCCCTTGACTCACTTACGGAGAGATATCAATACATAGGTTTGAAGATTCTTACTAGTCAGATATATTCTTGTGCGGTGAATAGGGGGTGTTGAGTCCAGTTCACTGAAAAAGGAATAGGTCTTGTCTCTTACATATTGGGTTTATGGAACGGTATCTGAGCTAATTTGAAACCCTTGTTTTATGCATCACCCCACCTCACCTTGCCCGTTCAGCAGCCATAGTGTGTTTTCTAAACGTGTGACTCTGTTCTGTTTTGTAATTCAGTTCAAGTGTAGCGGTTTTTCCATTCCCTCTCTAAGTGATATCTTAGGATAAGTGTCTTTTTCTGTGTGACTTATTTCACTTAGAATCGTCGTACCTAAATCCACTCATCGTGCTGCTACTAGCCTTATGACGTTGATTTCATGGCTGAGTGATATTCCATTGTACATGAGGACCCCAACTTCTTTATCCATTTTTCTCTTTCCTAGGATATTTAAGGTGTAATGAAGTGGGGGTTCTTGTCAACAGAGCAGCCCTAAACTTTGGGGTGCCTGTGTCTTGCTGATTTTTAGTTTTCCCAATTTATACGCCCATGAGTGGAAGTGCCCTATGCTCTCCAAGCTGTGTTTTTTAGATGTTTCAGAACACACCGTACACTTCTCCAGAGTGGCTGTTGGCAATTTACATCCCACCCATCAGCGTAGCAAGGCTCCCATTTCTCCATGGCCGGTCCTGCATTTCTGGTTTGGACACTTTTTTCCGCATGGCCCTTTTGCCCGCTGGGAAGCGAGACTTCTTTGGAGCGCTGATTGGCCTTTCCAGGTTGCTTGGTTGGCCAAAAAGGGCGTATGCGTTTTTTCCTGAATATATTCAGGAAAAAACGCATACGCCCTTTTTGGCCAAGGGCATCATTGTCCACGTTTTGCCGCTTTTCAGGTGCTTTCAAGGCGATTCGAATCTACCTCCTGAAATCTGTTTCCTGCAATTCTGCCTTGCTTTCAAAGCCTCTTCGTTGCCTTCCCTTAATATATTTGGGGACGAGAGGTATCATTTAAAACTCTGCAGGTTTGTGAATTACAGTGCCCCTGAGCTCCATTTTTCAACTCGCTTTTTTGGGAGCTGGCCGCAAAAGCGCAGGATTGCTTCAGGCCCTCTTCTGGTTCTGGGGGGCAGGCTGAGCTTGTGCTTAGTTCTTCTTCCTGATGGGAAAATAGAGTGACCTGTGCCTGTCCCAACACCTAGAGCTAGTCTCTCATTGGTTCCCCCTCTTCCCGTTCATCCTCAGGACAAATTGCAACCTGTACGGAACAGGAGGTTAAAGGTGCTGATTCTCCAAGGAGGGAGATGGCTAGTAAATCGGCTGGAATGGCGAACCCGAGCAAAGGAGATGAGAAATGAGGTGCGTTTTAGAAACCTTTCCCGATCACACGGTGTACCATCTTCTGGGTTTCTCATGCCTGTTTTCGACGTAGGAAGATGCCCTTGAACCTGGAGATTTGGGACCCATGGGATGGGTACCATGCAGTATTACTTGAAAGGGTCTGCGTTGGCTCACCCAACCTCACCGAACCTCTCAGCCCCAAGAGTGTCCACCCTTATGTCTCAATCAGCTGTGGGTCTAGATATGGTCAATCCAGGTTGCATCACAGCCCCTGAACGAATTTTGTAAGAATTTCTCTCTCTTTCACTGTCTTTGTTTCACGGGTTTTGAAAAGTAATTTATTTTTATAATGGGGTTTAGCTGCTTTTCACGGCTGTGTTTATGCCGCTTTACACCCCCTTGACTCACTTACGGAGAGATATCAATACATAGGTTTGAAGATTCTTACTAGTCAGATATATTCTTGTGCGGTGAATAGGGGGTGTTGAGTCCAGTTCACTGAAAAAGGAATAGGTCTTGTCTCTTACATATTGGGTTTATGGAACGGTATCTGAGCTAATTTGAAACCCTTGTTTTATGCATCACCCCACCTCACCTTGCCCGTTCAGCAGCCATAGTGTGTTTTCTAAACGTGTGACTCTGTTCTGTTTTGTAATTCAGTTCAAGTGTAGCGGTTTTTCCATTCCCTCTCTAAGTGATATCTTAGGATAAGTGTCTTTTTCTGTGTGACTTATTTCACTTAGAATCGTCGTACCTAAATCCACTCATCGTGCTGCTACTAGCCTTATGACGTTGATTTCATGGCTGAGTGATATTCCATTGTACATGAGGACCCCAACTTCTTTATCCATTTTTCTCTTTCCTAGGATATTTAAGGTGTAATGAAGTGGGGGTTCTTGTCAACAGAGCAGCCCTAAACTTTGGGGTGCCTGTGTCTTGCTGATTTTTAGTTTTCCCAATTTATACGCCCATGAGTGGAAGTGCCCTATGCTCTCCAAGCTGTGTTTTTTAGATGTTTCAGAACACACCGTACACTTCTCCAGAGTGGCTGTTGGCAATTTACATCCCACCCATCAGCGTAGCAAGGCTCCCATTTCTCCATGGCCGGTCCGGCATTTCTGGTTTGGACACTTTTTTCCGCATGGCCCTTTTGCCCGCTGGGAAGCGAGACTTCTTTGGAGCGCTGATTGGCCTTTCCAGGTTGCTTGGTTGGCCAAAAAGGGCGTATGCGTTTTTTCCTGAATATATTCAGGAAAAAACGCATACGCCCTTTTTGGCCAAGGGCATCATTGTCCACGTTTTGCCGCTTTTCAGGTGCTTTCAAGGCGATTCGAATCTACCTCCTGAAATCTGTTTCCTGCAATTCTGCCTTGCTTTCAAAGCCTCTTCGTTGCCTTCCCTTAATATATTTGGGGACGAGAGGTATCATTTAAAACTCTGCAGGTTTGTGAATTACAGTGCCCCTGAGCTCCATTTTTCAACTCGCTTTTTTGGGAGCTGGCCGCAAAAGCGCAGGATTGCTTCAGGCCCTCTTCTGGTTCTGGGGGGCAGGCTGAGCTTGTGCTTAGTTCTTCTTCCTGATGGGAAAATAGAGTGACCTGTGCCTGTCCCAACACCTAGAGCTAGTCTCTCATTGGTTCCCCCTCTTCCCGTTCATCCTCAGGACAAATTGCAACCTGTACGGAACAGGAGGTTAAAGGTGCTGATTCTCCAAGGAGGGAGATGGCTAGTAAATCGGCTGGAATGGCGAACCCGAGCAAAGGAGATGAGAAATGAGGTGCGTTTTAGAAACCTTTCCCGATCACACGGTGTACCATCTTCTGGGTTTCTCATGCCTGTTTTCGACGTAGGAAGATGCCCTTGAACCTGGAGATTTGGGACCCATGGGATGGGTACCATGCAGTATTACTTGAAAGGGTCTGCGTTGGCTCACCCAACCTCACCGAACCTCTCAGCCCCAAGAGTGTCCACCCTTATGTCTCAATCAGCTGTGGGTCTAGATATGGTCAATCCAGGTTGCATCACAGCCCCTGAACGAATTTGGTAAGAATTTCTCTCTCTTTCACTGTCTTTGTTTCACGGGTTTTGAAAAGTAATTTATTTTTATAATGGGGTTTAGCTGCTTTTCACGGCTGTGTTTATGCCGCTTTACACCCCCTTGACTCACTTACGGAGAGATATCAATACATAGGTTTGAAGATTCTTACTAGTCAGATATATTCTTGTGTGGTGAATAGGGGGTGTTGAGTCCAGTTCACTGAAAAAGGAATAGGTCTTGTCTCTTACATATTGGGTTTATGGAACGGTATCTGAGCTAATTTGAAACCCTTGTTTTATGCATCACCCCACCTCACCTTGCCCGTTCAGCAGCCATAGTGTGTTTTCTAAACGTGTGACTCTGTTCTGTTTTGTAATTCAGTTCAAGTGTAGCGGTTTTTCCATTCCCTCTCTAAGTGATATCTTAGGATAAGTGTCTTTTTCTGTGTGACTTATTTCACTTAGAATCGTCGTACCTAAATCCACTCATCGTGCTGCTACTAGCCTTATGACGTTGATTTCATGGCTGAGTGATATTCCATTGTACATGAGGACCCCAACTTCTTTATCCATTTTTCTCTTTCCTAGGATATTTAAGGTGTAATGAAGTGGGGGTTCTTGTCAACAGAGCAGCCCTAAACTTTGGGGTGCCTGTGTCTTGCTGATTTTTAGTTTTCCCAATTTATACGCCCATGAGTGGAAGTGCCCTATGCTCTCCAAGCTGTGTTTTTTAGATGTTTCAGAACACACCGTACACTTCTCCAGAGTGGCTGTTGGCAATTTACATCCCACCCATCAGCGTAGCAAGGCTCCCATTTCTCCATGGCCGGTCCGGCATTTCTGGTTTGGACACTTTTTTCCGCATGGCCCTTTTGCCCGCTGGGAAGCGAGACTTCTTTGGAGCGCTGATTGGCCTTTCCAGGTTGCTTGGTTGGCCAAAAAGGGCGTATGCGTTTTTTCCTGAATATATTCAGGAAAAAACGCATACGCCCTTTTTGGCCAAGGGCATCATTGTCCACGTTTTGCCGCTTTTCAGGTGCTTTCAAGGCGATTCGAATCTACCTCCTGAAATCTGTTTCCTGCAATTCTGCCTTGCTTTCAAAGCCTCTTCGTTGCCTTCCCTTAATATATTTGGGGACGAGAGGTATCATTTAAAACTCTGCAGGTTTGTGAATTACAGTGCCCCTGAGCTCCATTTTTCAACTCGCTTTTTTGGGAGCTGGCCGCAAAAGCGCAGGATTGCTTCAGGCCCTCTTCTGGTTCTGGGGGGCAGGCTGAGCTTGTGCTTAGTTCTTCTTCCTGATGGGAAAATAGAGTGACCTGTGCCTGTCCCAACACCTAGAGCTAGTCTCTCATTGGTTCCCCCTCTTCCCGTTCATCCTCAGGACAAATTGCAACCTGTACGGAACAGGAGGTTAAAGGTGCTGATTCTCCAAGGAGGGAGATGGCTAGTAAATCGGCTGCAATGGCGAACCCGAGCAAAGGAGATGAGAAATGAGGTGCGTTTTAGAAACCTTTCCCGATCACACGGTGTACCATCTTCTGGGTTTCTCATGCCTGTTTTCGACGTAGGAAGATGCCCTTGAACCTGGAGATTTGGGACCCATGGGATGGGTACCATGCAGTATTACTTGAAAGGGTCTGCGTTGGCTCACCCAACCTCACCGAACCTCTCAGCCCCAAGAGTGTCCACCCTTATGTCTCAATCAGCTGTGGGTCTAGATATGGTCAATCCAGGTTGCATCACAGCCCCTGAACGAATTTGGTAAGAATTTCTCTCTCTTTCACTGTCTTTGTTTCACGGGTTTTGAAAAGTAATTTATTTTTATAATGGGGTTTAGCTGCTTTTCACGGCTGTGTTTATGCCGCTTTACACCCCCTTGACTCACTTACGGAGAGATATCAATACATAGGTTTGAAGATTCTTACTAGTCAGATACATTCTTGTGCGGTGAATAGGGGGTGTTGAGTCCAGTTCACTGAAAAAGGAATAGGTCTTGTCTCTTACATATTGGCTTTATGGAACGGTATCTGAGCTAATTTGAAACCCTTGTTTTATGCATCACCCCACCTCACCTTGCCCGTTCAGCAGCCATAGTGTGTTTTCTAAACGTGTGACTCTGTTCTGTTTTGTAATTCAGTTCAAGTGTAGCGGTTTTTACATTCCCTCTCTAAGTGATATCTTAGGATAAGTGTCTTTTTCTGTGTGACTTATTTCACTTAGAATCGTCGTACCTAAATCCACTCATCGTGCTGCTACTAGCCTTATGACGTTGATTTCATGGCTGAGTGATATTCCATTGTACATGAGGACCCCAACTTCTTTATCCATTTTTCTCTTTCCTAGGATATTTAAGGTGTAATGAAGTGGCGGTTCTTGTCAACAGAGCAGCCCTAAACTTTGGGGTGCCTGTGTCTTGCTGATTTTTAGTTTTCCCAATTTATACGCCCATGAGTGGAAGTGCCCTATGCTCTCCAAGCTGTGTTTTTTAGATGTTTCAGAACACACCGTACACTTCTCCAGAGTGGCTGTTGGCAATTTACATCCCACCCATCAGCGTAGCAAGGCTCCCATTTCTCCATGGCCGGTCCTGCATTTCTGGTTTGGACACTTTTTTCCGCATGGCCCTTTTGCCCGCTGGGAAGCCAGACTTCTTTGGAGCGCTGATTGGCCTTTCCAGGTTGCTTGGTTGGCCAAAAAGGGCGTATGCGTTTTTTCCTGAATATATTCAGGAAAAAACGCATACGCCCTTTTTGGCCAAGGGCATCATTGTCCACGTTTTGCCGCTTTTCAGGTGCTTTCAAGGCGATTCGAATCTACCTCCTGAAATCTGTTTCCTGCAATTCTGCCTTGCTTTCAAAGCCTCTTCGTTGCCTTCCCTTACTATATTTGGGGACGAGAGGTATCATTTAAAACTCTGCAGGTTTGTGAATTACAGTGCCCCTGAGCTCCATTTTTCAACTCGCTTTTTTGGGAGCTGGCCGCAAAAGCGCAGGATTGCTTCAGGCCCTCTTCAGGTTCTGGGGGGCAGGCTGAGCTTGTGCTTAGTTCTTCTTCCTGATGGGAAAATAGAGTGACCTGTGCCTGTCCCAACACCTAGAGCTAGTCTCTCATTGGTTCCCCCTCTTCCCGTTCATCCTCAGGACAAATTGCAACCTGTACGGAACAGGAGGTTAAAGGTGCTGATTCTCCAAGGAGGGAGATGGCTAGTAAATCTGCTGCAATGGCGAACCCGAGCAAAGGAGATGAGAAATGAGGTGCGTTTTAGAAACCTTTCCCGATCACACGGTGTACCATCTTCTGGGTTTCTCATGCCTGTTTTCGACGTAGGAAGATGCCCTTGAACCTGGAGATTTGGGACCCATGGGATGGGTACCATGCAGTATTACTTGAAAGGGTCTGCGTTGGCTCACCCAACCTCACCGAACCTCTCAGCCCCAAGAGTGTCCACCCTTATGTCTCAATCAGCTGTGGGTCTAGATATGGTCAATCCAGGTTGCATCACAGCCCCTGAACGAATTTTGTAAGAATTTCTCTCTCTTTCACTGTCTTTGTTTCACGGGTTTTGAAAAGTAATTTATTTTTATAATGGGGTTTAGCTGCTTTTCACGGCTGTGTTTATGCCGCTTTACACCCCCTTGACTCACTTACGGAGAGATATCAATATATAGGTTTGAAGATTCTTACTAGTCAGATATATTCTTGTGCGGTGAATAGGGGGTGTTGAGTCCAGTTCACTTAAAAAAGGAATAGGTCTTGTCTCTTACATATTGGGTTTATGGAACGGTATCTGAGCTAATTTGAAACCCTTGTTTTATGCATCACCCCACCTCACCTTGCCCGTTCAGCAGCCATAGTGTGTTTTCTAAACGTGTGACTCTGTTCTGTTTTGTAATTCAGTTCAAGTGTAGCGGTTTTTACATTCCCTCCCTAAGTGATATCTTATGATAAGTGCCTTTTTCTGTGTGACTTATTTCACTTAGAATCGTCGTACCTAAATCCACTCATCGTGCTGCTACTAGCCTTATGACGTTGATTTCATGGCTGAGTGATATTCCATTGTACATGAGGACCCCAACTTCTTTATCCATTTTTCTCTTTCCTTGGATATTTAAGGTGTAATGAAGTGGGGGTTCTTGTCAACACAGCAGCCCTAAACTTTGGGGTGCCTGTGTCTTGCTGATTTTTAGTTTTCCCAATTTATACGCCCATGAGTGGAAGTGCCCTATGCTCTCCAAGCTGTGTTTTTTAGATGTTTCAGAACACACCGTACACTTCTCCAGAGTGGCTGTTGGCAATTTACATCCCACCCATCAGCGTAGCAAGGCTCCCATTTCTCCATGGCCGGTCCTGCATTTCTGGTTTGGACACTTTTTTCCCCATGGCCCTTTTGCCCGCTGGGAAGCGAGACTTCTTTGGAGCGCTGATTGGCCTTTCCAGGTTGCTTGGTTGGCCAAAAAGGGCGTATGCGTTTTTTCCGGAATATATTCAGGAAAAAACGCATACGCCCTTTTTGGCCAAGGGCATCATTGTCCACGTTTTGCCGCTTTTCAGGTGCTTTCAAGGCGATTCGAATCTACCTCCTGAAATCTGTTTCCTGCAATTCTGCCTTGCTTTCAAAGCCTCTTCGTTGCCTTCCCTTAATATATTTGTGGACGAGAGGTATCATTTAAAACTCTGCAGGTTTGTGAATTGCAGTGCCCCTGAGCTCCATTTTTCAACTCGCTTTTTTGGGAGCTGGCCGCAAAAGCGCAGGATTGCTTCAGGCCCTCTTCTGGTTCTGGGGGGCAGGCTGAGCTTGTGCTTAATTCTTCTTCCTGATGGGAAAATAGAGTGACCTGTGCCTGTCCCAACACGTAGAGCTAGTCTCTCATTGGTTCCCCCTCTTCCCGTTCATCCTCAGGACAAATTGCAACCTGTACGGAACAGGAGGTTAAAGGTGCTGATTCTCCAAGGAGGGAGATGGCTAGTAAATCGGCTGGAATGGCGAACCCGAGCAAAGGAGATGAGAAATGAGGTGCGTTTTAGAAACCTTTCCCGATCACACGGTGTACCATCTTCTGGGTTTCTCATGCCTGTTTTCGACGTAGGAAGATGCCCTTGAACCTGGAGATTTGGGACCCATGGGATGGGTACCATGCAGTATTACTTGAAAGGGTCTGCGTTGGCTCACCCAACCTCACCGAACCTCTCAGCCCCAAGAGTGTCCACCCTTATGTCTCAATCAGCTGTGGGTCTAGATATGGTCAATCCAGGTTGCATCACAGCCCCTGAACGAATTTTGTAAGAATTTCTCTCTCTTTCACTGTCTTTGTTTCACGGGTTTTGAAAAGTAATTTATTATTATAATGGGGTTTAGCTGCTTTTCACGGCTGTGTTTATGCCGCTTTACACCCCCTTGACTCACTTACGGAGAGATATCAATACATAGGTTTGAAGATTCTTCCTAGTCAGATATATTCTTGTGTGGTGAATAGGGGGTGTTGAGTCCAGTTCACTGAAAAAGGAATAGGTCTTGTCTCTTACATATTGGGTTTATGGAACGGTATCTGAGCTAATTTGAAACCCTTGTTTTATGCATCACCCCACCTCACCTTGCCGGTTCAGCAGCCATAGTGTGTTTTCTAAACGTGTGACTCTGTTCTGTTTTGTAATTCAGTTCAAGTGTAGCGGTTTTTACATTCCCTCTCTAAGTGATATCTTAGGATAAGTGTCTTTTTCTGTGTGACTTATTTCACTTAGAATCGTCGTACCTAAATCCACTCATCGTGCTGCTACTAGCCTTATGACGTTGATTTCATGGCTGAGTGATATTCCATTGTACATGAGGACCCCAACTTCTTTATCCATTTTTCTCTTTCCTAGGATATTTAAGGTGTAATGAAGTGGCGGTTCTTGTCAACAGAGCAGCCCTAAACTTTGGGGTGCCTGTGTCTTGCTGATTTTTAGTTTTCCCAATTTATACGCCCATGAGTGGAAGTGCCCTATGCTCTCCAAGCTGTGTTTTTTAGATGTTTCAGAACACACCGTACACTTCTCCAGAGTGGCTGTTGGCAATTTACATCCCACCCATCAGCGTAGCAAGGCTCCCATTTCTCCATGGCCGGTCCTGCATTTCTGGTTTGGACACTTTTTTCCGCATGGCCCTTTTGCCCGCTGGGAAGCCAGACTTCTTTGGAGCGCTGATTGGCCTTTCCAGGTTGCTTGGTTGGCCAAAAAGGGCGTATGCGTTTTTTCCTGAATATATTCAGGAAAAAACGCATACGCCCTTTTTGGCCAAGGGCATCATTGTCCACGTTTTGCCGCTTTTCAGGTGCTTTCAAGGCGATTCGAATCTACCTCCTGAAATCTGTTTCCTGCAATTCTGCCTTGCTTTCAAAGCCTCTTCGTTGCCTTCCCTTACTATATTTGGGGACGAGAGGTATCATTTAAAACTCTGCAGGTTTGTGAATTACAGTGCCCCTGAGCTCCATTTTTCAACTCGCTTTTTTGGGAGCTGGCCGCAAAAGCGCAGGATTGCTTCAGGCCCTCTTCAGGTTCTGGGGGGCAGGCTGAGCTTGTGCTTAGTTCTTCTTCCTGATGGGAAAATAGAGTGACCTGTGCCTGTCCCAACACCTAGAGCTAGTCTCTCATTGGTTCCCCCTCTTCCCGTTCATCCTCAGGACAAATTGCAACCTGTACGGAACAGGAGGTTAAAGGTGCTGATTCTCCAAGGAGGGAGATGGCTAGTAAATCTGCTGCAATGGCGAACCCGAGCAAAGGAGATGAGAAATGAGGTGCGTTTTAGAAACCTTTCCCGATCACACGGTGTACCATCTTCTGGGTTTCTCATGCCTGTTTTCGACGTAGGAAGATGCCCTTGAACCTGGAGATTTGGGACCCATGGGATGGGTACCATGCAGTATTACTTGAAAGGGTCTGCGTTGGCTCACCCAACCTCACCGAACCTCTCAGCCCCAAGAGTGTCCACCCTTATGTCTCAATCAGCTGTGGGTCTAGATATGGTCAATCCAGGTTGCATCACAGCCCCTGAACGAATTTTGTAAGAATTTCTCTCTCTTTCACTGTCTTTGTTTCACGGGTTTTGAAAAGTAATTTATTTTTATAATGGGGTTTAGCTGCTTTTCACGGCTGTGTTTATGCCGCTTTACACCCCCTTGACTCACTTACGGAGAGATATCAATACATAGGTTTGAAGATTCTTACTAGTCAGATATATTCTTGTGTGGTGAATAGGGGGTGTTGAGTCCAGTTCACTGAAAAAGGAATAGGTCTTGTCTCTTACATATTGGGTTTATGGAACGGTATCTGAGCTAATTTGAAACCCTTGTTTTATGCATCACCCCACCTCACCTTGCCCGTTCAGCAGCCATAGTGTGTTTTCTAAACGTGTGACTCTGTTCTGTTTTGTAATTCAGTTCAAGTGTAGCGGTTTTTACATTCCCTCTCTAAGTGATATCTTAGGATAAGTGTCTTTTTCTGTGTGACTTATTTCACTTAGAATCGTCGTACCTAAATCCACTCATCGTGCTGCTACTAGCCTTATGACGTTGATTTCATGGCTGAGTGATATTCCATTGTACATGAGGACCCCAACTTCTTTATCCATTTTTCTCTTTCCTAGGATATTTAAGGTGTAATGAAGTGGGGGTTCTTGTCAACAGAGCAGCCCTAAACTTTGGGGTGCCTGTGTCTTGCTGATTTTTAGTTTTCCCAATTTATACGCCCATGAGTGGAAGTGCCCTATGCTCTCCAAGCTGTGTTTTTTAGATGTTTCAGAACACACGGTACACTTCTCCAGAGTGGCTGTTGGCAATTTACATCCCACCCATCAGCGTAGCAAGGCTCCCATTTCTCCATGGCCGGTCCTGCATTTCTGGTTTGGACACTTTTTTCCGCATGGCCCTTTTGCCCGCTGGGAAGCGAGACTTCTTCGGAGCGCTGATTGGCCTTTCCAGGTTGCTTGGTTGGCCAAAAAGGGCGTATGCGTTTTTTCCTGAATATATTCAGGAAAAAACGCATACGCCCTTTTTGGCCAAGGGCATCATTGTCCACGTTTTGCCGCTTTTCAGGTGCTTTCAAGGCGATTCGAATCTACCTCCTGAAATCTGTTTCCTGCAATTCTGCCTTGCTTTCAAAGCCTCTTCGTTGCCTTCCCTTACTATATTTGGGGACGAGAGGTATCATTTAAAACTCTGCAGGTTTGTGAATTACAGTGCCCCTGAGCTCCATTTTTCAACTCGCTTTTTTGGGAGCTGGCCGCAAAAGCGCAGGATTGCTTCAGGCCCTCTTCTGGTTCTGGGGGGCAGGCTGAGCTTGTGCTTAGTTCTTCTTCCTGATGGGAAAATAGAGTGACCTGTGCCTGTCCCAACACCTAGAGCTAGTCTCTCATTGGTTCCCCCTCTTCCCGTTCATCCTCAGGACAAATTGCAACCTGTACGGAACAGGAGGTTAAAGGTGCTGATTCTCCAAGGAGGGAGATGGCTAGTAAATCTGCTGCAATGGCGAACCCGAGCAAAGGAGATGAGAAATGAGGTGCGTTTTAGAAACCTTTCCCGATCACACGGTGTACCATCTTCTGGGTTTCTCATGCCTGTTTTCGACGTAGGAAGATGCCCTTGAACCTGGAGATTTGGGACCCATGGGATGGGTACCATGCAGTATTACTTGAAAGGGTCTGCGTTGGCTCACCCAACCTCACCGAACCTCTCAGCCCCAAGAGTGTCCACCCTTATGTCTCAATCAGCTGTGGGTCTAGATATGGTCAATCCAGGTTGCATCACAGCCCCTGAACGAATTTTGTAAGAATTTCTCTCTCTTTCACTGTCTTTGTTTCACGGGTTTTGAAAAGTAATTTATTTTTATAATGGGGTTTAGCTGCTTTTCACGGCTGTGTTTATGCCGCTTTACACCCCCTTGACTCACTTACGGAGAGATATCAATACATAGGTTTGAAGATTCTTCCTAGTCAGATACATTCTTGTGCGGTGAATAGGGGGTGTTGAGTCCAGTTCACTGAAAAAGGAATAGGTCTTGTCTCTTACATATTGGCTTTATGGAACGGTATCTGAGCTAATTTGAAACCCTTGTTTTATGCATCACCCCACCTCACCTTGCCCGTTCAGCAGCCATAGTGTGTTTTCTAAACGTGTGACTCTGTTCTGTTTTGTAATTCAGTTCAAGTGTAGCGGTTTTTACATTCCCTCTCTAAGTGATATCTTAGGATAAGTGTCTTTTTCTGTGTGACTTATTTCACTTAGAATCGTCGTACCTAAATCCACTCATCGTGCTGCTACTAGCCTTATGACGTTGATTTCATGGCTGAGTGATATTCCATTGTACATGAGGACCCCAACTTCTTTATCCATTTTTCTCTTTCCTAGGATATTTAAGGTGTAATGAAGTGGCGGTTCTTGTCAACAGAGCAGCCCTAAACTTTGGGGTGCCTGTGTCTTGCTGATTTTTAGTTTTCCCAATTTATACGCCCATGAGTGGAAGTGCCCTATGCTCTCCAAGCTGTGTTTTTTAGATGTTTCAGAACACACCGTACACTTCTCCAGAGTGGCTGTTGGCAATTTACATCCCACCCATCAGCGTAGCAAGGCTCCCATTTCTCCATGGCCGGTCCTGCATTTCTGGTTTGGACACTTTTTTCCGCATGGCCCTTTTGCCCGCTGGGAAGCCAGACTTCTTTGGAGCGCTGATTGGCCTTTCCAGGTTGCTTGGTTGGCCAAAAAGGGCGTATGCGTTTTTTCCTGAATATATTCAGGAAAAAACGCATACGCCCTTTTTGGCCAAGGGCATCATTGTCCACGTTTTGCCGCTTTTCAGGTGCTTTCAAGGCGATTCGAATCTACCTCCTGAAATCTGTTTCCTGCAATTCTGCCTTGCTTTCAAAGCCTCTTCGTTGCCTTCCCTTACTATATTTGGGGACGAGAGGTATCATTTAAAACTCTGCAGGTTTGTGAATTACAGTGCCCCTGAGCTCCATTTTTCAACTCGCTTTTTTGGGAGCTGGCCGCAAAAGCGCAGGATTGCTTCAGGCCCTCTTCAGGTTCTGGGGGGCAGGCTGAGCTTGTGCTTAGTTCTTCTTCCTGATGGGAAAATAGAGTGACCTGTGCCTGTCCCAACACCTAGAGCTAGTCTCTCATTGGTTCCCCCTCTTCCCGTTCATCCTCAGGACAAATTGCAACCTGTACGGAACAGGAGGTTAAAGGTGCTGATTCTCCAAGGAGGGAGATGGCTAGTAAATCTGCTGCAATGGCGAACCCGAGCAAAGGAGATGAGAAATGAGGTGCGTTTTAGAAACCTTTCCCGATCACACGGTGTACCATCTTCTGGGTTTCTCATGCCTGTTTTCGACGTAGGAAGATGCCCTTGAACCTGGAGATTTGGGACCCATGGGATGGGTACCATGCAGTATTACTTGAAAGGGTCTGCGTTGGCTCACCCAACCTCACCGAACCTCTCAGCCCCAAGAGTGTCCACCCTTATGTCTCAATCAGCTGTGGGTCTAGATATGGTCAATCCAGGTTGCATCACAGCCCCTGAACGAATTTTGTAAGAATTTCTCTCTCTTTCACTGTCTTTGTTTCACGGGTTTTGAAAAGTAATTTATTTTTATAATGGGGTTTAGCTGCTTTTCACGGCTGTGTTTATGCCGCTTTACACCCCCTTGACTCACTTACGGAGAGATATCAATACATAGGTTTGAAGATTCTTACTAGTCAGATACATTCTTGTGCGGTGAATAGGGGGTGTTGAGTCCAGTTCACTGAAAAAGGAATAGGTCTTGTCTCTTACATATTGGCTTTATGGAACGGTATCTGAGCTAATTTGAAACCCTTGTTTTATGCATCACCCCACCTCACCTTGCCCGTTCAGCAGCCATAGTGTGTTTTCTAAACGTGTGACTCTGTTCTGTTTTGTAATTCAGTTCAAGTGTAGCGGTTTTTACATTCCCTCTCTAAGTGATATCTTAGGATAAGTGTCTTTTTCTGTGTGACTTATTTCACTTAGAATCGTCGTACCTAAATCCACTCATCGTGCTGCTACTAGCCTTATGACGTTGATTTCATGGCTGAGTGATATTCCATTGTACATGAGGACCCCAACTTCTTTATCCATTTTTCTCTTTCCTAGGATATTTAAGGTGTAATGAAGTGGGGGTTCTTGTCAACAGAGCAGCCCTAAACTTTGGGGTGCCTGTGTCTTGCTGATTTTTAGTTTTCCCAATTTATACGCCCATGAGTGGAAGTGCCCTATGCTCTCCAAGCTGTGTTTTTTAGATGTTTCAGAACACACCGTACACTTCTCCAGAGTGGCTGTTGGCAATTTACATCCCACCCATCAGCGTAGCAAGGCTCCCATTTCTCCATGGCCGGTCCTGCATTTCTGGTTTGGACACTTTTTTCCGCATGGCCCTTTTGCCCGCTGGGAAGCGAGACTTCTTTGGAGCGCTGATTGGCCTTTCCAGGTTGCTTGGTTGGCCAAAAAGGGCGTATGCGTTTTTTCCTGAATATATTCAGGAAAAAACGCATACGCCCTTTTTGGCCAAGGGCATCATTGTCCACGTTTTGCCGCTTTTCAGGTGCTTTCAAGGCGATTCGAATCTACCTCCTGAAATCTGTTTCCTGCAATTCTGCCTTGCTTTCAAAGCCTCTTCGTTGCCTTCCCTTACTATATTTGGGGACGAGAGGTATCATTTAAAACTCTGCAGGTTTGTGAATTACAGTGCCCCTGAGCTCCATTTTTCAACTCGCTTTTTTGGGAGCTGGCCGCAAAAGCGCAGGATTGCTTCAGGCCCTCTTCAGGTTCTGGGGGGCAGGCTGAGCTTGTGCTTAGTTCTTCTTCCTGATGGGAAAATAGAGTGACCTGTGCCTGTCCCAACACCTAGAGCTAGTCTCTCATTGGTTCCCCCTCTTCCCGTTCATCCTCAGGACAAATTGCAACCTGTACGGAACAGGAGGTTAAAGGTGCTGATTCTCCAAGGAGGGAGATGGCTAGTAAATCTGCTGCAATGGCGAACCCGAGCAAAGGAGATGAGAAATGAGGTGCGTTTTAGAAACCTTTCCCGATCACACGGTGTACCATCTTCTGGGTTTCTCATGCCTGTTTTCGACGTAGGAAGATGCCCTTGAACCTGGAGATTTGGGACCCATGGGATGGGTACCATGCAGTATTACTTGAAAGGGTCTGCGTTGGCTCACCCAACCTCACCGAACCTCTCAGCCCCAAGAGTGTCCACCCTTATGTCTCAATCAGCTGTGGGTCTAGATATGGTCAATCCAGGTTGCATCACAGCCCCTGAACGAATTTTGTAAGAATTTCTCTCTCTTTCACTGTCTTTGTTTCACGGGTTTTGAAAAGTAATTTATTTTTATAATGGGGTTTAGCTGCTTTTCACGGCTGTGTTTATGCCGCTTTACACCCCCTTGACTCACTTACGGAGAGATATCAATACATAGGTTTGAAGATTCTTACTAGTCAGATACATTCTTGTGCGGTGAATAGGGGGTGTTGAGTCCAGTTCACTGAAAAAGGAATAGGTCTTGTCTCTTACATATTGGCTTTATGGAACGGTATCTGAGCTAATTTGAAACCCTTGTTTTATGCATCACCCCACCTCACCTTGCCCGTTCAGCAGCCATAGTGTGTTTTCTAAACGTGTGACTCTGTTCTGTTTTGTAATTCAGTTCAAGTGTAGCGGTTTTTACATTCCCTCTCTAAGTGATATCTTAGGATAAGTGTCTTTTTCTGTGTGACTTATTTCACTTAGAATCGTCGTACCTAAATCCACTCATCGTGCTGCTACTAGCCTTATGACGTTGATTTCATGGCTGAGTGATATTCCATTGTACATGAGGACCCCAACTTCTTTATCCATTTTTCTCTTTCCTAGGATATTTAAGGTGTAATGAAGTGGGGGTTCTTGTCAACAGAGCAGCCCTAAACTTTGGGGTGCCTGTGTCTTGCTGATTTTTAGTTTTCCCAATTTATACGCCCATGAGTGGAAGTGCCCTATGCTCTCCAAGCTGTGTTTTTTAGATGTTTCAGAACACACCGTACACTTCTCCAGAGTGGCTGTTGGCAATTTACATCCCACCCATCAGCGTAGCAAGGCTCCCATTTCTCCATGGCCGGTCCTGCATTTCTGGTTTGGACACTTTTTTCCGCATGGCCCTTTTGCCCGCTGGGAAGCCAGACTTCTTTGGAGCGCTGATTGGCCTTTCCAGGTTGCTTGGTTGGCCAAAAAGGGCGTATGCGTTTTTTCCTGAATATATTCAGGAAAAAACGCATACGCCCTTTTTGGCCAAGGGCATCATTGTCCACGTTTTGCCGCTTTTCAGGTGCTTTCAAGGCGATTCGAATCTACCTCCTGAAATCTGTTTCCTGCAATTCTGCCTTGCTTTCAAAGCCTCTTCGTTGCCTTCCCTTACTATATTTGGGGACGAGAGGTATCATTTAAAACTCTGCAGGTTTGTGAATTACAGTGCCCCTGAGCTCCATTTTTCAACTCGCTTTTTTGGGAGCTGGCCGCAAAAGCGCAGGATTGCTTCAGGCCCTCTTCAGGTTCTGGGGGGCAGGCTGAGCTTGTGCTTAGTTCTTCTTCCTGATGGGAAAATAGAGTGACCTGTGCCTGTCCCAACACCTAGAGCTAGTCTCTCATTGGTTCCCCCTCTTCCCGTTCATCCTCAGGACAAATTGCAACCTGTACGGAACAGGAGGTTAAAGGTGCTGATTCTCCAAGGAGGGAGATGGCTAGTAAATCTGCTGCAATGGCGAACCCGAGCAAAGGAGATGAGAAATGAGGTGCGTTTTAGAAACCTTTCCCGATCACACGGTGTACCATCTTCTGGGTTTCTCATGCCTGTTTTCGACGTAGGAAGATGCCCTTGAACCTGGAGATTTGGGACCCATGGGATGGGTACCATGCAGTATTACTTGAAAGGGTCTGCGTTGGCTCACCCAACCTCACCGAACCTCTCAGCCCCAAGAGTGTCCACCCTTATGTCTCAATCAGCTGTGGGTCTAGATATGGTCAATCCAGGTTGCATCACAGCCCCTGAACGAATTTTGTAAGAATTTCTCTCTCTTTCACTGTCTTTGTTTCACGGGTTTTGAAAAGTAATTTATTTTTATAATGGGGTTTAGCTGCTTTTCACGGCTGTGTTTATGCCGCTTTACACCCCCTTGACTCACTTACGGAGAGATATCAATACATAGGTTTGAAGATTCTTACTAGTCAGATACATTCTTGTGCGGTGAATAGGGGGTGTTGAGTCCAGTTCACTGAAAAAGGAATAGGTCTTGTCTCTTACATATTGGCTTTATGGAACGGTATCTGAGCTAATTTGAAACCCTTGTTTTATGCATCACCCCACCTCACCTTGCCCGTTCAGCAGCCATAGTGTGTTTTCTAAACGTGTGACTCTGTTCTGTTTTGTAATTCAGTTCAAGTGTAGCGGTTTTTACATTCCCTCTCTAAGTGATATCTTAGGATAAGTGTCTTTTTCTGTGTGACTTATTTCACTTAGAATCGTCGTACCTAAATCCACTCATCGTGCTGCTACTAGCCTTATGACGTTGATTTCATGGCTGAGTGATATTCCATTGTACATGAGGACCCCAACTTCTTTATCCATTTTTCTCTTTCCTAGGATATTTAAGGTGTAATGAAGTGGGGGTTCTTGTCAACAGAGCAGCCCTAAACTTTGGGGTGCCTGTGTCTTGCTGATTTTTAGTTTTCCCAATTTATACGCCCATGAGTGGAAGTGCCCTATGCTCTCCAAGCTGTGTTTTTTAGATGTTTCAGAACACACCGTACACTTCTCCAGAGTGGCTGTTGGCAATTTACATCCCACCCATCAGCGTAGCAAGGCTCCCATTTCTCCATGGCCGGTCCTGCATTTCTGGTTTGGACACTTTTTTCCGCATGGCCCTTTTGCCCGCTGGGAAGCGAGACTTCTTTGGAGCGCTGATTGGCCTTTCCAGGTTGCTTGGTTGGCCAAAAAGGGCGTATGCGTTTTTTCCTGAATATATTCAGGAAAAAACGCATACGCCCTTTTTGGCCAAGGGCATCATTGTCCACGTTTTGCCGCTTTTCAGGTGCTTTCAAGGCGATTCGAATCTACCTCCTGAAATCTGTTTCCTGCAATTCTGCCTTGCTTTCAAAGCCTCTTCGTTGCCTTCCCTTACTATATTTGGGGACGAGAGGTATCATTTAAAACTCTGCAGGTTTGTGAATTACAGTGCCCCTGAGCTCCATTTTTCAACTCGCTTTTTTGGGAGCTGGCCGCAAAAGCGCAGGATTGCTTCAGGCCCTCTTCAGGTTCTGGGGGGCAGGCTGAGCTTGTGCTTAGTTCTTCTTCCTGATGGGAAAATAGAGTGACCTGTGCCTGTCCCAACACCTAGAGCTAGTCTCTCATTGGTTCCCCCTCTTCCCGTTCATCCTCAGGACAAATTGCAACCTGTACGGAACAGGAGGTTAAAGGTGCTGATTCTCCAAGGAGGGAGATGGCTAGTAAATCTGCTGCAATGGCGAACCCGAGCAAAGGAGATGAGAAATGAGGTGCGTTTTAGAAACCTTTCCCGATCACACGGTGTACCATCTTCTGGGTTTCTCATGCCTGTTTTCGACGTAGGAAGATGCCCTTGAACCTGGAGATTTGGGACCCATGGGATGGGTACCATGCAGTATTACTTGAAAGGGTCTGCGTTGGCTCACCCAACCTCACCGAACCTCTCAGCCCCAAGAGTGTCCACCCTTATGTCTCAATCAGCTGTGGGTCTAGATATGGTCAATCCAGGTTGCATCACAGCCCCTGAACGAATTTTGTAAGAATTTCTCTCTCTTTCACTGTCTTTGTTTCACGGGTTTTGAAAAGTAATTTATTTTTATAATGGGGTTTAGCTGCTTTTCACGGCTGTGTTTATGCCGCTTTACACCCCCTTGACTCACTTACGGAGAGATATCAATACATAGGTTTGAAGATTCTTACTAGTCAGATACATTCTTGTGCGGTGAATAGGGGGTGTTGAGTCCAGTTCACTGAAAAAGGAATAGGTCTTGTCTCTTACATATTGGCTTTATGGAACGGTATCTGAGCTAATTTGAAACCCTTGTTTTATGCATCACCCCACCTCACCTTGCCCGTTCAGCAGCCATAGTGTGTTTTCTAAACGTGTGACTCTGTTCTGTTTTGTAATTCAGTTCAAGTGTAGCGGTTTTTACATTCCCTCTCTAAGTGATATCTTAGGATAAGTGTCTTTTTCTGTGTGACTTATTTCACTTAGAATCGTCGTACCTAAATCCACTCATCGTGCTGCTACTAGCCTTATGACGTTGATTTCATGGCTGAGTGATATTCCATTGTACATGAGGACCCCAACTTCTTTATCCATTTTTCTCTTTCCTAGGATATTTAAGGTGTAATGAAGTGGGGGTTCTTGTCAACAGAGCAGCCCTAAACTTTGGGGTGCCTGTGTCTTGCTGATTTTTAGTTTTCCCAATTTATACGCCCATGAGTGGAAGTGCCCTATGCTCTCCAAGCTGTGTTTTTTAGATGTTTCAGAACACACCGTACACTTCTCCAGAGTGGCTGTTGGCAATTTACATCCCACCCATCAGCGTAGCAAGGCTCCCATTTCTCCATGGCCGGTCCTGCATTTCTGGTTTGGACACTTTTTTCCGCATGGCCCTTTTGCCCGCTGGGAAGCCAGACTTCTTTGAAGCGCTGATTGGCCTTTCCAGGTTGCTTGGTTGGCCAAAAAGGGCGTATGCGTTTTTTCCTGAATATATTCAGGAAAAAACGCATACGCCCTTTTTGGCCAAGGGCATCATTGTCCACGTTTTGCCGCTTTTCAGGTGCTTTCAAGGCGATTCGAATCTACCTCCTGAAATCTGTTTCCTGCAATTCTGCCTTGCTTTCAAAGCCTCTTCGTTGCCTTCCCTTACTATATTTGGGGACGAGAGGTATCATTTAAAACTCTGCAGGTTTGTGAATTACAGTGCCCCTGAGCTCCATTTTTCAACTCGCTTTTTTGGGAGCTGGCCGCAAAAGCGCAGGATTGCTTCAGGCCCTCTTCAGGTTCTGGGGGGCAGGCTGAGCTTGTGCTTAGTTCTTCTTCCTGATGGGAAAATAGAGTGACCTGTGCCTGTCCCAACACCTAGAGCTAGTCTCTCATTGGTTCCCCCTCTTCCCGTTCATCCTCAGGACAAATTGCAACCTGTACGGAACAGGAGGTTAAAGGTGCTGATTCTCCAAGGAGGGAGATGGCTAGTAAATCTGCTGCAATGGCGAACCCGAGCAAAGGAGATGAGAAATGAGGTGCGTTTTAGAAACCTTTCCCGATCACACGGTGTACCATCTTCTGGGTTTCTCATGCCTGTTTTCGACGTAGGAAGATGCCCTTGAACCTGGAGATTTGGGACCCATGGGATGGGTACCATGCAGTATTACTTGAAAGGGTCTGCGTTGGCTCACCCAACCTCACCGAACCTCTCAGCCCCAAGAGTGTCCACCCTTATGTCTCAATCAGCTGTGGGTCTAGATATGGTCAATCCAGGTTGCATCACAGCCCCTGAACGAATTTTGTAAGAATTTCTCTCTCTTTCACTGTCTTTGTTTCACGGGTTTTGAAAAGTAATTTATTTTTATAATGGGGTTTAGCTGCTTTTCACGGCTGTGTTTATGCCGCTTTACACCCCCTTGACTCACTTACGGAGAGATATCAATACATAGGTTTGAAGATTCTTCCTAGTCAGATACATTCTTGTGCGGTGAATAGGGGGTGTTGAGTCCAGTTCACTGAAAAAGGAATAGGTCTTGTCTCTTACATATTGGGTTTATGGAACGGTATCTGAGCTAATTTGAAACCCTTGTTTTATGCATCACCCCACCTCACCTTGCCGGTTCAGCAGCCATAGTGTGTTTTCTAAACGTGTGACTCTGTTCTGTTTTGTAATTCAGTTCAAGTGTAGCGGTTTTTACATTCCCTCTCTAAGTGATATCTTAGGATAAGTGTCTTTTTCTGTGTGACTTATTTCACTTAGAATCGTCGTACCTAAATCCACTCATCGTGCTGCTACTAGCCTTATGACGTTGATTTCATGGCTGAGTGATATTCCATTGTACATGAGGACCCCAACTTCTTTATCCATTTTTCTCTTTCCTAGGATATTTAAGGTGTAATGAAGTGGGGGTTCTTGTCAACAGAGCAGCCCTAAACTTTGGGGTGCCTGTGTCTTGCTGATTTTTAGTTTTCCCAATTTATACGCCCATGAGTGGAAGTGCCCTATGCTCTCCAAGCTGTGTTTTTTAGATGTTTCAGAACACACCGTACACTTCTCCAGAGTGGCTGTTGGCAATTTACATCCCACCCATCAGCGTAGCAAGGCTCCCATTTCTCCATGGCCGGTCCTGCATTTCTGGTTTGGACACTTTTTTCCGCATGGCCCTTTTGCCCGCTGGGAAGCGAGACTTCTTTGGAGCGCTGATTGGCCTTTCCAGGTTGCTTGGTTGGCCAAAAAGGGCGTATGCGTTTTTTCCTGAATATATTCAGGAAAAAACGCATACGCCCTTTTTGGCCAAGGGCATCATTGTCCACGTTTTGCCGCTTTTCAGGTGCTTTCAAGGCGATTCGAATCTACCTCCTGAAATCTGTTTCCTGCAATTCTGCCTTGCTTTCAAAGCCTCTTCGTTGCCTTCCCTTACTATATTTGGGGACGAGAGGTATCATTTAAAACTCTGCAGGTTTGTGAATTACAGTGCCCCTGAGCTCCATTTTTCAACTCGCTTTTTTGGGAGCTGGCCGCAAAAGCGCAGGATTGCTTCAGGCCCTCTTCAGGTTCTGGGGGGCAGGCTGAGCTTGTGCTTAGTTCTTCTTCCTGATGGGAAAATAGAGTGACCTGTGCCTGTCCCAACACCTAGAGCTAGTCTCTCATTGGTTCCCCCTCTTCCCGTTCATCCTCAGGACAAATTGCAACCTGTACGGAACAGGAGGTTAAAGGTGCTGATTCTCCAAGGAGGGAGATGGCTAGTAAATCTGCTGCAATGGCGAACCCGAGCAAAGGAGATGAGAAATGAGGTGCGTTTTAGAAACCTTTCCCGATCACACGGTGTACCATCTTCTGGGTTTCTCATGCCTGTTTTCGACGTAGGAAGATGCCCTTGAACCTGGAGATTTGGGACCCATGGGATGGGTACCATGCAGTATTACTTGAAAGGGTCTGCGTTGGCTCACCCAACCTCACCGAACCTCTCAGCCCCAAGAGTGTCCACCCTTATGTCTCAATCAGCTGTGGGTCTAGATATGGTCAATCCAGGTTGCATCACAGCCCCTGAACGAATTTTGTAAGAATTTCTCTCTCTTTCACTGTCTTTGTTTCACGGGTTTTGAAAAGTAATTTATTTTTATAATGGGGTTTAGCTGCTTTTCACGGCTGTGTTTATGCCGCTTTACACCCCCTTGACTCACTTACGGAGAGATATCAATACATAGGTTTGAAGATTCTTACTAGTCAGATACATTCTTGTGCGGTGAATAGGGGGTGTTGAGTCCAGTTCACTGAAAAAGGAATAGGTCTTGTCTCTTACATATTGGCTTTATGGAACGGTATCTGAGCTAATTTGAAACCCTTGTTTTATGCATCACCCCACCTCACCTTGCCCGTTCAGCAGCCATAGTGTGTTTTCTAAACGTGTGACTCTGTTCTGTTTTGTAATTCAGTTCAAGTGTAGCGGTTTTTACATTCCCTCTCTAAGTGATATCTTAGGATAAGTGTCTTTTTCTGTGTGACTTATTTCACTTAGAATCGTCGTACCTAAATCCACTCATCGTGCTGCTACTAGCCTTATGACGTTGATTTCATGGCTGAGTGATATTCCATTGTACATGAGGACCCCAACTTCTTTATCCATTTTTCTCTTTCCTAGGATATTTAAGGTGTAATGAAGTGGGGGTTCTTGTCAACAGAGCAGCCCTAAACTTTGGGGTGCCTGTGTCTTGCTGATTTTTAGTTTTCCCAATTTATACGCCCATGAGTGGAAGTGCCCTATGCTCTCCAAGCTGTGTTTTTTAGATGTTTCAGAACACACCGTACACTTCTCCAGAGTGGCTGTTGGCAATTTACATCCCACCCATCAGCGTAGCAAGGCTCCCATTTCTCCATGGCCGGTCCTGCATTTCTGGTTTGGACACTTTTTTCCGCATGGCCCTTTTGCCCGCTGGGAAGCCAGACTTCTTTGGAGCGCTGATTGGCCTTTCCAGGTTGCTTGGTTGGCCAAAAAGGGCGTATGCGTTTTTTCCTGAATATATTCAGGAAAAAACGCATACGCCCTTTTTGGCCAAGGGCATCATTGTCCACGTTTTGCCGCTTTTCAGGTGCTTTCAAGGCGATTCGAATCTACCTCCTGAAATCTGTTTCCTGCAATTCTGCCTTGCTTTCAAAGCCTCTTCGTTGCCTTCCCTTACTATATTTGGGGACGAGAGGTATCATTTAAAACTCTGCAGGTTTGTGAATTACAGTGCCCCTGAGCTCCATTTTTCAACTCGCTTTTTTGGGAGCTGGCCGCAAAAGCGCAGGATTGCTTCAGGCCCTCTTCTGGTTCTGGGGGGCAGGGTGAGCTTGTGCTTAGTTCTTCTTCCTGATGGGAAAATAGAGTGACCTGTGCCTGTCCCAACACCTAGAGCTAGTCTCTCATTGGTTCCCCCTCTTCCCGTTCATCCTCAGGACAAATTGCAACCTGTACGGAACAGGAGGTTAAAGGTGCTGATTCTCCAAGGAGGGAGATGGCTAGTAAATCTGCTGCAATGGCGAACCCGAGCAAAGGAGATGAGAAATGAGGTGCGTTTTAGAAACCTTTCCCGATCACACGGTGTACCATCTTCTGGGTTTCTCATGCCTGTTTTCGACGTAGGAAGATGCCCTTGAACCTGGAGATTTGGGACCCATGGGATGGGTACCATGCAGTATTACTTGAAAGGGTCTGCGTTGGCTCACCCAACCTCACCGAACCTCTCAGCCCCAAGAGTGTCCACCCTTATGTCTCAATCAGCTGTGGGTCTAGATATGGTCAATCCAGGTTGCATCACAGCCCCTGAACGAATTTTGTAAGAATTTCTCTCTCTTTCACTGTCTTTGTTTCACGGGTTTTGAAAAGTAATTTATTTTTATAATGGGGTTTAGCTGCTTTTCACGGCTGTGTTTATGCCGCTTTACACCCCCTTGACTCACTTACGGAGAGATATCAATACATAGGTTTGAAGATTCTTACTAGTCAGATACATTCTTGTGCGGTGAATAGGGGGTGTTGAGTCCAGTTCACTGAAAAAGGAATAGGTCTTGTCTCTTACATATTGGCTTTATGGAACGGTATCTGAGCTAATTTGAAACCCTTGTTTTATGCATCACCCCACCTCACCTTGCCCGTTCAGCAGCCATAGTGTGTTTTCTAAACGTGTGACTCTGTTCTGTTTTGTAATTCAGTTCAAGTGTAGCGGTTTTTACATTCCCTCTCTAAGTGATATCTTAGGATAAGTGTCTTTTTCTGTGTGACTTATTTCACTTAGAATCGTCGTACCTAAATCCACTCATCGTGCTGCTACTAGCCTTATGACGTTGATTTCATGGCTGAGTGATATTCCATTGTACATGAGGACCCCAACTTCTTTATCCATTTTTCTCTTTCCTAGGATATTTAAGGTGTAATGAAGTGGCGGTTCTTGTCAACAGAGCAGCCCTAAACTTTGGGGTGCCTGTGTCTTGCTGATTTTTAGTTTTCCCAATTTATACGCCCATGAGTGGAAGTGCCCTATGCTCTCCAAGCTGTGTTTTTTAGATGTTTCAGAACACACCGTACACTTCTCCAGAGTGGCTGTTGGCAATTTACATCCCACCCATCAGCGTAGCAAGGCTCCCATTTCTCCATGGCCGGTCCTGCATTTCTGGTTTGGACACTTTTTTCCGCATGGCCCTTTTGCCCGCTGGGAAGCCAGACTTCTTTGGAGCGCTGATTGGCCTTTCCAGGTTGCTTGGTTGGCCAAAAAGGGCGTATGCGTTTTTTCCTGAATATATTCAGGAAAAAACGCATACGCCCTTTTTGGCCAAGGGCATCATTGTCCACGTTTTGCCGCTTTTCAGGTGCTTTCAAGGCGATTCGAATCTACCTCCTGAAATCTGTTTCCTGCAATTCTGCCTTGCTTTCAAAGCCTCTTCGTTGCCTTCCCTTACTGTATTTGGGGACGAGAGGTATCATTTAAAACTCTGCAGGTTTGTGAATTACAGTGCCCCTGAGCTCCATTTTTCAACTCGCTTTTTTGGGAGCTGGCCGCAAAAGCGCAGGATTGCTTCAGGCCCTCTTCTGGTTCTGGGGGGCAGGCTGAGCTTGTGCTTAGTTCTTCTTCCTGATGGGAAAATAGAGTGACCTGTGCCTGTCCCAACACCTAGAGCTAGTCTCTCATTGGTTCCCCCTCTTCCCGTTCATCCTCAGGACAAATTGCAACCTGTACGGAACAGGAGGTTAAAGGTGCTGATTCTCCAAGGAGGGAGATGGCTAGTAAATCTGCTGCAATGGCGAACCCGAGCAAAGGAGATGAGAAATGAGGTGCGTTTTAGAAACCTTTCCCGATCACACGGTGTACCATCTTCTGGGTTTCTCATGCCTGTTTTCGACGTAGGAAGATGCCCTTGAACCTGGAGATTTGGGACCCATGGGATGGGTACCATGCAGTATTACTTGAAAGGGTCTGCGTTGGCTCACCCAACCTCACCGAACCTCTCAGCCCCAAGAGTGTCCACCCTTATGTCTCAATCAGCTGTGGGTCTAGATATGGTCAATCCAGGTTGCATCACAGCCCCTGAACGAATTTTGTAAGAATTTCTCTCTCTTTCACTGTCTTTGTTTCACGGGTTTTGAAAAGTAATTTATTTTTATAATGGGGTTTAGCTGCTTTTCACGGCTGTGTTTATGCCGCTTTACACCCCCTTGACTCACTTACGGAGAGATATCAATACATAGGTTTGAAGATTCTTACTAGTCAGATACATTCTTGTGCGGTGAATAGGGGGTGTTGAGTCCAGTTCACTGAAAAAGGAATAGGTCTTGTCTCTTACATATTGGCTTTATGGAACGGTATCTGAGCTAATTTGAAACCCTTGTTTTATGCATCACCCCACCTCACCTTGCCCGTTCAGCAGCCATAGTGTGTTTTCTAAACGTGTGACTCTGTTCTGTTTTGTAATTCAGTTCAAGTGTAGCGGTTTTTACATTCCCTCTCTAAGTGATATCTTAGGATAAGTGTCTTTTTCTGTGTGACTTATTTCACTTAGAATCGTCGTACCTAAATCCACTCATCGTGCTGCTACTAGCCTTATGACGTTGATTTCATGGCTGAGTGATATTCCATTGTACATGAGGACCCCAACTTCTTTATCCATTTTTCTCTTTCCTAGGATATTTAAGGTGTAATGAAGTGGCGGTTCTTGTCAACAGAGCAGCCCTAAACTTTGGGGTGCCTGTGTCTTGCTGATTTTTAGTTTTCCCAATTTATACGCCCATGAGTGGAAGTGCCCTATGCTCTCCAAGCTGTGTTTTTTAGATGTTTCAGAACACACCGTACACTTCTCCAGAGTGGCTGTTGGCAATTTACATCCCACCCATCAGCGTAGCAAGGCTCCCATTTCTCCATGGCCGGTCCTGCATTTCTGGTTTGGACACTTTTTTCCGCATGGCCCTTTTGCCCGCTGGGAAGCCAGACTTCTTTGGAGCGCTGATTGGCCTTTCCAGGTTGCTTGGTTGGCCAAAAAGGGCGTATGCGTTTTTTCCTGAATATATTCAGGAAAAAACGCATACGCCCTTTTTGGCCAAGGGCATCATTGTCCACGTTTTGCCGCTTTTCAGGTGCTTTCAAGGCGATTCGAATCTACCTCCTGAAATCTGTTTCCTGCAATTCTGCCTTGCTTTCAAAGCCTCTTCGTTGCCTTCCCTTACTATATTTGGGGACGAGAGGTATCATTTAAAACTCTGCAGGTTTGTGAATTACAGTGCCCCTGAGCTCCATTTTTCAACTCGCTTTTTTGGGAGCTGGCCGCAAAAGCGCAGGATTGCTTCAGGCCCTCTTCAGGTTCTGGGGGGCAGGCTGAGCTTGTGCTTAGTTCTTCTTCCTGATGGGAAAATAGAGTGACCTGTGCCTGTCCCAACACCTAGAGCTAGTCTCTCATTGGTTCCCCCTCTTCCCGTTCATCCTCAGGACAAATTG
This sequence comes from Balaenoptera acutorostrata, assembly GCF_949987535.1. NCBI lineage: Eukaryota > Metazoa > Chordata > Mammalia > Artiodactyla > Balaenopteridae > Balaenoptera > Balaenoptera acutorostrata. The sequence continues at coordinate 524,353 of NW_026645828.1, read as the reverse complement.
CAACCTGTACGGAACAGGAGGTTAAAGGTGCTGATTCTCCAAGGAGGGAGATGGCTAGTAAATCTGCTGCAATGGCGAACCCGAGCAAAGGAGATGAGAAATGAGGTGCGTTTTAGAAACCTTTCCCGATCACACGGTGTACCATCTTCTGGGTTTCTCATGCCTGTTTTCGACGTAGGAAGATGCCCTTGAACCTGGAGATTTGGGACCCATGGGATGGGTACCATGCAGTATTACTTGAAAGGGTCTGCGTTGGCTCACCCAACCTCACCGAACCTCTCAGCCCCAAGAGTGTCCACCCTTATGTCTCAATCAGCTGTGGGTCTAGATATGGTCAATCCAGGTTGCATCACAGCCCCTGAACGAATTTTGTAAGAATTTCTCTCTCTTTCACTGTCTTTGTTTCACGGGTTTTGAAAAGTAATTTATTTTTATAATGGGGTTTAGCTGCTTTTCACGGCTGTGTTTATGCCGCTTTACACCCCCTTGACTCACTTACGGAGAGATATCAATACATAGGTTTGAAGATTCTTCCTAGTCAGATATATTCTTGTGTGGTGAATAGGGGGTGTTGAGTCCAGTTCACTGAAAAAGGAATAGGTCTTGTCTCTTACATATTGGGTTTATGGAACGGTATCTGAGCTAATTTGAAACCCTTGTTTTATGCATCACCCCACCTCACCTTGCCGGTTCAGCAGCCATAGTGTGTTTTCTAAACGTGTGACTCTGTTCTGTTTTGTAATTCAGTTCAAGTGTAGCGGTTTTTACATTCCCTCTCTAAGTGATATCTTAGGATAAGTGTCTTTTTCTGTGTGACTTATTTCACTTAGAATCGTCGTACCTAAATCCACTCATCGTGCTGCTACTAGCCTTATGACGTTGATTTCATGGCTGAGTGATATTCCATTGTACATGAGGACCCCAACTTCTTTATCCATTTTTCTCTTTCCTAGGATATTTAAGGTGTAATGAAGTGGGGGTTCTTGTCAACAGAGCAGCCCTAAACTTTGGGGTGCCTGTGTCTTGCTGATTTTTAGTTTTCCCAATTTATACGCCCATGAGTGGAAGTGCCCTATGCTCTCCAAGCTGTGTTTTTTAGATGTTTCAGAACACACCGTACACTTCTCCAGAGTGGCTGTTGGCAATTTACATCCCACCCATCAGCGTAGCAAGGCTCCCATTTCTCCATGGCCGGTCCTGCATTTCTGGTTTGGACACTTTTTTCCGCATGGCCCTTTTGCCCGCTGGGAAGCGAGACTTCTTTGGAGCGCTGATTGGCCTTTCCAGGTTGCTTGGTTGGCCAAAAAGGGCGTATGCGTTTTTTCCTGAATATATTCAGGAAAAAACGCATACGCCCTTTTTGGCCAAGGGCATCATTGTCCACGTTTTGCCGCTTTTCAGGTGCTTTCAAGGCGATTCGAATCTACCTCCTGAAATCTGTTTCCTGCAATTCTGCCTTGCTTTCAAAGCCTCTTCGTTGCCTTCCCTTAATATATTTGTGGACGAGAGGTATCATTTAAAACTCTGCAGGTTTGTGAATTGCAGTGCCCCTGAGCTCCATTTTTCAACTCGCTTTTTTGGGAGCTGGCCGCAAAAGCGCAGGATTGCTTCAGGCCCTCTTCTGGTTCTGGGGGGCAGGCTGAGCTTGTGCTTAATTCTTCTTCCTGATGGGAAAATAGAGTGACCTGTGCCTGTCCCAACACCTAGAGCTAGTCTCTCATTGGTTCCCCCTCTTCCCGTTCATCCTCAGGACAAATTGCAACCTGTACGGAACAGGAGGTTAAAGGTGCTGATTCTCCAAGGAGGGAGATGGCTAGTAAATCGGCTGGAATGGCGAACCCGAGCAAAGGAGATGAGAAATGAGGTGCGTTTTAGAAACCTTTCCCGATCACACGGTGTACCATCTTCTGGGTTTCTCATGCCTGTTTTCGACGTAGGAAGATGCCCTTGAACCTGGAGATTTGGGACCCATGGGATGGGTACCATGCAGTATTACTTGAAAGGGTCTGCGTTGGCTCACCCAACCTCACCGAACCTCTCAGCCCCAAGAGTGTCCACCCTTATGTCTCAATCAGCTGTGGGTCTAGATATGGTCAATCCAGGTTGCATCACAGCCCCTGAACGAATTTTGTAAGAATTTCTCTCTCTTTCACTGTCTTTGTTTCACGGGTTTTGAAAAGTAATTTATTTTTATAATGGGGTTTAGCTGCTTTTCACGGCTGTGTTTATGCCGCTTTACACCCCCTTGACTCACTTACGGAGAGATATCAATACATAGGTTTGAAGATTCTTACTAGTCAGATATATTCTTGTGTGGTGAATAGGGGGTGTTGAGTCCAGTTCACTGAAAAAGGAATAGGTCTTGTCTCTTACATATTGGGTTTATGGAACGGTATCTGAGCTAATTTGAAACCCTTGTTTTATGCATCACCCCACCTCACCTTGCCCGTTCAGCAGCCATAGTGTGTTTTCTAAACGTGTGACTCTGTTCTGTTTTGTAATTCAGTTCAAGTGTAGCGGTTTTTCCATTCCCTCTCTAAGTGATATCTTAGGATAAGTGTCTTTTTCTGTGTGACTTATTTCACTTAGAATCGTCGTACCTAAATCCACTCATCGTGCTGCTACTAGCCTTATGACGTTGATTTCATGGCTGAGTGATATTCCATTGTACATGAGGACCCCAACTTCTTTATCCATTTTTCTCTTTCCTAGGATATTTAAGGTGTAATGAAGTGGGGGTTCTTGTCAACAGAGCAGCCCTAAACTTTGGGGTGCCTGTGTCTTGCTGATTTTTAGTTTTCCCAATTTATACGCCCATGAGTGGAAGTGCCCTATGCTCTCCAAGCTGTGTTTTTTAGATGTTTCAGAACACACCGTACACTTCTCCAGAGTGGCTGTTGGCAATTTACATCCCACCCATCAGCGTAGCAAGGCTCCCATTTCTCCATGGCCGGTCCTGCATTTCTGGTTTGGACACTTTTTTCCGCATGGCCCTTTTGCCCGCTGGGAAGCGAGACTTCTTTGGAGCGCTGATTGGCCTTTCCAGGTTGCTTGGTTGGCCAAAAAGGGCGTATGCGTTTTTTCCTGAATATATTCAGGAAAAAACGCATACGCCCTTTTTGGCCAAGGGCATCATTGTCCACGTTTTGCCGCTTTTCAGGTGCTTTCAAGGCGATTCGAATCTACCTCCTGAAATCTGTTTCCTGCAATTCTGCCTTGCTTTCAAAGCCTCTTCGTTGCCTTCCCTTAATATATTTTGGGACGAGAGGTATCATTTAAAACTCTGCAGGTTTGTGAATTACAGTGCCCCTGAGCTCCATTTTTCAACTCGCTTTTTTGGGAGCTGGCCGCAAAAGCGCAGGATTGCTTCAGGCCCTCTTCTGGTTCTGGGGGGCAGGCTGAGCTTGTGCTTAGTTCTTCTTCCTGATGGGAAAATAGAGTGACCTGTGCCTGTCCCAACACCTAGAGCTAGTCTCTCATTGGTTCCCCCTCTTCCCGTTCATCCTCAGGACAAATTGCAACCTGTACGGAACAGGAGGTTAAAGGTGCTGATTCTCCAAGGAGGGAGATGGCTAGTAAATCGGCTGGAATGGCGAACCCGAGCAAAGGAGATGAGAAATGAGGTGCGTTTTAGAAACCTTTCCCGATCACACGGTGTACCATCTTCTGGGTTTCTCATGCCTGTTTTCGACGTAGGAAGATGCCCTTGAACCTGGAGATTTGGGACCCATGGGATGGGTACCATGCAGTATTACTTGAAAGGGTCTGCGTTGGCTCACCCAACCTCACCGAACCTCTCAGCCCCAAGAGTGTCCACCCTTATGTCTCAATCAGCTGTGGGTCTAGATATGGTCAATCCAGGTTGCATCACAGCCCCTGAACGAATTTTGTAAGAATTTCTCTCTCTTTCACTGTCTTTGTTTCACGGGTTTTGAAAAGTAATTTATTTTTATAATGGGGTTTAGCTGCTTTTCACGGCTGTGTTTATGCCGCTTTACACCCCCTTGACTCACTTACGGAGAGATATCAATACATAGGTTTGAAGATTCTTACTAGTCAGATATATTCTTGTGCGGTGAATAGGGGGTGTTGAGTCCAGTTCACTGAAAAAGGAATAGGTCTTGTCTCTTACATATTGGGTTTATGGAACGGTATCTGAGCTAATTTGAAACCCTTGTTTTATGCATCACCCCACCTCACCTTGCCCGTTCAGCAGCCATAGTGTGTTTTCTAAACGTGTGACTCTGTTCTGTTTTGTAATTCAGTTCAAGTGTAGCGGTTTTTCCATTCCCTCTCTAAGTGATATCTTAGGATAAGTGTCTTTTTCTGTGTGACTTATTTCACTTAGAATCGTCGTACCTAAATCCACTCATCGTGCTGCTACTAGCCTTATGACGTTGATTTCATGGCTGAGTGATATTCCATTGTACATGAGGACCCCAACTTCTTTATCCATTTTTCTCTTTCCTAGGATATTTAAGGTGTAATGAAGTGGGGGTTCTTGTCAACAGAGCAGCCCTAAACTTTGGGGTGCCTGTGTCTTGCTGATTTTTAGTTTTCCCAATTTATACGCCCATGAGTGGAAGTGCCCTATGCTCTCCAAGCTGTGTTTTTTAGATGTTTCAGAACACACCGTACACTTCTCCAGAGTGGCTGTTGGCAATTTACATCCCACCCATCAGCGTAGCAAGGCTCCCATTTCTCCATGGCCGGTCCTGCATTTCTGGTTTGGACACTTTTTTCCGCATGGCCCTTTTGCCCGCTGGGAAGCGAGACTTCTTTGGAGCGCTGATTGGCCTTTCCAGGTTGCTTGGTTGGCCAAAAAGGGCGTATGCGTTTTTTCCTGAATATATTCAGGAAAAAACGCATACGCCCTTTTTGGCCAAGGGCATCATTGTCCACGTTTTGCCGCTTTTCAGGTGCTTTCAAGGCGATTCGAATCTACCTCCTGAAATCTGTTTCCTGCAATTCTGCCTTGCTTTCAAAGCCTCTTCGTTGCCTTCCCTTAATATATTTGGGGACGAGAGGTATCATTTAAAACTCTGCAGGTTTGTGAATTACAGTGCCCCTGAGCTCCATTTTTCAACTCGCTTTTTTGGGAGCTGGCCGCAAAAGCGCAGGATTGCTTCAGGCCCTCTTCTGGTTCTGGGGGGCAGGCTGAGCTTGTGCTTAGTTCTTCTTCCTGATGGGAAAATAGAGTGACCTGTGCCTGTCCCAACACCTAGAGCTAGTCTCTCATTGGTTCCCCCTCTTCCCGTTCATCCTCAGGACAAATTGCAACCTGTACGGAACAGGAGGTTAAAGGTGCTGATTCTCCAAGGAGGGAGATGGCTAGTAAATCGGCTGGAATGGCGAACCCGAGCAAAGGAGATGAGAAATGAGGTGCGTTTTAGAAACCTTTCCCGATCACACGGTGTACCATCTTCTGGGTTTCTCATGCCTGTTTTCGACGTAGGAAGATGCCCTTGAACCTGGAGATTTGGGACCCATGGGATGGGTACCATGCAGTATTACTTGAAAGGGTCTGCGTTGGCTCACCCAACCTCACCGAACCTCTCAGCCCCAAGAGTGTCCACCCTTATGTCTCAATCAGCTGTGGGTCTAGATATGGTCAATCCAGGTTGCATCACAGCCCCTGAACGAATTTTGTAAGAATTTCTCTCTCTTTCACTGTCTTTGTTTCACGGGTTTTGAAAAGTAATTTATTTTTATAATGGGGTTTAGCTGCTTTTCACGGCTGTGTTTATGCCGCTTTACACCCCCTTGACTCACTTACGGAGAGATATCAATACATAGGTTTGAAGATTCTTACTAGTCAGATATATTCTTGTGCGGTGAATAGGGGGTGTTGAGTCCAGTTCACTGAAAAAGGAATAGGTCTTGTCTCTTACATATTGGGTTTATGGAACGGTATCTGAGCTAATTTGAAACCCTTGTTTTATGCATCACCCCACCTCACCTTGCCCGTTCAGCAGCCATAGTGTGTTTTCTAAACGTGTGACTCTGTTCTGTTTTGTAATTCAGTTCAAGTGTAGCGGTTTTTCCATTCCCTCTCTAAGTGATATCTTAGGATAAGTGTCTTTTTCTGTGTGACTTATTTCACTTAGAATCGTCGTACCTAAATCCACTCATCGTGCTGCTACTAGCCTTATGACGTTGATTTCATGGCTGAGTGATATTCCATTGTACATGAGGACCCCAACTTCTTTATCCATTTTTCTCTTTCCTAGGATATTTAAGGTGTAATGAAGTGGGGGTTCTTGTCAACAGAGCAGCCCTAAACTTTGGGGTGCCTGTGTCTTGCTGATTTTTAGTTTTCCCAATTTATACGCCCATGAGTGGAAGTGCCCTATGCTCTCCAAGCTGTGTTTTTTAGATGTTTCAGAACACACCGTACACTTCTCCAGAGTGGCTGTTGGCAATTTACATCCCACCCATCAGCGTAGCAAGGCTCCCATTTCTCCATGGCCGGTCCGGCATTTCTGGTTTGGACACTTTTTTCCGCATGGCCCTTTTGCCCGCTGGGAAGCGAGACTTCTTTGGAGCGCTGATTGGCCTTTCCAGGTTGCTTGGTTGGCCAAAAAGGGCGTATGCGTTTTTTCCTGAATATATTCAGGAAAAAACGCATACGCCCTTTTTGGCCAAGGGCATCATTGTCCACGTTTTGCCGCTTTTCAGGTGCTTTCAAGGCGATTCGAATCTACCTCCTGAAATCTGTTTCCTGCAATTCTGCCTTGCTTTCAAAGCCTCTTCGTTGCCTTCCCTTAATATATTTGGGGACGAGAGGTATCATTTAAAACTCTGCAGGTTTGTGAATTACAGTGCCCCTGAGCTCCATTTTTCAACTCGCTTTTTTGGGAGCTGGCCGCAAAAGCGCAGGATTGCTTCAGGCCCTCTTCTGGTTCTGGGGGGCAGGCTGAGCTTGTGCTTAGTTCTTCTTCCTGATGGGAAAATAGAGTGACCTGTGCCTGTCCCAACACCTAGAGCTAGTCTCTCATTGGTTCCCCCTCTTCCCGTTCATCCTCAGGACAAATTGCAACCTGTACGGAACAGGAGGTTAAAGGTGCTGATTCTCCAAGGAGGGAGATGGCTAGTAAATCGGCTGGAATGGCGAACCCGAGCAAAGGAGATGAGAAATGAGGTGCGTTTTAGAAACCTTTCCCGATCACACGGTGTACCATCTTCTGGGTTTCTCATGCCTGTTTTCGACGTAGGAAGATGCCCTTGAACCTGGAGATTTGGGACCCATGGGATGGGTACCATGCAGTATTACTTGAAAGGGTCTGCGTTGGCTCACCCAACCTCACCGAACCTCTCAGCCCCAAGAGTGTCCACCCTTATGTCTCAATCAGCTGTGGGTCTAGATATGGTCAATCCAGGTTGCATCACAGCCCCTGAACGAATTTGGTAAGAATTTCTCTCTCTTTCACTGTCTTTGTTTCACGGGTTTTGAAAAGTAATTTATTTTTATAATGGGGTTTAGCTGCTTTTCACGGCTGTGTTTATGCCGCTTTACACCCCCTTGACTCACTTACGGAGAGATATCAATACATAGGTTTGAAGATTCTTACTAGTCAGATATATTCTTGTGTGGTGAATAGGGGGTGTTGAGTCCAGTTCACTGAAAAAGGAATAGGTCTTGTCTCTTACATATTGGGTTTATGGAACGGTATCTGAGCTAATTTGAAACCCTTGTTTTATGCATCACCCCACCTCACCTTGCCCGTTCAGCAGCCATAGTGTGTTTTCTAAACGTGTGACTCTGTTCTGTTTTGTAATTCAGTTCAAGTGTAGCGGTTTTTCCATTCCCTCTCTAAGTGATATCTTAGGATAAGTGTCTTTTTCTGTGTGACTTATTTCACTTAGAATCGTCGTACCTAAATCCACTCATCGTGCTGCTACTAGCCTTATGACGTTGATTTCATGGCTGAGTGATATTCCATTGTACATGAGGACCCCAACTTCTTTATCCATTTTTCTCTTTCCTAGGATATTTAAGGTGTAATGAAGTGGGGGTTCTTGTCAACAGAGCAGCCCTAAACTTTGGGGTGCCTGTGTCTTGCTGATTTTTAGTTTTCCCAATTTATACGCCCATGAGTGGAAGTGCCCTATGCTCTCCAAGCTGTGTTTTTTAGATGTTTCAGAACACACCGTACACTTCTCCAGAGTGGCTGTTGGCAATTTACATCCCACCCATCAGCGTAGCAAGGCTCCCATTTCTCCATGGCCGGTCCGGCATTTCTGGTTTGGACACTTTTTTCCGCATGGCCCTTTTGCCCGCTGGGAAGCGAGACTTCTTTGGAGCGCTGATTGGCCTTTCCAGGTTGCTTGGTTGGCCAAAAAGGGCGTATGCGTTTTTTCCTGAATATATTCAGGAAAAAACGCATACGCCCTTTTTGGCCAAGGGCATCATTGTCCACGTTTTGCCGCTTTTCAGGTGCTTTCAAGGCGATTCGAATCTACCTCCTGAAATCTGTTTCCTGCAATTCTGCCTTGCTTTCAAAGCCTCTTCGTTGCCTTCCCTTAATATATTTGGGGACGAGAGGTATCATTTAAAACTCTGCAGGTTTGTGAATTACAGTGCCCCTGAGCTCCATTTTTCAACTCGCTTTTTTGGGAGCTGGCCGCAAAAGCGCAGGATTGCTTCAGGCCCTCTTCTGGTTCTGGGGGGCAGGCTGAGCTTGTGCTTAGTTCTTCTTCCTGATGGGAAAATAGAGTGACCTGTGCCTGTCCCAACACCTAGAGCTAGTCTCTCATTGGTTCCCCCTCTTCCCGTTCATCCTCAGGACAAATTGCAACCTGTACGGAACAGGAGGTTAAAGGTGCTGATTCTCCAAGGAGGGAGATGGCTAGTAAATCGGCTGCAATGGCGAACCCGAGCAAAGGAGATGAGAAATGAGGTGCGTTTTAGAAACCTTTCCCGATCACACGGTGTACCATCTTCTGGGTTTCTCATGCCTGTTTTCGACGTAGGAAGATGCCCTTGAACCTGGAGATTTGGGACCCATGGGATGGGTACCATGCAGTATTACTTGAAAGGGTCTGCGTTGGCTCACCCAACCTCACCGAACCTCTCAGCCCCAAGAGTGTCCACCCTTATGTCTCAATCAGCTGTGGGTCTAGATATGGTCAATCCAGGTTGCATCACAGCCCCTGAACGAATTTGGTAAGAATTTCTCTCTCTTTCACTGTCTTTGTTTCACGGGTTTTGAAAAGTAATTTATTTTTATAATGGGGTTTAGCTGCTTTTCACGGCTGTGTTTATGCCGCTTTACACCCCCTTGACTCACTTACGGAGAGATATCAATACATAGGTTTGAAGATTCTTACTAGTCAGATACATTCTTGTGCGGTGAATAGGGGGTGTTGAGTCCAGTTCACTGAAAAAGGAATAGGTCTTGTCTCTTACATATTGGCTTTATGGAACGGTATCTGAGCTAATTTGAAACCCTTGTTTTATGCATCACCCCACCTCACCTTGCCCGTTCAGCAGCCATAGTGTGTTTTCTAAACGTGTGACTCTGTTCTGTTTTGTAATTCAGTTCAAGTGTAGCGGTTTTTACATTCCCTCTCTAAGTGATATCTTAGGATAAGTGTCTTTTTCTGTGTGACTTATTTCACTTAGAATCGTCGTACCTAAATCCACTCATCGTGCTGCTACTAGCCTTATGACGTTGATTTCATGGCTGAGTGATATTCCATTGTACATGAGGACCCCAACTTCTTTATCCATTTTTCTCTTTCCTAGGATATTTAAGGTGTAATGAAGTGGCGGTTCTTGTCAACAGAGCAGCCCTAAACTTTGGGGTGCCTGTGTCTTGCTGATTTTTAGTTTTCCCAATTTATACGCCCATGAGTGGAAGTGCCCTATGCTCTCCAAGCTGTGTTTTTTAGATGTTTCAGAACACACCGTACACTTCTCCAGAGTGGCTGTTGGCAATTTACATCCCACCCATCAGCGTAGCAAGGCTCCCATTTCTCCATGGCCGGTCCTGCATTTCTGGTTTGGACACTTTTTTCCGCATGGCCCTTTTGCCCGCTGGGAAGCCAGACTTCTTTGGAGCGCTGATTGGCCTTTCCAGGTTGCTTGGTTGGCCAAAAAGGGCGTATGCGTTTTTTCCTGAATATATTCAGGAAAAAACGCATACGCCCTTTTTGGCCAAGGGCATCATTGTCCACGTTTTGCCGCTTTTCAGGTGCTTTCAAGGCGATTCGAATCTACCTCCTGAAATCTGTTTCCTGCAATTCTGCCTTGCTTTCAAAGCCTCTTCGTTGCCTTCCCTTACTATATTTGGGGACGAGAGGTATCATTTAAAACTCTGCAGGTTTGTGAATTACAGTGCCCCTGAGCTCCATTTTTCAACTCGCTTTTTTGGGAGCTGGCCGCAAAAGCGCAGGATTGCTTCAGGCCCTCTTCAGGTTCTGGGGGGCAGGCTGAGCTTGTGCTTAGTTCTTCTTCCTGATGGGAAAATAGAGTGACCTGTGCCTGTCCCAACACCTAGAGCTAGTCTCTCATTGGTTCCCCCTCTTCCCGTTCATCCTCAGGACAAATTGCAACCTGTACGGAACAGGAGGTTAAAGGTGCTGATTCTCCAAGGAGGGAGATGGCTAGTAAATCTGCTGCAATGGCGAACCCGAGCAAAGGAGATGAGAAATGAGGTGCGTTTTAGAAACCTTTCCCGATCACACGGTGTACCATCTTCTGGGTTTCTCATGCCTGTTTTCGACGTAGGAAGATGCCCTTGAACCTGGAGATTTGGGACCCATGGGATGGGTACCATGCAGTATTACTTGAAAGGGTCTGCGTTGGCTCACCCAACCTCACCGAACCTCTCAGCCCCAAGAGTGTCCACCCTTATGTCTCAATCAGCTGTGGGTCTAGATATGGTCAATCCAGGTTGCATCACAGCCCCTGAACGAATTTTGTAAGAATTTCTCTCTCTTTCACTGTCTTTGTTTCACGGGTTTTGAAAAGTAATTTATTTTTATAATGGGGTTTAGCTGCTTTTCACGGCTGTGTTTATGCCGCTTTACACCCCCTTGACTCACTTACGGAGAGATATCAATATATAGGTTTGAAGATTCTTACTAGTCAGATATATTCTTGTGCGGTGAATAGGGGGTGTTGAGTCCAGTTCACTTAAAAAAGGAATAGGTCTTGTCTCTTACATATTGGGTTTATGGAACGGTATCTGAGCTAATTTGAAACCCTTGTTTTATGCATCACCCCACCTCACCTTGCCCGTTCAGCAGCCATAGTGTGTTTTCTAAACGTGTGACTCTGTTCTGTTTTGTAATTCAGTTCAAGTGTAGCGGTTTTTACATTCCCTCCCTAAGTGATATCTTATGATAAGTGCCTTTTTCTGTGTGACTTATTTCACTTAGAATCGTCGTACCTAAATCCACTCATCGTGCTGCTACTAGCCTTATGACGTTGATTTCATGGCTGAGTGATATTCCATTGTACATGAGGACCCCAACTTCTTTATCCATTTTTCTCTTTCCTTGGATATTTAAGGTGTAATGAAGTGGGGGTTCTTGTCAACACAGCAGCCCTAAACTTTGGGGTGCCTGTGTCTTGCTGATTTTTAGTTTTCCCAATTTATACGCCCATGAGTGGAAGTGCCCTATGCTCTCCAAGCTGTGTTTTTTAGATGTTTCAGAACACACCGTACACTTCTCCAGAGTGGCTGTTGGCAATTTACATCCCACCCATCAGCGTAGCAAGGCTCCCATTTCTCCATGGCCGGTCCTGCATTTCTGGTTTGGACACTTTTTTCCCCATGGCCCTTTTGCCCGCTGGGAAGCGAGACTTCTTTGGAGCGCTGATTGGCCTTTCCAGGTTGCTTGGTTGGCCAAAAAGGGCGTATGCGTTTTTTCCGGAATATATTCAGGAAAAAACGCATACGCCCTTTTTGGCCAAGGGCATCATTGTCCACGTTTTGCCGCTTTTCAGGTGCTTTCAAGGCGATTCGAATCTACCTCCTGAAATCTGTTTCCTGCAATTCTGCCTTGCTTTCAAAGCCTCTTCGTTGCCTTCCCTTAATATATTTGTGGACGAGAGGTATCATTTAAAACTCTGCAGGTTTGTGAATTGCAGTGCCCCTGAGCTCCATTTTTCAACTCGCTTTTTTGGGAGCTGGCCGCAAAAGCGCAGGATTGCTTCAGGCCCTCTTCTGGTTCTGGGGGGCAGGCTGAGCTTGTGCTTAATTCTTCTTCCTGATGGGAAAATAGAGTGACCTGTGCCTGTCCCAACACGTAGAGCTAGTCTCTCATTGGTTCCCCCTCTTCCCGTTCATCCTCAGGACAAATTGCAACCTGTACGGAACAGGAGGTTAAAGGTGCTGATTCTCCAAGGAGGGAGATGGCTAGTAAATCGGCTGGAATGGCGAACCCGAGCAAAGGAGATGAGAAATGAGGTGCGTTTTAGAAACCTTTCCCGATCACACGGTGTACCATCTTCTGGGTTTCTCATGCCTGTTTTCGACGTAGGAAGATGCCCTTGAACCTGGAGATTTGGGACCCATGGGATGGGTACCATGCAGTATTACTTGAAAGGGTCTGCGTTGGCTCACCCAACCTCACCGAACCTCTCAGCCCCAAGAGTGTCCACCCTTATGTCTCAATCAGCTGTGGGTCTAGATATGGTCAATCCAGGTTGCATCACAGCCCCTGAACGAATTTTGTAAGAATTTCTCTCTCTTTCACTGTCTTTGTTTCACGGGTTTTGAAAAGTAATTTATTATTATAATGGGGTTTAGCTGCTTTTCACGGCTGTGTTTATGCCGCTTTACACCCCCTTGACTCACTTACGGAGAGATATCAATACATAGGTTTGAAGATTCTTCCTAGTCAGATATATTCTTGTGTGGTGAATAGGGGGTGTTGAGTCCAGTTCACTGAAAAAGGAATAGGTCTTGTCTCTTACATATTGGGTTTATGGAACGGTATCTGAGCTAATTTGAAACCCTTGTTTTATGCATCACCCCACCTCACCTTGCCGGTTCAGCAGCCATAGTGTGTTTTCTAAACGTGTGACTCTGTTCTGTTTTGTAATTCAGTTCAAGTGTAGCGGTTTTTACATTCCCTCTCTAAGTGATATCTTAGGATAAGTGTCTTTTTCTGTGTGACTTATTTCACTTAGAATCGTCGTACCTAAATCCACTCATCGTGCTGCTACTAGCCTTATGACGTTGATTTCATGGCTGAGTGATATTCCATTGTACATGAGGACCCCAACTTCTTTATCCATTTTTCTCTTTCCTAGGATATTTAAGGTGTAATGAAGTGGCGGTTCTTGTCAACAGAGCAGCCCTAAACTTTGGGGTGCCTGTGTCTTGCTGATTTTTAGTTTTCCCAATTTATACGCCCATGAGTGGAAGTGCCCTATGCTCTCCAAGCTGTGTTTTTTAGATGTTTCAGAACACACCGTACACTTCTCCAGAGTGGCTGTTGGCAATTTACATCCCACCCATCAGCGTAGCAAGGCTCCCATTTCTCCATGGCCGGTCCTGCATTTCTGGTTTGGACACTTTTTTCCGCATGGCCCTTTTGCCCGCTGGGAAGCCAGACTTCTTTGGAGCGCTGATTGGCCTTTCCAGGTTGCTTGGTTGGCCAAAAAGGGCGTATGCGTTTTTTCCTGAATATATTCAGGAAAAAACGCATACGCCCTTTTTGGCCAAGGGCATCATTGTCCACGTTTTGCCGCTTTTCAGGTGCTTTCAAGGCGATTCGAATCTACCTCCTGAAATCTGTTTCCTGCAATTCTGCCTTGCTTTCAAAGCCTCTTCGTTGCCTTCCCTTACTATATTTGGGGACGAGAGGTATCATTTAAAACTCTGCAGGTTTGTGAATTACAGTGCCCCTGAGCTCCATTTTTCAACTCGCTTTTTTGGGAGCTGGCCGCAAAAGCGCAGGATTGCTTCAGGCCCTCTTCAGGTTCTGGGGGGCAGGCTGAGCTTGTGCTTAGTTCTTCTTCCTGATGGGAAAATAGAGTGACCTGTGCCTGTCCCAACACCTAGAGCTAGTCTCTCATTGGTTCCCCCTCTTCCCGTTCATCCTCAGGACAAATTGCAACCTGTACGGAACAGGAGGTTAAAGGTGCTGATTCTCCAAGGAGGGAGATGGCTAGTAAATCTGCTGCAATGGCGAACCCGAGCAAAGGAGATGAGAAATGAGGTGCGTTTTAGAAACCTTTCCCGATCACACGGTGTACCATCTTCTGGGTTTCTCATGCCTGTTTTCGACGTAGGAAGATGCCCTTGAACCTGGAGATTTGGGACCCATGGGATGGGTACCATGCAGTATTACTTGAAAGGGTCTGCGTTGGCTCACCCAACCTCACCGAACCTCTCAGCCCCAAGAGTGTCCACCCTTATGTCTCAATCAGCTGTGGGTCTAGATATGGTCAATCCAGGTTGCATCACAGCCCCTGAACGAATTTTGTAAGAATTTCTCTCTCTTTCACTGTCTTTGTTTCACGGGTTTTGAAAAGTAATTTATTTTTATAATGGGGTTTAGCTGCTTTTCACGGCTGTGTTTATGCCGCTTTACACCCCCTTGACTCACTTACGGAGAGATATCAATATATAGGTTTGAAGATTCTTACTAGTCAGATATATTCTTGTGCGGTGAATAGGGGGTGTTGAGTCCAGTTCACTTAAAAAAGGAATAGGTCTTGTCTCTTACATATTGGGTTTATGGAACGGTATCTGAGCTAATTTGAAACCCTTGTTTTATGCATCACCCCACCTCACCTTGCCCGTTCAGCAGCCATAGTGTGTTTTCTAAACGTGTGACTCTGTTCTGTTTTGTAATTCAGTTCAAGTGTAGCGGTTTTTACATTCCCTCCCTAAGTGATATCTTATGATAAGTGCCTTTTTCTGTGTGACTTATTTCACTTAGAATCGTCGTACCTAAATCCACTCATCGTGCTGCTACTAGCCTTATGACGTTGATTTCATGGCTGAGTGATATTCCATTGTACATGAGGACCCCAACTTCTTTATCCATTTTTCTCTTTCCTAGGATATTTAAGGTGTAATGAAGTGGGGGTTCTTGTCAACACAGCAGCCCTAAACTTTGGGGTGCCTGTGTCTTGCTGATTTTTAGTTTTCCCAATTTATACGCCCATGAGTGGAAGTGCCCTATGCTCTCCAAGCTGTGTTTTTTAGATGTTTCAGAACACACCGTACACTTCTCCAGAGTGGCTGTTGGCAATTTACATCCCACCCATCAGCGTAGCAAGGCTCCCATTTCTCCATGGCCGGTCCTGCATTTCTGGTTTGGACACTTTTTTCCCCATGGCCCTTTTGCCCGCTGGGAAGCGAGACTTCTTTGGAGCGCTGATTGGCCTTTCCAGGTTGCTTGGTTGGCCAAAAAGGGCGTATGCGTTTTTTCCTGAATATATTCAGGAAAAAACGCATACGCCCTTTTTGGCCAAGGGCATCATTGTCCACGTTTTGCCGCTTTTCAGGTGCTTTCAAGGCGATTCGAATCTACCTCCTGAAATCTGTTTCCTGCAATTCTGCCTTGCTTTCAAAGCCTCTTCGTTGCCTTCCCTTAATATATTTGTGGACGAGAGGTATCATTTAAAACTCTGCAGGTTTGTGAATTACAGTGCCCCTGAGCTCCATTTTTCAACTCGCTTTTTTGGGAGCTGGCCGCAAAAGCGCAGGATTGCTTCAGGCCCTCTTCAGGTTCTGGGGGGCAGGCTGAGCTTGTGCTTAGTTCTTCTTCCTGATGGGAAAATAGAGTGACCTGTGCCTGTCCCAACACCTAGAGCTAGTCTCTCATTGGTTCCCCCTCTTCCCGTTCATCCTCAGGACAAATTGCAACCTGTACGGAACAGGAGGTTAAAGGTGCTGATTCTCCAAGGAGGGAGATGGCTAGTAAATCGGCAGGAATGGCGAACCCGAGCAAAGGAGTTGAGAAATGAGGTGCGTTTTAGAAACCTTTCCCGATCACACGGTGTACCATCTTCTGGGTTTCTCATGCCTGTTTTCGACGTAGGAAGATGCCCTTGAACCTGGAGATTTGGGACCCATGGGATGGGTACCATGCAGTATTACTTGAAAGGGTCTGCGTTGGCTCACCCAACCTCACCGAACCTCTCAGCCCCAAGAGTGTCCACCCTTATGTCTCAATCAGCTGTGGGTCTAGATATGGTCAATCCAGGTTGCATCACAGCCCCTGAACGAATTTTGTAAGAATTTCTCTCTCTTTCACTGTCTTTGTTTCACGGGTTTTGAAAAGTAATTTATTTTTATAATGGGGTTTAGCTGCTTTTCACGGCTGTGTTTATGCCGCTTTACACCCCCTTGACTCACTTACGGAGAGATATCAATACATAGGTTTGAAGATTCTTACTAGTCAGATACATTCTTGTGCGGTGAATAGGGGGTGTTGAGTCCAGTTCACTGAAAAAGGAATAGGTCTTGTCTCTTACAAATTGGCTTTATGGAACGGTATCTGAGCTAATTTGAAACCCTTGTTTTATGCATCACCCCACCTCACCTTGCCCGTTCAGCAGCCATAGTGTGTTTTCTAAACGTGTGACTCTGTTCTGTTTTGTAATTCAGTTCAAGTGTAGCGGTTTTTACATTCCCTCTCTAAGTGATATCTTAGGATAAGTGTCTTTTTCTGTGTGACTTATTTCACTTAGAATCGTCGTACCTAAATCCACTCATCGTGCTGCTACTAGCCTTATGACGTTGATTTCATGGCTGAGTGATATTCCATTGTACATGAGGACCCCAACTTCTTTATCCATTTTTCTCTTTCCTAGGATATTTAAGGTGTAATGAAGTGGCGGTTCTTGTCAACAGAGCAGCCCTAAACTTTGGGGTGCCTGTGTCTTGCTGATTTTTAGTTTTCCCAATTTATACGCCCATGAGTGGAAGTGCCCTATGCTCTCCAAGCTGTGTTTTTTAGATGTTTCAGAACACACCGTACACTTCTCCAGAGTGGCTGTTGGCAATTTACATCCCACCCATCAGCGTAGCAAGGCTCCCATTTCTCCATGGCCGGTCCTGCATTTCTGGTTTGGACACTTTTTTCCGCATGGCCCTTTTGCCCGCTGGGAAGCCAGACTTCTTTGGAGCGCTGATTGGCCTTTCCAGGTTGCTTGGTTGGCCAAAAAGGGCGTATGCGTTTTTTCCTGAATATATTCAGGAAAAAACGCATACGCCCTTTTTGGCCAAGGGCATCATTGTCCACGTTTTGCCGCTTTTCAGGTGCTTTCAAGGCGATTCGAATCTACCTCCTGAAATCTGTTTCCTGCAATTCTGCCTTGCTTTCAAAGCCTCTTCGTTGCCTTCCCTTACTATATTTGGGGACGAGAGGTATCATTTAAAACTCTGCAGGTTTGTGAATTACAGTGCCCCTGAGCTCCATTTTTCAACTCGCTTTTTTGGGAGCTGGCCGCAAAAGCGCAGGATTGCTTCAGGCCCTCTTCAGGTTCTGGGGGGCAGGCTGAGCTTGTGCTTAGTTCTTCTTCCTGATGGGAAAATAGAGTGACCTGTGCCTGTCCCAACACCTAGAGCTAGTCTCTCATTGGTTCCCCCTCTTCCCGTTCATCCTCAGGACAAATTGCAACCTGTACGGAACAGGAGGTTAAAGGTGCTGATTCTCCAAGGAGGGAGATGGCTAGTAAATCGGCAGGAATGGCGAACCCGAGCAAAGGAGTTGAGAAATGAGGTGCGTTTTAGAAACCTTTCCCGATCACACGGTGTACCATCTTCTGGGTTTCTCATGCCTGTTTTCGACGTAGGAAGATGCCCTTGAACCTGGAGATTTGGGACCCATGGGATGGGTACCATGCAGTATTACTTGAAAGGGTCTGCGTTGGCTCACCCAACCTCACCGAACCTCTCAGCCCCAAGAGTGTCCACCCTTATGTCTCAATCAGCTGTGGGTCTAGATATGGTCAATCCAGGTTGCATCACAGCCCCTGAACGAATTTTGTAAGAATTTCTCTCTCTTTCACTGTCTTTGTTTCACGGGTTTTGAAAAGTAATTTATTATTATAATGGGGTTTAGCTGCTTTTCACGGCTGTGTTTATGCCGCTTTACACCCCCTTGACTCACTTACGGAGAGATATCAATACATAGGTTTGAAGATTCTTCCTAGTCAGATATATTCTTGTGTGGTGAATAGGGGGTGTTGAGTCCAGTTCACTGAAAAAGGAATAGGTCTTGTCTCTTACATATTGGGTTTATGGAACGGTATCTGAGCTAATTTGAAACCCTTGTTTTATGCATCACCCCACCTCACCTTGCCGGTTCAGCAGCCATAGTGTGTTTTCTAAACGTGTGACTCTGTTCTGTTTTGTAATTCAGTTCAAGTGTAGCGGTTTTTACATTCCCTCTCTAAGTGATATCTTAGGATAAGTGTCTTTTTCTGTGTGACTTATTTCACTTAGAATCGTCGTACCTAAATCCACTCATCGTGCTGCTACTAGCCTTATGATGTTGATTTCATGGCTGAGTGATATTCCATTGTACATGAGGACCCCAACTTCTTTATCCATTTTTCTCTTTCCTAGGATATTTAAGGTGTAATGAAGTGGGGGTTCTTGTCAACAGAGCAGCCCTAAACTTTGGGGTGCCTGTGTCTTGCTGATTTTTAGTTTTCCCAATTTATACGCCCATGAGTGGAAGTGCCCTATGCTCTCCAAGCTGTGTTTTTTAGATGTTTCAGAACACACCGTACACTTCTCCAGAGTGGCTGTTGGCAATTTACATCCCACCCATCAGCGTAGCAAGGCTCCCATTTCTCCATGGCCGGTCCTGCATTTCTGGTTTGGACACTTTTTTCCGCATGGCCCTTTTGCCCGCTGGGAAGCCAGACTTCTTTGGAGCGCTGATTGGCCTTTCCAGGTTGCTTGGTTGGCCAAAAAGGGCGTATGCGTTTTTTCCTGAATATATTCAGGAAAAAACGCATACGCCCTTTTTGGCCAAGGGCATCATTGTCCACGTTTTGCCGCTTTTCAGGTGCTTTCAAGGCGATTCGAATCTACCTCCTGAAATCTGTTTCCTGCAATTCTGCCTTGCTTTCAAAGCCTCTTCGTTGCCTTCCCTTACTATATTTGGGGACGAGAGGTATCATTTAAAACTCTGCAGGTTTGTGAATTACAGTGCCCCTGAGCTCCATTTTTCAACTCGCTTTTTTGGGAGCTGGCCGCAAAAGCGCAGGATTGCTTCAGGCCCTCTTCAGGTTCTGGGGGGCAGGCTGAGCTTGTGCTTAGTTCTTCTTCCTGATGGGAAAATAGAGTGACCTGTGCCTGTCCCAACACCTAGAGCTAGTCTCTCATTGGTTCCCCCTCTTCCCGTTCATCCTCAGGTCAAATTGCAACCTGTACGGAACAGGAGGTTAAAGGTGCTGATTCTCCAAGGAGGGAGATGGCTAGTAAATCGGCAGGAATGGCGAACCCGAGCAAAGGAGTTGAGAAATGAGGTGCGTTTTAGAAACCTTTCCCGATCACACGGTGTACCATCTTCTGGGTTTCTCATGCCTGTTTTCGACGTAGGAAGATGCCCTTGAACCTGGAGATTTGGGACCCATGGGATGGGTACCATGCAGTATTACTTGAAAGGGTCTGCGTTGGCTCACCCAACCTCACCGAACCTCTCAGCCCCAAGAGTGTCCACCCTTATGTCTCAATCAGCTGTGGGTCTAGATATGGTCAATCCAGGTTGCATCACAGCCCCTGAACGAATTTTGTAAGAATTTCTCTCTCTTTCACTGTCTTTGTTTCACGGGTTTTGAAAAGTAATTTATTTTTATAATGGGGTTTAGCTGCTTTTCACGGCTGTGTTTATGCCGCTTTACACCCCCTTGACTCACTTACGGAGAGATATCAATATATAGGTTTGAAGATTCTTACTAGTCAGATATATTCTTGTGCGGTGAATAGGGGGTGTTGAGTCCAGTTCACTTAAAAAAGGAATAGGTCTTGTCTCTTACATATTGGGTTTATGGAACGGTATCTGAGCTAATTTGAAACCCTTGTTTTATGCATCACCCCACCTCACCTTGCCCGTTCAGCAGCCATAGTGTGTTTTCTAAACGTGTGACTCTGTTCTGTTTTGTAATTCAGTTCAAGTGTAGCGGTTTTTACATTCCCTCCCTAAGTGATATCTTATGATAAGTGCCTTTTTCTGTGTGACTTATTTCACTTAGAATCGTCGTACCTAAATCCACTCATCGTGCTGCTACTAGCCTTATGACGTTGATTTCATGGCTGAGTGATATTCCATTGTACATGAGGACCCCAACTTCTTTATCCATTTTTCTCTTTCCTAGGATATTTAAGGTGTAATGAAGTGGGGGTTCTTGTCAACACAGCAGCCCTAAACTTTGGGGTGCCTGTGTCTTGCTGATTTTTAGTTTTCCCAATTTATACGCCCATGAGTGGAAGTGCCCTATGCTCTCCAAGCTGTGTTTTTTAGATGTTTCAGAACACACCGTACACTTCTCCAGAGTGGCTGTTGGCAATTTACATCCCACCCATCAGCGTAGCAAGGCTCCCATTTCTCCATGGCCGGTCCTGCATTTCTGGTTTGGACACTTTTTTCCCCATGGCCCTTTTGCCCGCTGGGAAGCGAGACTTCTTTGGAGCGCTGATTGGCCTTTCCAGGTTGCTTGGTTGGCCAAAAAGGGCGTATGCGTTTTTTCCTGAATATATTCAGGAAAAAACGCATACGCCCTTTTTGGCCAAGGGCATCATTGTCCACGTTTTGCCGCTTTTCAGGTGCTTTCAAGGCGATTTGAATCTACCTCCTGAAATCTGTTTCCTGCAATTCTGCCTTGCTTTCAAAGCCTCTTCGTTGCCTTCCCTTAATATATTTGTGGACGAGAGGTATCATTTAAAACTCTGCAGGTTTGTGAATTGCAGTGCCCCTGAGCTCCATTTTTCAACTCGCTTTTTTGGGAGCTGGCCGCAAAAGCGCAGGATTGCTTCAGGCCCTCTTCTGGTTCTGGGGGGCAGGCTGATCTTGTGCTTAATTCTTCTTCCTGATGGGAAAATAGAGTGACCTGTGCCTGTCCCAACACCTAGAGCTAGTCTCTCATTGGTTCCCCCTCTTCCCGTTCATCCTCAGGACAAATTGCAACCTGTACGGAACAGGAGGTTAAAGGTGCTGATTCTCCAAGGAGGGAGATGGCTAGTAAATCGGCAGGAATGGCGAACCCGAGCAAAGGAGTTGAGAAATGAGGTGCGTTTTAGAAACCTTTCCCGATCACACGGTGTACCATCTTCTGGGTTTCTCATGCCTGTTTTCGACGTAGGAAGATGCCCTTGAACCTGGAGATTTGGGACCCATGGGATGGGTACCATGCAGTATTACTTGAAAGGGTCTGCGTTGGCTCACCCAACCTCACCGAACCTCTCAGCCCCAAGAGTGTCCACCCTTATGTCTCAATCAGCTGTGGGTCTAGATATGGTCAATCCAGGTTGCATCACAGCCCCTGAACGAATTTTGTAAGAATTTCTCTCTCTTTCACTGTCTTTGTTTCACGGGTTTTGAAAAGTAATTTATTTTTATAATGGGGTTTAGCTGCTTTTCACGGCTGTGTTTATGCCGCTTTACACCCCCTTGACTCACTTACGGAGAGATATCAATATATAGGTTTGAAGATTCTTACTAGTCAGATATATTCTTGTGCGGTGAATAGGGGGTGTTGAGTCCAGTTCACTTAAAAAAGGAATAGGTCTTGTCTCTTACATATTGGGTTTATGGAACGGTATCTGAGCTAATTTGAAACCCTTGTTTTATGCATCACCCCACCTCACCTTGCCCGTTCAGCAGCCATAGTGTGTTTTCTAAACGTGTGACTCTGTTCTGTTTTGTAATTCAGTTCAAGTGTAGCGGTTTTTACATTCCCTCCCTAAGTGATATCTTATGATAAGTGCCTTTTTCTGTGTGACTTATTTCACTTAGAATCGTCGTACCTAAATCCACTCATCGTGCTGCTACTAGCCTTATGACGTTGATTTCATGGCTGAGTGATATTCCATTGTACATGAGGACCCCAACTTCTTTATCCATTTTTCTCTTTCCTAGGATATTTAAGGTGTAATGAAGTGGGGGTTCTTGTCAACACAGCAGCCCTAAACTTTGGGGTGCCTGTGTCTTGCTGATTTTTAGTTTTCCCAATTTATACGCCCATGAGTGGAAGTGCCCTATGCTCTCCAAGCTGTGTTTTTTAGATGTTTCAGAACACACCGTACACTTCTCCAGAGTGGCTGTTGGCAATTTACATCCCACCCATCAGCGTAGCAAGGCTCCCATTTCTCCATGGCCGGTCCTGCATTTCTGGTTTGGACACTTTTTTCCCCATGGCCCTTTTGCCCGCTGGGAAGCGAGACTTCTTTGGAGCGCTGATTGGCCTTTCCAGGTTGCTTGGTTGGCCAAAAAGGGCGTATGCGTTTTTTCCTGAATATA
The DNA here is from genome assembly GCF_949987535.1 of Balaenoptera acutorostrata. Classification (NCBI taxonomy): domain Eukaryota; kingdom Metazoa; phylum Chordata; class Mammalia; order Artiodactyla; family Balaenopteridae; genus Balaenoptera; species Balaenoptera acutorostrata. Next base: position 501,907 of record NW_026645828.1, on the reverse strand, counting down.
TTCAGGAAAAAACGCATACGCCCTTTTTGGCCAAGGGCATCATTGTCCACGTTTTGCCGCTTTTCAGGTGCTTTCAAGGCGATTTGAATCTACCTCCTGAAATCTGTTTCCTGCAATTCTGCCTTGCTTTCAAAGCCTCTTCGTTGCCTTCCCTTACTATATTTGGGGACGAGAGGTATCATTTAAAACTCTGCAGGTTTGTGAATTACAGTGCCCCTGAGCTCCATTTTTCAACTCGCTTTTTTGGGAGCTGGCCGCAAAAGCGCAGGATTGCTTCAGGCCCTCTTCAGGTTCTGGGGGGCAGGCTGAGCTTGTGCTTAGTTCTTCTTCCTGATGGGAAAATAGAGTGACCTGTGCCTGTCCCAACACCTAGAGCTAGTCTCTCATTGGTTCCCCCTCTTCCCGTTCATCCTCAGGACAAATTGCAACCTGTACGGAACAGGAGGTTAAAGGTGCTGATTCTCCAAGGAGGGAGATGGCTAGTAAATCTGCTGCAATGGCGAACCCGAGCAAAGGAGATGAGAAATGAGGTGCGTTTTAGAAACCTTTCCCGATCACACGGTGTACCATCTTCTGGGTTTCTCATGCCTGTTTTCGACGTAGGAAGATGCCCTTGAACCTGGAGATTTGGGACCCATGGGATGGGTACCATGCAGTATTACTTGAAAGGGTCTGCGTTGGCTCACCCAACCTCACCGAACCTCTCAGCCCCAAGAGTGTCCACCCTTATGTCTCAATCAGCTGTGGGTCTAGATATGGTCAATCCAGGTTGCATCACAGCCCCTGAACGAATTTTGTAAGAATTTCTCTCTCTTTCACTGTCTTTGTTTCACGGGTTTTGAAAAGTAATTTATTTTTATAATGGGGTTTAGCTGCTTTTCACGGCTGTGTTTATGCCGCTTTACACCCCCTTGACTCACTTACGGAGAGATATCAATATATAGGTTTGAAGATTCTTACTAGTCAGATATATTCTTGTGCGGTGAATAGGGGGTGTTGAGTCCAGTTCACTTAAAAAAGGAATAGGTCTTGTCTCTTACATATTGGGTTTATGGAACGGTATCTGAGCTAATTTGAAACCCTTGTTTTATGCATCACCCCACCTCACCTTGCCCGTTCAGCAGCCATAGTGTGTTTTCTAAACGTGTGACTCTGTTCTGTTTTGTAATTCAGTTCAAGTGTAGCGGTTTTTACATTCCCTCCCTAAGTGATATCTTATGATAAGTGCCTTTTTCTGTGTGACTTATTTCACTTAGAATCGTCGTACCTAAATCCACTCATCGTGCTGCTACTAGCCTTATGACGTTGATTTCATGGCTGAGTGATATTCCATTGTACATGAGGACCCCAACTTCTTTATCCATTTTTCTCTTTCCTAGGATATTTAAGGTGTAATGAAGTGGGGGTTCTTGTCAACAGAGCAGCCCTAAACTTTGGGGTGCCTGTGTCTTGCTGATTTTTAGTTTTCCCAATTTATACGCCCATGAGTGGAAGTGCCCTATGCTCTCCAAGCTGTGTTTTTTAGATGTTTCAGAACACACCGTACACTTCTCCAGAGTGGCTGTTGGCAATTTACATCCCACCCATCAGCGTAGCAAGGCTCCCATTTCTCCATGGCCGGTCCTGCATTTCTGGTTTGGACACTTTTTTCCGCATGGCCCTTTTGCCCGCTGGGAAGCGAGACTTCTTTGGAGCGCTGATTGGCCTTTCCAGGTTGCTTGGTTGGCCAAAAAGGGCGTATGCGTTTTTTCCGGAATATATTCAGGAAAAAACGCATACGCCCTTTTTGGCCAAGGGCATCATTGTCCACGTTTTGCCGCTTTTCAGGTGCTTTCAAGGCGATTCGAATCTACCTCCTGAAATCTGTTTCCTGCAATTCTGCCTTGCTTTCAAAGCCTCTTCGTTGCCTTCCCTTAATATATTTGTGGACGAGAGGTATCATTTAAAACTCTGCAGGTTTGTGAATTGCAGTGCCCCTGAGCTCCATTTTTCAACTCGCTTTTTTGGGAGCTGGCCGCAAAAGCGCAGGATTGCTTCAGGCCCTCTTCTGGTTCTGGGGGGCAGGCTGAGCTTGTGCTTAATTCTTCTTCCTGATGGGAAAATAGAGTGACCTGTGCCTGTCCCAACACCTAGAGCTAGTCTCTCATTGGTTCCCCCTCTTCCCGTTCATCCTCAGGACAAATTGCAACCTGTACGGAACAGGAGGTTAAAGGTGCTGATTCTCCAAGGAGGGAGATGGCTAGTAAATCTGCTGCAATGGCGAACCCGAGCAAAGGAGATGAGAAATGAGGTGCGTTTTAGAAACCTTTCCCGATCACACGGTGTACCATCTTCTGGGTTTCTCATGCCTGTTTTCGACGTAGGAAGATGCCCTTGAACCTGGAGATTTGGGACCCATGGGATGGGTACCATGCAGTATTACTTGAAAGGGTCTGCGTTGGCTCACCCAACCTCACCGAACCTCTCAGCCCCAAGAGTGTCCACCCTTATGTCTCAATCAGCTGTGGGTCTAGATATGGTCAATCCAGGTTGCATCACAGCCCCTGAACGAATTTTGTAAGAATTTCTCTCTCTTTCACTGTCTTTGTTTCACGGGTTTTGAAAAGTAATTTATTTTTATAATGGGGTTTAGCTGCTTTTCACGGCTGTGTTTATGCCGCTTTACACCCCCTTGACTCACTTACGGAGAGATATCAATACATAGGTTTGAAGATTCTTACTAGTCAGATATATTCTTGTGCGGTGAATAGGGGGTGTTGAGTCCAGTTCACTGAAAAAGGAATAGGTCTTGTCTCTTACATATTGGGTTTATGGAACGGTATCTGAGCTAATTTGAAACCCTTGTTTTATGCATCACCCAACCTCACCTTTCCCGTTCAGCAGCCATAGTGTGTTTTCTAAACGTGAGACTCTGTTCTGTTTTGTAATTCAGTTCAAGTGTAGCGGTTTTTACATTCCCTCTCTAAGTGATAACTTATGATAAGTGCCTTTTTCTGTGTGACTTATTTCACTTAGAATCGTCGTACCTAAATCCACTCATCGTGCTGCTACTAGCCTTATGATGTTGATTTCATGGCTGAGTGATATTCCATTGTACATGAGGACCCCAACTTCTTTATCCATTTTTCTCTTTCCTAGGATATTTAAGGTGTAATGAAGTGGGGGTTCTTGTCAACAGAGCAGCCCTAAACTTTGGGGTGCCTGTGTCTTGCTGATTTTTAGTTTTCCCAATTTATACGCCCATGAGTGGAAGTGCCCTATGCTCTCCAAGCTGTGTTTTTTAGATATTTCAGAACACACCGTACACTTCTCCAGAGTGGCTATTGGCAATTTACATCCCACCCATCAGCGTAGCAAGGCTCCCATTTCTCCATGGCCGGTCCTGCATTTCTGGTTTGGACACTTTTTTCCGCATGGCCCTTTTGCCCGCTGGGAAGCCAGACTTCTTTGGAGCGCTGATTGGCCTTTCCAGGTTGCTTGGTTGGCCAAAAAGGGCGTATGCGTTTTTTCCTGAATATATTCAGGAAAAAACGCATACGCCCTTTTTGGCCAAGGGCATCATTGTCCACGTTTTGCCGCTTTTCATGTGCTTTCAAGGCGATTCGAATCTACCTCCTGAAATCTGTTTCCTGCAATTCTGCCTTGCTTTCAAAGCCTCTTCGTTGCCTTCCCTTAATATATTTGTGGACGAGAGGTATCATTTAAAACTCTGCAGGTTTGTGAATTACAGTGCCCCTGAGCTCCATTTTTCAACTCGCTTTTTTGGGAGCTGGCCGCAAAAGCGCAGGATTGCTTCAGGCCCTCTTCTTGTTCTGGGGGGCAGGCTGAGCTTGTGCTTAGTTCTTCTTCCTGATGGGAAAATAGAGTGACCTGTGCCTGTCCCAACACCTAGAGCTAGTCTCTCATTGGTTCCCCCTCTTCCCGTTCATCCTCAGGACAAATTGCAACCTGTACGGAACAGGAGGTTAAAGGTGCTGATTCTCCAAGGAGGGAGATGGCTAGTAAATCGGCTGGAATGGCGAACCCGAGCAAAGGAGATGAGAAATGAGGTGCGTTTTAGAAACCTTTCCCGATCACACGGTGTACCATCTTCTGGGTTTCTCATGCCTGTTTTCGACGTAGGAAGATGCCCTTGAACCTGGAGATTTGGGACCCATGGGATGGGTACCATGCAGTATTACTTGAAAGGGTCTGCGTTGGCTCACCCAACCTCACCGAACCTCTCAGCCCCAAGAGTGTCCACCCTTATGTCTCAATCAGCTGTGGGTCTAGATATGGTCAATCCAGGTTGCATCACAGCCCCTGAACGAATTTTGTAAGAATTTCTCTCTCTTTCACTGTCTTTGTTTCACGGGTTTTGAAAAGTAATTTATTTTTATAATGGGGTTTAGCTGCTTTTCACGGCTGTGTTTATGCCGCTTTACACCCCCTTGACTCACTTACGGAGAGATATCAATACATAGGTTTGAAGATTCTTACTAGTCAGATATATTCTTGTGCGGTGAATAGGGGGTGTTGAGTCCAGTTCACTGAAAAAGGAATAGGTCTTGTCTCTTACATATTGGGTTTATGGAACGGTATCTGAGCTAATTTGAAACCCTTGTTTTATGCATCACCCAACCTCACCTTTCCCGTTCAGCAGCCATAGTGTGTTTTCTAAACGTGAGACTCTGTTCTGTTTTGTAATTCAGTTCAAGTGTAGCGGTTTTTACATTCCCTCTCTAAGTGATATCTTATGATAAGTGCCTTTTTCTGTGTGACTTATTTCACTTAGAATCGTCGTACCTAAATCCACTCATCGTGCTGCTACTAGCCTTATGATGTTGATTTCATGGCTGAGTGATATTCCATTGTACATGAGGACCCCAACTTCTTTATCCATTTTTCTCTTTCCTAGGATATTTAAGGTGTAATGAAGTGGGGGTTCTTGTCAACAGAGCAGCCCTAAACTTTGGGGTGCCTGTGTCTTGCTGATTTTTAGTTTTCCCAATTTATACGCCCATGAGTGGAAGTGCCCTATGCTCTCCAAGCTGTGTTTTTTAGATATTTCAGAACACACCGTACACTTCTCCAGAGTGGCTATTGGCAATTTACATCCCACCCATCAGCGTAGCAAGGCTCCCATTTCTCCATGGCCGGTCCTGCATTTCTGGTTTGGACACTTTTTTCCGCATGGCCCTTTTGCCCGCTGGGAAGCGAGACTTCTTTGGAGCGCTGATTGGCCTTTCCAGGTTGCTTGGTTGGCCAAAAAGGGCGTATGCGTTTTTTCCTGAATATATTCAGGAAAAAACGCATACGCCCTTTTTGGCCAAGGGCATCATTGTCCACGTTTTGCCGCTTTTCATGTGCTTTCAAGGCGATTCGAATCTACCTCCTGAAATCTGTTTCCTGCAATTCTGCCTTGCTTTCAAAGCCTCTTCGTTGCCTTCCCTTAATATATTTGTGGACGAGAGGTATCATTTAAAACTCTGCAGGTTTGTGAATTACAGTGCCCCTGAGCTCCATTTTTCAACTCGCTTTTTTGGGAGCTGGCCGCAAAAGCGCAGGATTGCTTCAGGCCCTCTTCTTGTTCTGGGGGGCAGGCTGAGCTTGTGCTTAGTTCTTCTTCCTGATGGGAAAATAGAGTGACCTGTGCCTGTCCCAACACCTAGAGCTAGTCTCTCATTGGTTCCCCCTCTTCCCGTTCATCCTCAGGACAAATTGCAACCTGTACGGAACAGGAGGTTAAAGGTGCTGATTCTCCAAGGAGGGAGATGGCTAGTAAATCGGCTGGAATGGCGAACCCGAGCAAAGGAGATGAGAAATGAGGTGCGTTTTAGAAACCTTTCCCGATCACACGGTGTACCATCTTCTGGGTTTCTCATGCCTGTTTTCGACGTAGGAAGATGCCCTTGAACCTGGAGATTTGGGACCCATGGGATGGGTACCATGCAGTATTACTTGAAAGGGTCTGCGTTGGCTCACCCAACCTCACCGAACCTCTCAGCCCCAAGAGTGTCCACCCTTATGTCTCAATCAGCTGTGGGTCTAGATATGGTCAATCCAGGTTGCATCACAGCCCCTGAACGAATTTTGTAAGAATTTCTCTCTCTTTCACTGTCTTTGTTTCACGGGTTTTGAAAAGTAATTTATTTTTATAATGGGGTTTAGCTGCTTTTCACGGCTGTGTTTATGCCGCTTTACACCCCCTTGACTCACTTACGGAGAGATATCAATACATAGGTTTGAAGATTCTTACTAGTCAGATATATTCTTGTGCGGTGAATAGGGGGTGTTGAGTCCAGTTCACTGAAAAAGGAATAGGTCTTGTCTCTTACATATTGGGTTTATGGAACGGTATCTGAGCTAATTTGAAACCCTTGTTTTATGCATCACCCAACCTCACCTTTCCCGTTCAGCAGCCATAGTGTGTTTTCTAAACGTGAGACTCTGTTCTGTTTTGTAATTCAGTTCAAGTGTAGCGGTTTTTACATTCCCTCTCTAAGTGATATCTTATGATAAGTGCCTTTTTCTGTGTGACTTATTTCACTTAGAATCGTCGTACCTAAATCCACTCATCGTGCTGCTACTAGCCTTATGATGTTGATTTCATGGCTGAGTGATATTCCATTGTACATGAGGACCCCAACTTCTTTATCCATTTTTCTCTTTCCTAGGATATTTAAGGTGTAATGAAGTGGGGGTTCTTGTCAACAGAGCAGCCCTAAACTTTGGGGTGCCTGTGTCTTGCTGATTTTTAGTTTTCCCAATTTATACGCCCATGAGTGGAAGTGCCCTATGCTCTCCAAGCTGTGTTTTTTAGATATTTCAGAACACACCGTACACTTCTCCAGAGTGGCTGTTGGCAATTTACATCCCACCCATCAGCGTAGCAAGGCTCCCATTTCTCCATGGCCGGTCCTGCATTTCTGGTTTGGACACTTTTTTCCGCATGGCCCTTTTGCCCGCTGGGAAGCGAGACTTCTTTGGAGCGCTGATTGGCCTTTCCAGGTTGCTTGGTTGGCCAAAAAGGGCGTATGCGTTTTTTCCTGAATATATTCAGGAAAAAACGCATATGCCCTTTTTGGCCAAGGGCATCATTGTCCACGTTTTGCCGCTTTTCAGGTGCTTTCAAGGCGATTCGAATCTACCTCCTGAAATCTGTTTCCTGCAATTCTGCCTTGCTTTCAAAGCCTCTTCGTTGCCTTCCCTTAATATATTTGTGGACGAGAGGTATCATTTAAAACTCTGCAGGTTTGTGAATTACAGTGCCCCTGAGCTCCATTTTTCAACTCGCTTTTTTGGGAGCTGGCCGCAAAAGCGCAGGATTGCTTCAGGCCCTCTTCTGGTTCTGGGGGGCAGGCTGAGCTTGTGCTTAGTTCTTCTTCCTGATGGGAAAATAGAGTGACCTGTGCCTGTCCCAACACCTACAGCTAGTCTCTCATTGGTTCCCCCTCTTCCCGTTCATCCTCAGGACAAATTGCAACCTGTACGGAACAGGAGGTTAAAGGTGCTGATTCTCCAAGGAGGGAGATGGCTAGTAAATCGGCTGGAATGGCGAACCCGAGCAAAGGAGATGAGAAATGAGGTGCGTTTTAGAAACCTTTCCCGATCACACGGTGTACCATCTTCTGGGTTTCTCATGCCTGTTTTCGACGTAGGAAGATGCCCTTGAACCTGGAGATTTGGGACCCATGGGATGGGTACCATGCAGTATTACTTGAAAGGGTCTGCGTTGGCTCACCCAACCTCACCGAACCTCTCAGCCCCAAGAGTGTCCACCCTTATGTCTCAATCAGCTGTGGGTCTAGATATGGTCAATCCAGGTTGCATCACAGCCCCTGAACGAATTTTGTAAGAATTTCTCTCTCTTTCACTGTCTTTGTTTCACGGGTTTTGAAAAGTAATTTATTTTTATAATGGGGTTTAGCTGCTTTTCACGGCTGTGTTTATGCCGCTTTACACCCCCTTGACTCACTTACGGAGAGATATCAATACAAAGGTTTGAAGATTCTTACTAGTCAGATATATTCTTGTGCGGTGAATAGGGGGTGTTGAGTCCAGTTCACTGAAAAAGGAATAGGTCTTGTCTCTTACATATTGGGTTTATGGAACGGTATCTGAGCTAATTTGAAACCCTTGTTTTATGCATCACCCCACCTCACCTTGCCCGTTCAGCAGCCATAGTGTGTTTTCTAAACGTGTGACTCTGTTCTGTTTTGTAATTCAGTTCAAGTGTAGCGGTTTTTACATTCCCTCTCTAAGTGATATCTTAGGATAAGTGTCTTTTTCTGTGTGACTTATTTCACTTAGAATCGTCGTACCTAAATCCACTCATCGTGCTGCTACTAGCCTTATGACGTTGATTTCATGGCTGAGTGATATTCCATTGTACATGAGGACCCCAACTTCTTTATCCATTTTTCTCTTTCCTAGGATATTTAAGGTGTAATGAAGTGGGGGTTCTTGTCAACAGAGCAGCCCTAAACTTTGGGGTGCCTGTGTCTTGCTGATTTTTAGTTTTCCCAATTTATACGCCCATGAGTGGAAGTGCCCTATGCTCTCCAAGCTGTGTTTTTTAGATGTTTCAGAACACACCGTACACTTCTCCAGAGTGGCTGTTGGCAATTTACATCCCACCCATCAGCGTAGCAAGGCTCCCATTTCTCCATGGCCGGTCCTGCATTTCTGGTTTGGACACTTTTTTCCGCATGGCCCTTTTGCCCGCTGGGAAGCGAGACTTCTTTGGAGCGCTGATTGGCCTTTCCAGGTTGCTTGGTTGGCCAAAAAGGGCGTATGCGTTTTTTCCTGAATATATTCAGGAAAAAACGCATACGCCCTTTTTGGCCAAGGGCATCATTGTCCACGTTTTGCCGCTTTTCAGGTGCTTTCAAGGCGATTCGAATCTACCTCCTGAAATCTGTTTCCTGCAATTCTGCCTTGCTTTCAAAGCCTCTTCGTTGCCTTCCCTTAATATATTTGTGGACGAGAGGTATCATTTAAAACTCTGCAGGTTTGTGAATTACAGTGCCCCTGAGCTCCATTTTTCAACTCGCTTTTTTGGGAGCTGGCCGCAAAAGCGCAGGATTGCTTCAGGCCCTCTTCTGGTTCTGGGGGGCAGGCTGAGCTTGTGCTTAGTTCTTCTTCCTGATGGGAAAATAGAGTGACCTGTGCCTGTCCCAACACCTACAGCTAGTCTCTCATTGGTTCCCCCTCTTCCCGTTCATCCTCAGGACAAATTGCAACCTGTACGGAACAGGAGGTTAAAGGTGCTGATTCTCCAAGGAGGGAGATGGCTAGTAAATCGGCTGGAATGGCGAACCCGAGCAAAGGAGATGAGAAATGAGGTGCGTTTTAGAAACCTTTCCCGATCACACGGTGTACCATCTTCTGGGTTTCTCATGCCTGTTTTCGACGTAGGAAGATGCCCTTGAACCTGGAGATTTGGGACCCATGGGATGGGTACCATGCAGTATTACTTGAAAGGGTCTGCGTTGGCTCACCCAACGTCACCGAACCTCTCAGCCCCAAGAGTGTCCACCCTTATGTCTCAATCAGCTGTGGGTCTAGATATGGTCAATCCAGGTTGCATCACAGCCCCTGAACGAATTTTGTAAGAATTTCTCTCTCTTTCACTGTCTTTGTTTCACGGGTTTTGAAAAGTAATTTATTTTTATAATGGGGTTTAGCTGCTTTTCACGGCTGTGTTTATGCCGCTTTACACCCCCTTGACTCACTTACGGAGAGATATCAATACATAGGTTTGAAGATTCTTACTAGTCAGATATATTCTTCTGCGGTGAATAGGGGGTGTTGAGTCCAGTTCACTGAAAAAGGAATAGGTCTTGTCTCTTACATATTGGGTTTATGGAACGGTATCTGAGCTAATTTGAAACCCTTGTTTTATGCATCACCCCACCTCACCTTGCCCGTTCAGCAGCCATAGTGTGTTTTCTAAACGTGTGACTCTGTTCTGTTTTGTAATTCAGTTCAAGTGTAGCGGTTTTTACATTCCCTCTCTAAGTGATATCTTAGGATAAGTGTCTTTTTCTGTGTGACTTATTTCACTTAGAATCGTCGTACCTAAATCCACTCATCGTGCTGCTACTAGCCTTATGACGTTGATTTCATGGCTGAGTGATATTCCATTGTACATGAGGACCCCAACTTCTTTATCCATTTTTCTCTTTCCTAGGATATTTAAGGTGTAATGAAGTGGGGGTTCTTGTCAACAGAGCAGCCCTAAACTTTGGGGTGCCTGTGTCTTGCTGATTTTTAGTTTTCCCAATTTATACGCCCATGAGTGGAAGTGCCCTATGCTCTCCAAGCTGTGTTTTTTAGATGTTTCAGAACACACCGTACACTTCTCCAGAGTGGCTGTTGGCAATTTACATCTCACCCATCAGCGTAGCAAGGCTCCCATTTCTCCATGGCCGGTCCTGCATTTCTGGTTTGGACACTTTTTTCCGCATGGCCCTTTTGCCCGCTGGGAAGCGAGACTTCTTTGGAGCGCTGATTGGCCTTTCCAGGTTGCTTGCTTGGCCAAAAAGGGCGTATGCGTTTTTTCCTGAATATATTCAGGAAAAAACGCATACGCCCTTTTTGGCCAAGGGCATCATTGTCCACGTTTTGCCGCTTTTCATGTGCTTTCAAGGCGATTCGAATCTACCTCCTGAAATCTGTTTCCTGCAATTCTGCCTTGCTTTCAAAGCCTCTTCGTTGCCTTCCCTTAATATATTTGTGGACGAGAGGTATCATTTAAAACTCTGCAGGTTTGTGAATTACAGTGCCCCTGAGCTCCATTTTTCAACTCGCTTTTTTGGGAGCTGGCCGCAAAAGCGCAGGATTGCTTCAGGCCCTCTTCTGGTTCTGGGGGGCAGGCTGAGCTTGTGCTTAGTTCTTCTTCCTGATGGGAAAATAGAGTGACCTGTGCCTGTCCCAACACCTAGAGCTAGTCTCTCATTGGTTCCCCCTCTTCCCGTTCATCCTCAGGACAAATTGCAACCTGTACGGAACAGGAGGTTAAAGGTGCTGATTCTCCAAGGAGGGAGATGGCTAGTAAATCGGCTGGAATGGCGAACCCGAGCAAAGGAGATGAGAAATGAGGTGCGTTTTAGAAACCTTTCCCGATCACACGGTGTACCATCTTCTGGGTTTCTCATGCCTGTTTTCGACGTAGGAAGATGCCCTTGAACCTGGAGATTTGGGACCCATGGGATGGGTACCATGCAGTATTACTTGAAAGGGTCTGCGTTGGCTCACCCAACCTCACCGAACCTCTCAGCCCCAAGAGTGTCCACCCTTATGTCTCAATCAGCTGTGGGTCTAGATATGGTCAATCCAGGTTGCATCACAGCCCCTGAACGAATTTTGTAAGAATTTCTCTCTCTTTCACTGTCTTTGTTTCACGGGTTTTGAAAAGTAATTTATTTTTATAATGGGGTTTAGCTGCTTTTCACGGCTGTGTTTATGCCGCTTTACACCCCCTTGACTCACTTACGGAGAGATATCAATACATAGGTTTGAAGATTCTTACTAGTCAGATATATTCTTGTGCGGTGAATAGGGGGTGTTGAGTCCAGTTCACTGAAAAAGGAATAGGTCTTGTCTCTTACATATTGGGTTTATGGAACGGTATCTGAGCTAATTTGAAACCCTTGTTTTATGCATCACCCCACCTCACCTTGCCCGTTCAGCAGCCATAGTGTGTTTTCTAAACGTGTGACTCTGTTCTGTTTTGTAATTCAGTTCAAGTGTAGCGGTTTTACATTCCCTGTCTAAGTGATATCTTAGGATAAGTGTCTTTTTCTGTGTGACTTATTTCACTTAGAATCGTCGTACCTAAATCCACTCATCGTGCTGCTACTAGCCTTATGACGTTGATTTCATTGCTGAGCGATATTCCATTGTACATGAGGACCCCAACTTCTTTATCCATTTTTCTCTTTCCTAGGATATTTAAGGTGTAATGAAGTGGGGGTTCTTGTCAACAGAGCGCCCTAAACTTTGGGGTGCCTGTGTCTTGCTGATTTTTAGTTTTCCCAATTTATACGCCCATGAGTGGAAGTGCCCTATGCTCTCCAAGCTGTGTTTTTTAGATGTTTCAAAACACACCGTACACTTCTCCAGAGTGGCTGTTGGCAATTTACATCCCACCCATCAGCGTAGCAAGGCTCCCATTTCTCCATGGCCGGGCCTGCATTTCTGGTTTGGACACTTTTTTCCGCATGGCCCTTTTGCCCGCTGGGAAGCGAGACTTCTTTGGAGCGCTGATTGGCCTTTCCAGGTTGCTTGGTTGGCCAAAAAGGGCGTATGCGTTTTTTCCTGAATATATTCAGGAAAAAACGCATACGCCCTTTTTGGCCAAGGGCATCATTGTCCACGTTTTGCCGCTTTTCAGGTGCTTTCAAGGCGATTCGAATCTACCTCCTGAAATCTGTTTCCTGCAATTCTGCCTTGCTTTCAAAGCCTCTTCGTTGCCTTCCCTTAATATATTTGTGGACGAGAGGTATCATTTAAAACTCTGCAGGTTTGTGAATTGCAGTGCCCCTGAGCTCCATTTTTCAACTCGCTTTTTTGGGAGCTGGCCGCAAAAGCGCAGGATTGCTTCAGGCCCTCTTCTAGTTCTGGGGGGCAGGCTGAGCTTGTGCTTAATTCTTCTTCCTGATGGGAAAATAGAGTGACCTGTGCCTGTCCCAACACCTAGAGCTAGTCTCTCATTGGTTCCCCCTCTTCCCGTTCATCCTCAGGACAAATTGCAACCTGTACGGAACAGGAGGTTAAAGGTGCTGATTCTCCAAGGAGGGAGATGGCTAGTAAATCGGCTGGAATGGCGAACCCGAGCAAAGGAGATGAGAAATGAGGTGCGTTTTAGAAACCTTTCCCGATCACACGGTGTACCATCTTCTGGGTTTCTCATGCCTGTTTTCGACGTAGGAAGATGCCCTTGAACCTGGAGATTTGGGACCCATGGGATGGGTACCATGCAGTATTACTTGAAAGGGTCTGCGTTGGCTCACCCAACCTCACCGAACCTCTCAGCCCCAAGAGTGTCCACCCTTATGTCTCAATCAGCTGTGGGTCTAGATATGGTCAATCCAGGTTGCATTACAGCCCCTGAACGAATTTTGTAAGAATTTCTCTCTCTTTCACTGTCTTTGTTTCACGGGTTTTGAAAAGTAATTTATTTTTATAATGGGGTTTAGCTGCTTTTCACGGCTGTGTTTTTGCCGCTTTACACCCCCTTGACTCACTTACGGAGAGATATCAATACATAGGTTTGAAGATTCTTACTAGTCAGATATATTCTTGTGCGGTGAATAGGGGGTGTTGAGTCCAGTTCACTGAAAAAGGAATAGGTCTTGTCTCTTACATATTGGGTTTATGGAACGGTATCTGAGCTAATTTGAAACCCTTGTTTTATGCATCACCCAACCTCACCTTTCCCGTTCAGCAGCCATAGTGTGTTTTCTAAACGTGAGACTCTGTTCTGTTTTGTAATTCAGTTCAAGTGTAGCGGTTTTTACATTCCCTCTCTAAGTGATATCTTATGATAAGTGCCTTTTTCTGTGTGACTTATTTCACTTAGAATCGTCGTACCTAAATCCACTCATCATGCTGCTACTAGCCTTATGACGTTGATTTCATGGCTGAGTGATATTCCATTGTACATGAGGACCCCAACTTCTTTATCCATTTTTCTCTTTCCTAGGATATTTAAGGTGTAATGAAGTGGGGGTTCTTGTCAACAGAGCAGCCCTAAACTTTGGGGTGCCTGTGTCTTGCTGATTTTTAGTTTTCCCAATTTATACGCCCATGAGTGGAAGTGCCCTATGCTCTCCAAGCTGTGTTTTTTAGATGTTTCAGAACACACCGTACACTTCTCCAGAGTGGCTGTTGGCAATTTACATCTCACCCATCAGCGTAGCAAGGCTCCCATTTCTCCATGGCCGGTCCTGCATTTCTGGTTTGGACACTTTTTTCCGCATGGCCCTTTTGCCCGCTGGGAAGCGAGACTTCTTTGGAGCGCTGATTGGCCTTTCCAAGTTGCTTGGTTGGCCAAAAAGGGCGTATGCGTTTTTTCCTGAATATATTCAGGAAAAAACGCATACGCCCTTTTTGGCCAAGGGCATCATTGTCCACGTTTTGCCGCTTTTCATGTGCTTTCAAGGCGATTCGAATCTACCTCCTGAAATCTGTTTCCTGCAATTCTGCCTTGCTTTCAAAGCCTCTTCGTTGCCTTCCCTTAATATATTTGTGGACGAGAGGTATCATTTAAAACTCTGCAGGTTTGTGAATTACAGTGCCCCTGAGCTCCATTTTTCAACTCGCTTTTTTGGGAGCTGGCCGCAAAAGCGCAGGATTGCTTCAGGCCCTCTTCTTGTTCTGGGGGGCAGGCTGAGCTTGTGCTTAGTTCTTCTTCCTGATGGGAAAATAGAGTGACCTGTGCCTGTCCCAACACCTAGAGCTAGTCTCTCATTGGTTCCCCCTCTTCCCGTTCATCCTCAGGACAAATTGCAACCAGTACGGAACAGGAGGTTAAAGGTGCTGATTCTCCAAGGAGGGAGATGGCTAGTAAATCGGCTGGAATGGCGAACCCGAGCAAAGGAGATGAGAAATGAGGTGCGTTTTAGAAACCTTTCCCGATCACACGGTGTACCATCTTCTGGGTTTCTCATGCCTGTTTTCGACGTAGGAAGATGCCCTTGAACCTGGAGATTTGGGACCCATGGGATGGGTACCATGCAGTATTACTTGAAAGGGTCTGCGTTGGCTCACCCAACCTCACCGAACCTCTCAGCCCCAAGAGTGTCCACCCTTATGTCTCAATCAGCTGTGGGTCTAGATATGGTCAATCCAGGTTGCATCACAGCCCCTGAACGAATTTTGTAAGAATTTCTCTCTCTTTCACTGTCTTTGTTTCACGGGTTTTGAAAAGTAATTTATTTTTATAATGGGGTTTAGCTGCTCTTCACGGCTGTGTTTATGCCGCTTTACACCCCCTTGACTCACTTACGGAGAGATATCAATACATAGGTTTGAAGATTCTTACTAGTCAGATATATTCTTGTGCGGTGAATAGGGGGTGTTGAGTCCAGTTCACTGAAAAAGGAATAGGTCTTGTCTCTTACATATTGGGTTTATGGAACGGTATCTGAGCTAATTTGAAACCCTTGTTTTATGCATCACCCCACCTCACCTTGCCCGTTCAGCAGCCATAGTGTGTTTTCTAAACGTGTGACTCTGTTCTGTTTTGTAATTCAGTTCAAGTGTAGCGGTTTTTACATTCCCTGTCTAAGTGATATCTTAGGATAAGTGTCTTTTTCTGTGTGACTTATTTCACTTAGAATCGTCGTACCTAAATCCACTCATCGTGCTGCTACTAGCCTTATGACGTTGATTTCATGGCTGAGCGATATTCCATTGTACATGAGGACCCCAACTTCTTTATCCATTTTTCTCTTTCCTAGGATATTTAAGGTGTAATGAAGTGGGGGTTCTTGTCAACAGAGCAGCCCTAAACTTTGGGGTGCCTGTGTCTTGCTGATTTTTAGTTTTCCCAAATTATACGCCCATGAGTGGAAGTGCCCTATGCTCTCCAAGCTGTGTTTTTTAGATGTTTCAGAACACACCGTACACTTCTCCAGAGTGGCTGTTGGCAATTTACATCCCACCCATCAGCGTAGCAAGGCTCCCATTTCTCCATGGCCGGTCCTGCATTTCTGGTTTGGACACTTTTTTCCGCATGGCCCTTTTGCCCGCTGGGAAGCGAGACTTCTTTGGAGCGCTGATTGGCCTTTCCAGGTTGCTTGGTTGGCCAAAAAGGGCGTATGCGTTTTTTCCTGAATATATTCAGGAAAAAACGCATACGCCCTTTTTGGCCAAGGGCATCATTGTCCACGTTTTGCCGCTTTTCAGGTGCTTTCAAGGCGATTCGAATCTACCTCCTGAAATCTGTTTCCTGCAATTCTGCCTTGCTTTCAAAGCCTCTTCGTTGCCTTCCCTTAATATATTTGGGGACGAGAGGTATCATTTAAAACTCTGCAGGTTTGTGAATTGCAGTGCCCCTGAGCTCCATTTTTCAACTCGCTTTTTTGGGAGCTGGCCGCAAAAGCGCAGGATTGCTTCAGGCCCTCTTCTAGTTCTGGGGGGCAGGTTGAGCTTGTGCTTAATTCTTCTTCCTGATGAGAAAATAGAGTGACCTGTGCCTGTCCCAACACCTAGAGCTAGTCTCTCATTGGTTCCCCCTCTTCCCGTTCATCCTCAGGACAAATTGCAACCTGTACGGAACAGGAGGTTAAAGGTGCTGATTCTCCAAGGAGGGAGATGGCTAGTAAATCGGCTGGAATGGCGAACCCGAGCAAAGGAGATGAGAAATGAGGTGCGTTTTAGAAACCTTTCCCGATCACACGGTGTACCATCTTCTGGGTTTCTCATGCCTGTTTTCGACGTAGGAAGATGCCCTTGAACCTGGAGATTTGGGACCCATGGGATGGGTACCATGCAGTATTACTTGAAAGGGTCTGCGTTGGCTCACCCAACCTCACCGAACCTCTCAGCCCCAAGAG
This sequence comes from Balaenoptera acutorostrata, assembly GCF_949987535.1. Lineage (NCBI taxonomy): Eukaryota > Metazoa > Chordata > Mammalia > Artiodactyla > Balaenopteridae > Balaenoptera > Balaenoptera acutorostrata. The sequence continues at coordinate 485,360 of NW_026645828.1, read as the reverse complement.
TGTCCACCCTTATGTCTCAATCAGCTGTGGGTCTAGATATGGTCAATCCAGGTTGCATCACAGCCCCTGAACGAATTTTGTAAGAATTTCTCTCTCTTTCACTGTCTTTGTTTCACGGGTTTTGAAAAGTAATTTATTTTTATAATGGGGTTTAGCTGCATTTCACGGCTGTGTTTATGCCGCTTTACACCCCCTTGACTCACTTACGGAGAGATATCAATACATAGGTTTGAAGATTCTTACTAGTCAGATATATTCTTGTGCGGTGAATAGGGGGTGTTGAGTCCAGTTCACTGAAAAAGGAATAGGTCTTGTCTCTTACATATTGGGTTTATGGAACGGTATCTGAGCTAATTTGAAACCCTTGTTTTATGCATCACCCAACCTCACCTTTCCCGTTCAGCAGCCATAGTGTGTTTTCTAAACGTGAGACTCTGTTCTGTTTTGTAATTCAGTTCAAGTGTAGCGGTTTTTACATTCCCTCTCTAAGTGATATCTTATGATAAGTGCCTTTTTCTGTGTGACTTATTTCACTTAGAATCGTCGTACCTAAATCCACTCATCATGCTGCTACTAGCCTTATGACGTTGATTTCATGGCTGAGTGATATTCCATTGTACATGAGGACCACAACTTCTTTATCCATTTTTCTCTTTCCTAGGATATTTAAGGTGTAATGAAGTGGGGGTTCTTGTCAACAGAGCAGCCCTAAACTTTGGGGTGCCTGTGTCTTGCTGATTTTTAGTTTTCCCAATTTATACGCCCATGAGTGGAAGTGACCTATGCTCTCCAAGCTGTGTTTTTTAGATGTTTCAGAACACACCGTACACTTCTCCAGAGTGGCTGTTGGCAATTTACATCCCACCCATCAGCGTAGCAAGGCTCCCATTTCTCCATGGCCGGTCCTGCATTTCTGGTTTGGACACTTTTTTCCGCATGGCCCTTTTGCCCGCTGGGAAGCGAGACTTCTTTGGAGCGCTGATTGGCCTTTCCAGGTTGCTTGGTTGGCCAAAAAGGGCGTATGCGTTTTTTCCTGAATATATTCAGGAAAAAACGCATACGCCCTTTTTGGCCAAGGGCATCATTGTCCACGTTTTGCCGCTTTTCAGGTGCTTTCAAGGCGATTCGAATCTACCTCCTGAAATCTGTTTCCTGCAATTCTGCCTTGCTTTCAAAGCCTCTTCGTTGCCTTCCCTTAATATATTTGGGGACGAGAGGTATCATTTAAAACTCTGCAGGTTTGTGAATTGCAGTGCCCCTGAGCTCCATTTTTCAACTCGCTTTTTTGGGAGCTGGCCGCAAAAGCGCAGGATTGCTTCAGGCCCTCTTCTGGTTCTGGGGGGCAGGCTGAGCTTGTGCTTAATTCTTCTTCCTGATGGGAAAATAGAGTGACCTGTGCCTGTCCCAACACCTAGAGCTAGTCTCTCATTGGTTCCCCCTCTTCCCGTTCATCCTCAGGACAAATTGCAACCTGTACGGAACAGGAGGTTAAAGGTGCTGATTCTCCAAGGAGGGAGATGGCTAGTAAATCGGCTGGAATGGCGAACCCGAGCAAAGGAGATGAGAAATGAGGTGCGTTTTAGAAACCTTTCCCGATCACACGGTGTACCATCTTCTGGGTTTCTCATGCCTGTTTTCGACGTAGGAAGATGCCCTTGAACCTGGAGATTTGGGACCCATGGGATGGGTACCATGCAGTATTACTTGAAAGGGTCTGCGTTGGCTCACCCAACCTCACCGAACCTCTCAGCCCCAAGAGTGTCCACCCTTATGTCTCAATCAGCTGTGGGTCTAGATATGGTCAATCCAGGTTGCATCACAGCCCCTGAACGAATTTTGTAAGAATTTCTCTCTCTTTCACTGTCTTTGTTTCACGGGTTTTGAAAAGTAATTTATTTTTATAATGGGGTTTAGCTGCTTTTCACGGCTGTGTTTATGCCGCTTTACACCCCCTTGACTCACTTACGGAGAGATATCAATACATAGGTTTGAAGATTCTTACTAGTCAGATATATTCTTGTGCGGTGAATAGGGGGTGTTGAGTCCAGTTCACTGAAAAAGGAATAGGTCTTGTCTCTTACATATTGGGTTTATGGAACGGTATCTGAGCTAATTTGAAACCCTTGTTTTATGCATCACCCCACCTCACCTTTCCCGTTCAGCAGCCATAGTGTGTTTTCTAAACGTGTGACTCTGTTCTGTTTTGTAATTCAATTCAAGTGTAGCGGTTTTTACATTCCCTCTGTAAGTGATATCTTATGATAAGTGCCTTTTTCTGTGTGACTTATTTCACTTAGAATCGTCGTACCTAAATCCACTCATCGTGCTGCTACTAGCCTTATGACGTTGATTTCATGGCTGAGTGATATTCCATTGTACATGAGGACCCCAACTTCTTTATCCATTTTTCTCTTTCCTAGGATATTTAAGGTGTAATGAAGTGGGGGTTCTTGTCAACAGAGCAGCCCTAAACTTTGGGGTGCCTGTGTCTTGCTGATTTTTAGTTTTCCCAATTTATACACCCATGAGTGGAAGTGCCCTATGCTCTCCAAGCTGTGTTTTTTAGATGTTTCAGAACACACCGTACACTTCTCCAGAGTGGCTGTTGGCAATTTACATCCCACCCATCAGCGTAGCAAGGCTCCCATTTCTCCATGGCCGGTCCTGCATTTCTGGTTTGGACACTTTTTTCCGCATGGCCCTTTTGCCCGCTGGGAAGCGAGACTTCTTTGGGGCGCTTATTGGCCTTTCCAGGTTGCTTGGTTGGCCAAAAAGGGCGTATGCGTTTTTTCCTGAATATATTCAGGAAAAAACGCATACGCCCTTTTTGGCCAAGGGCATCATTGTCCACGTTTTGCCGCTTTTCAGGTGCTTTCAAGGCGATTGGAATCTACCTCCTGAAATCTGTTTCCTGCAATTCTGCCTTGCTTTCAAAGCCTCTTCGTTGCCTTCCCTTAATATATTTGTGGACGAGAGGTATCATTTAAAACTCTGCAGGTTTGTGAATTGCAGTGCCCCTGAGCTCCATTTTTCAACTCGCTTTTTTGGGAGCTGGCCGCAAAAGCGCAGGATTGCTTCAGGCCCTCTTCTGGTTCTGGGGGGCAGGCTGAGCTTGTGCTTAATTCTTCTTCCTGATGGGAAAATAGAGTGACCTGTGCCTGTCCCAACACCTAGAGCTAGTCTCTCATTGGTTCCCCCTCTTCCCGTTCATCCTCAGGACAAATTGCAACCTGTACGGAACAGGAGGTTAAAGGTGCTGATTCTCCAAGTAGGGTGATGGCTAGTAAAGTGGCTGGAATGGCGAACCCGAGCAAAGGAGATGAGAAATGAGGTGCGTTTTAGAAACCCTTCCCGATCACACGGTGTACCATCTTCTGGGTTTCTCATGCCTGTTTTCGACGTAGGAAGATGCCCTTGAACCTGGAGATTTGGGACCCATGGGATGGGTACCATGCAGTATTACTTGAAAGGGTCTGCGTTGGCTCACCCAACCTCACCGAACCTCTCAGCCCCAAGAGTGTCCACCCTTATGTCTCAATCAGCTGTGGGTCTAGATATGGTCAATCCAGGTTGCATCACAGCCCCTGAACGAATTTTGTAAGAATTTCTCTCTCTTTCACTGTCTTTGTTTCACGGGTTTTGAAAAGTAATTTATTTTTATAATGGGGTTTAGCTGCTTTTCACGGCTGTGTTTATGCCGCTTTACACCCCCTTGACTCACTTATGGAGAGATATCAATACATAGGTTTGAAGATTCTTACTAGTCAGATATATTCTTGTGCGGTGAATAGGGGGTGTTGAGTCCAGTTCACTGAAAAAGGAATAGGTCTTGTCTCTTACATATTGGGTTTATGGAACGGTATCTGAGCTAATTTGAAACCCTTGTTTTATGCATCACCCAACCTCACCTTTCCCGTTCAGCAGCCATAGTGTGTTTTCTAAACGTGAGACTCTGTTCTGTTTTGTACTTCAGTTCAAGTGTAGCGGTTTTTACATTCCCTCTCTAAGTGATATCTTATGATAAGTGCCTTTTTCTGTGTGACTTATTTCACTTAGAATCGTCGTACCTAAATCCACTCATCGTGCTGCTACTAGCCTTATGACGTTGATTTCATGGCTGAGTGATATTCCATTGTACATGAGGACCCCAACTTCTTTATCCATTTTTCTCTTTCCTAGGATATTTAAGGTGTAATGAAGTGGGGGTTCTTGTCAACAGAGCAGCCCTAAACTTTGGGGTGCCTGTGTCTTGCTGATTTTTAGTTTTCCCAATTTATACGCCCATGAGTGGAAGTGCCCTATGCTCTCCAAGCTGTGTTTTTTAGATGTTTCAGAACACACCGTACACTTCTCCAGAGGGGCTGTTGGCAATTTACATCCCACCCATCAGCGTAGCAAGGCTCCCATTTCTCCATGGCCGGTCCTGCATTTCTGGTTTGGACACTTTTTTCCGCATGGCCCTTTTGCCCGCTGGGAAGCGAGACTTCTTTGGAGCGCTGATTGGCCTTTCCAGGTTGCTTGGTTGGCCAAAAAGAGCGTATGCGTTTTTTCCTGAATATATTCAGGAAAAAACGCATACGCCCTTTTTGGCCAAGGGCATCACTGTCCACGTTTTGCCGCTTTTCAGGTGCTTTCAAGGCGATTGGAATCTACCTCCTGAAATCTGTTTCCTGCAATTCTGCCTTGCTTTCAAAGCCTCTTCGTTGCCTTCCCTCAGTATATTTGTGGACGAGAGTTATCATTTATAACTCTGCAGGTTTGTGAATTGCAGTGCCCCTGAGCTCCATTTTTCCAGTCGCTTTTCTGGGAGCTGGCCGCAAAAGTGCAGGATTGCTTCAGGCCCTCTTCTGGTTCTGGGGGGCAGGCTGAGCTTGTGGTTAATTCTTCTTCCTGATGGGAAAATAGAGTGACCTGTGCCTGTCCCAACCCCTAGAGCTAGTCTCTCATTGGTTCCCCCTCTTCCCGTTCATCCTCAGGACAAATTGCAACCTGTACGGAACAGGAGGTTAAAGGTGCTGATTCTCCAAGGAGGGTGATGGCTAGTAAAGCGGATGGAATGGGGAACCCGAGCACAAGGAGATGAGAAAAGAGGTGCGTTTTAGAAACCTTTCCCGATCACACGTTGTACCATCTTCTGGGCTTCTCATGCATGTTTTCGACGTAGGAAGATGCCCTTGAACCTGAAGATTTGGGACCCATGGGATGGGTACTATGCAGTATTACTTTAAAGGGTCTGCGTTGGCTCACACAACCTCACCAAACCTCTCAGTCCCAAGAGTGTCCACCCTTATGTCTCAATCAGCTGTGGGTCTAGATATGGTCAATCCAGGTTGCATCACAGCCCCTGAACGAGTTTTGTAAGAATTTCCCTCTCTTTCACTGTCTTTGTTTCACGGATTTTGAAAAGTAATTTATTTTTATAATGGGGTTTAGCTGCTTTTCACGGCTGTGTTTAGGCCGCTTTACACCCCCTTGCCTCACTTACAGAGAGATATCAATACATAGGTTTGAAGATTCTTACTAGTCAGATATATTCTTGTGCGGTGAATAGGGGGTGTTGAGGCCAGTTCACTGAGCAAGGAGTAGGTCTTGTCTACTACATATTGGGTTTATGGTACGGTAACTGAGCTAATTTGAAACCCTTGTTTTATGCATCACCCCACCTCACCTTTCCCGTTCAGCAGCCATAGTGTGTTTTCTGAACGTGTGACTCTGTTCTGTTTTGTAATTTAGTTCAAGTGTAGCGGTTTTATATTCCCTCTATAAGTGATATCTTATGATAAGTGTCGTTTTCTGTGTGACTTATTTCACTTAGAATCGTCGTACCTAAATCCACTCATCGTGCTGCTACTAGCCTTATGACGTGGATTTCATGGCTGAGTGATATTCCATTGTACATGAGGACCACAACTTCGTTATCCACTTTTCTCTTTCCTAGGATATTTAAGGTGTAATGAAGTGGGGGTTCTTGTCAACAGAGCAGCCCTAAACTTTGGGGTGCCTGTGTCTTGCTGATTTTTCGTTTTCCCAATTTATACGCCCATGAGTGGAAGTGCCCTATGCTCTCCAAGCTGTGTTTTTTAGATGTTTCAGGACACACCGTACACTTCTCCAGAGTGGCTGTTGGCAATTTACATCCCGCCCATCAGCGTAGCAAGGCTCCTATTTCTCCATGGCCGGTCCTGCATTTCTGGTTTGGACACTTTTTTCCGCATGGCCCTTTTGCCCGCTGGGAAGCGAGACTTCTTTGGAGCGCTGATTGGCCTTTCCAGGTTGCTTGGTTGGCCAAAAAGGGCGTATGCGTTTTTTCCTGAATATATTCAGGAAAAAACGCATACGCCCTTTTTGGCCAAGGGCATCATTGTCCACGTTTTGCCGCTTTTCAGGTGCTTTCAAGGCGATTCGAATCTACCTCCTGAAATCTGTTTCCTGCAATTCTGCCTTGCTTTCAAAGCCTCTTCGTTGCCTTCCCTTAATATATTTGGGGACGAGAGGTATCATTTAAAACTCTGCAGGTTTGTGAATTGCAGTGCCCCTGAGCTCCATTTTTCAACTCGCTTTTTTGGGAGCTGGCCGCAAAAGCGCAGGATTGCTTCAGGCCCTCTTCTGGTTCTGGGGGGCAGGCTGAGCTTGTGCTTAATTCTTCTTCCTGATGGGAAAATAGAGTGACCTGTGCCTGTCCCAACACCTAGAGCTAGTCTCTCATTGGTTCCCCCTCTTCCCGTTCATCCTCAGGACAAATTGCAACCTGTACGGAACAGGAGGTTAAAGGTGCTGATTCTCCAAGGAGGGAGATGGCTAGTAAATCGGCTGGAATGGCGAACCCGAGCAAAGGAGATGAGAAATGAGGTGCGTTTTAGAAACCTTTCCCGATCACACGGTGTACCATCTTCTGGGTTTCTCATGCCTGTTTTCGACGTAGGAAGATGCCCTTGAACCTGGAGATTTGGGACCCATGGGATGGGTACCATGCAGTATTACTTGAAAGGGTCTGCGTTGGCTCACCCAACCTCACCGAACCTCTCAGCCCCAAGAGTGTCCACCCTTATGTCTCAATCAGCTGTGGGTCTAGATATGGTCAATCCAGGTTGCATCACAGCCCCTGAACGAATTTTGTAAGAATTTCTCTCTCTTTCACTGTCTTTGTTTCACGGGTTTTGAAAAGTAATTTATTTTTATAATGGGGTTTAGCTGCTTTTCACGGCTGTGTTTATGCCGCTTTACACCCCCTTGACTCACTTACGGAGAGATATCAATACATAGGTTTGAAGATTCTTACTAGTCAGATATATTCTTGTGCGGTGAATAGGGGGTGTTGAGTCCAGTTCACTGAAAAAGGAATAGGTCTTGTCTCTTACATATTGGGTTTATGGAACGGTATCTGAGCTAATTTGAAACCCTTGTTTTATGCATCACCCCACCTCACCTTTCCCGTTCAGCAGCCATAGTGTGTTTTCTAAACGTGTGACTCTGTTCTGTTTTGTAATTCAATTCAAGTGTAGCGGTTTTTACATTCCCTCTGTAAGTGATATCTTATGATAAGTGCCTTTTTCTGTGTGACTTATTTCACTTAGAATCGTCGTACCTAAATCCACTCATCGTGCTGCTACTAGCCTTATGACGTTGATTTCATGGCTGAGTGATATTCCATTGTACATGAGGACCCCAACTTCTTTATCCATTTTTCTCTTTCCTAGGATATTTAAGGTGTAATGAAGTGGGGGTTCTTGTCAACAGAGCAACCCTAAACTTTGGGGTGCCTGTGTCTTGCTGATTTTTAGTTTTCCCAATTTATACACCCATGAGTGGAAGTGCCCTATGCTCTCCAAGCTGTGTTTTTTAGATGTTTCAGAACACACCGTACACTTCTCCAGAGTGGCTGTTGGCAATTTACATCCCACCCATCAGCGTAGCAAGGCTCCCATTTCTCCATGGCCGGTCCTGCATTTCTGGTTTGGACACTTTTTTCCGCATGGCCCTTTTGCCCGCTGGGAAGCGAGACTTCTTTGGGGCGCTTATTGGCCTTTCCAGGTTGCTTGGTTGGCCAAAAAGGGCGTATGCGTTTTTTCCTGAATATATTCAGGAAAAAACGCATACGCCCTTTTTGGCCAAGGGCATCATTGTCCACGTTTTGCCGCTTTTCAGGTGCTTTCAAGGCGATTGGAATCTACCTCCTGAAATCTGTTTCCTGCAATTCTGCCTTGCTTTCAAAGCCTCTTCGTTGCCTTCCCTTAATATATTTGTGGACGAGAGGTATCATTTAAAACTCTGCAGGTTTGTGAATTGCAGTGCCCCTGAGCTCCATTTTTCAACTCGCTTTTTTGGGAGCTGGCCGCAAAAGCGCAGGATTGCTTCAGGCCCTCTTCTGGTTCTGGGGGGCAGGCTGAGCTTGTGCTTAATTCTTCTTCCTGATGGGAAAATAGAGTGACCTGTGCCTGTCCCAACACCTAGAGCTAGTCTCTCATTGGTTCCCCCTCTTCCCGTTCATCCTCAGGACAAATTGCAACCTGTACGGAACAGGAGGTTAAAGGTGCTGATTCTCCAAGTAGGGTGATGGCTAGTAAAGTGGCTGGAATGGCGAACCCGAGCAAAGGAGATGAGAAATGAGGTGCGTTTTAGAAACCCTTCCCGATCACACGGTGTACCATCTTCTGGGTTTCTCATGCCTGTTTTCGACGTAGGAAGATGCCCTTGAACCTGGAGATTTGGGACCCATGGGATGGGTACCATGCAGTATTACTTGAAAGGGTCTGCGTTGGCTCACCCAACCTCACCGAACCTCTCAGCCCCAAGAGTGTCCACCCTTATGTCTCAATCAGCTGTGGGTCTAGATATGGTCAATCCAGGTTGCATCACAGCCCCTGAACGAATTTTGTAAGAATTTCTCTCTCTTTCACTGTCTTTGTTTCACGGGTTTTGAAAAGTAATTTATTTTTATAATGGGGTTTAGCTGCTTTTCACGGCTGTGTTTATGCCGCTTTACACCCCCTTGACTCACTTATGGAGAGATATCAATACATAGGTTTGAAGATTCTTACTAGTCAGATATATTCTTGTGCGGTGAATAGGGGGTGTTGAGTCCAGTTCACTGAAAAAGGAATAGGTCTTGTCTCTTACATATTGGGTTTATGGAACGGTATCTGAGCTAATTTGAAACCCTTGTTTTATGCATCACCCAACCTCACCTTTCCCGTTCAGCAGCCATAGTGTGTTTTCTAAACGTGAGACTCTGTTCTGTTTTGTACTTCAGTTCAAGTGTAGCGGTTTTTACATTCCCTCTCTAAGTGATATCTTATGATAAGTGCCTTTTTCTGTGTGACTTATTTCACTTAGAATCGTCGTACCTAAATCCACTCATCGTGCTGCTACTAGCCTTATGACGTTGATTTCATGGCTGAGTGATATTCCATTGTACATGAGGACCCCAACTTCTTTATCCATTTTTCTCTTTCCTAGGATATTTAAGGTGTAATGAAGTGGGGGTTCTTGTCAACAGAGCAGCCCTAAACTTTGGGGTGCCTGTGTCTTGCTGATTTTTAGTTTTCCCAATTTATACGCCCATGAGTGGAAGTGCCCTATGCTCTCCAAGCTGTGTTTTTTAGATGTTTCAGAACACACCGTACACTTCTCCAGAGGGGCTGTTGGCAATTTACATCCCACCCATCAGCGTAGCAAGGCTCCCATTTCTCCATGGCCGGTCCTGCATTTCTGGTTTGGACACTTTTTTCCGCATGGCCCTTTTGCCCGCTGGGAAGCGAGACTTCTTTGGAGCGCTGATTGGCCTTTCCAGGTTGCTTGGTTGGCCAAAAAGAGCGTATGCGTTTTTTCCTGAATATATTCAGGAAAAAACGCATACGCCCTTTTTGGCCAAGGGCATCACTGTCCACGTTTTGCCGCTTTTCAGGTGCTTTCAAGGCGATTGGAATCTACCTCCTGAAATCTGTTTCCTGCAATTCTGCCTTGCTTTCAAAGCCTCTTCGTTGCCTTCCCTCAGTATATTTGTGGACGAGAGTTATCATTTATAACTCTGCAGGTTTGTGAATTGCAGTGCCCCTGAGCTCCATTTTTCCAGTCGCTTTTCTGGGAGCTGGCCGCAAAAGTGCAGGATTGCTTCAGGCCCTCTTCTGGTTCTGGGGGGCAGGCTGAGCTTGTGGTTAATTCTTCTTCCTGATGGGAAAATAGAGTGACCTGTGCCTGTCCCAACCCCTAGAGCTAGTCTCTCATTGGTTCCCCCTCTTCCCGTTCATCCTCAGGACAAATTGCAACCTGTACGGAACAGGAGGTTAAAGGTGCTGATTCTCCAAGGAGGGTGATGGCTAGTAAAGCGGATGGAATGGGGAACCCGAGCACAAGGAGATGAGAAAAGAGGTGCGTTTTAGAAACCTTTCCCGATCACACGTTGTACCATCTTCTGGGCTTCTCATGCATGTTTTCGACGTAGGAAGATGCCCTTGAACCTGAAGATTTGGGACCCATGGGATGGGTACTATGCAGTATTACTTTAAAGGGTCTGCGTTGGCTCACACAACCTCACCAAACCTCTCAGTCCCAAGAGTGTCCACCCTTATGTCTCAATCAGCTGTGGGTCTAGATATGGTCAATCCAGGTTGCATCACAGCCCCTGAACGAGTTTTGTAAGAATTTCCCTCTCTTTCACTGTCTTTGTTTCACGGATTTTGAAAAGTAATTTATTTTTATAATGGGGTTTAGCTGCTTTTCACGGCTGTGTTTAGGCCGCTTTACACCCCCTTGCCTCACTTACAGAGAGATATCAATACATAGGTTTGAAGATTCTTACTAGTCAGATATATTCTTGTGCGGTGAATAGGGGGTGTTGAGGCCAGTTCACTGAGCAAGGAGTAGGTCTTGTCTACTACATATTGGGTTTATGGTACGGTAACTGAGCTAATTTGAAACCCATGTTTTATGCATCACCCCACCTCACCTTTCCCGTTCAGCAGCCATAGTGTGTTTTCTGAACGTGTGACTCTGTTCTGTTTTGTAATTTAGTTCAAGTGTAGCGGTTTTATATTCCCTCTATAAGTGATATCTTATGATAAGTGTCGTTTTCTGTGTGACTTATTTCACTTAGAATCGTCGTACCTAAATCCACTCATCGTGCTGCTACTAGCCTTATGACGTGGATTTCATGGCTGAGTGATATTCCATTGTACATGAGGACCACAACTTCGTTATCCACTTTTCTCTTTCCTAGGATATTTAAGGTGTAATGAAGTGGGGGTTCTTGTCAACAGAGCAGCCCTAAACTTTGGGGTGCCTGTGTCTTGCTGATTTTTCGTTTTCCCAATTTATACGCCCATGAGTGGAAGTGCCCTATGCTCTCCAAGCTGTGTTTTTTAGATGTTTCAGGACACACCGTACACTTCTCCAGAGTGGCTGTTGGCAATTTACATCCCGCCCATCAGCGTAGCAAGGCTCCTATTTCTCCATGGCCGGTCCTGCATTTCTGGTTTGGACACTTTTTTCCGCATGGCCCTTTTGCCCGCTGGGAAGCGAGACTTCTTTGGAGCGCTGATTGGCCTTTCCAGGTTGCTTGGTTGGCCAAAAAGGGCGTATGCGTTTTTTCCTGAATATATTCAGGAAAAAACGCATACGCCCTTTTTGGCCAAGGGCATCATTGTCCACGTTTTGCCGCTTTTCATGTGCTTTCAAGGCGATTCGAATCTACCTCCTGAAATCTGTTTCCTGCAATTCTGCCTTGCTTTCAAAGCCTCTTCGTTGCCTTCCCTCAATATATTGGTGGACGAGAGTTATCATTTATAACTCTGCAGGTTTGTGAATTGCAGTGCCCCTGAGCTCCATTTCTCCAGTCGCTTTTCTGGGAGCTGGCCGCAAAAGTGCAGGATTGCTTCAGGCCCTCTTCTGGTTCTGGGGGGCAGGCTGAGCTTGTGGTTAATTCTTCTTCCTGATGGGAAAATAGAGTGACCTGTGCCTGTCCCAACACCTACAGCTAGTCTCTCATTGGTTCCCCCTCTTCCCGTTCATCCTCAGAACAAATTGCAACCTGTACGGAACAGGAGGTTAAAGGTGCTGATTCTCCAAGGAGGGAGATGGCTAGTAAAGGGGCTGGAATGGCGAACCCGAGCACAAGGAGATGAGAAATGAGGTGCGTTTTAGAAACCTTTCCCGATCACACGGTGTACCATCTTCTGGGTTTCTCATGCCTGTTTTCGACGTAGGAAGATGCCCTTGAACCTGGAGATTTGGGACCCATGGGATGGGTACCATGCAGTATTACTTGAAAGGGTCTGCGTTGGCTCACCCAACCTCACCGAACCTCTCAGCCCCAAGAGTGTCCACCCTTATGTCTCAATCAGCTGTGGGTCTAGATATGGTCAATCCAGGTTGCATCACAGCCCCTGAACGAATTTTGGAAGAATTTCTCTCTCTTTCACTGTCTTTGTTTCACGGGTTTTGAAAAGTAATTTATTTTTATAATGGGGTTTAGCTGCTTTTCACGGCTGTGTTTATGCCGCTTTACACCCCCTTGCCTCACTTACAGAGAGATATCAATACATAGGTTTGAAGATTCTTACTAGTCAGATATATTCTTGTGCGGTGAATAGGGGGTGTTGAGGCCAGTTCACTGAGCAAGGAGTAGGTCTTGTCTACTACATATTGGGTTTATGGAACGGTATCTGAGCTAATTTGAAACCCTTGTTTTATGCATCACCCCACCTCACCTTTCCCGTTCAGCAGCCATAGTGTGTTTTCTGAACGTGTGACTCTGTTCTGTTTTGTAATTTAGTTCAAGTGTAGCGGTTTTATATTCCCTCTATAAGTGATATCTTATGATAAGTGTCTTTTTCTGTGTGACTTATTTCACTTAGAATCGTCGTACCTAAATCCACTCATCGTGCTGCTACTAGCCTTATGACGTGGATTTCATGGCTGAGTGATATTCCATTGTACATGAGGACCACAACTTCGTTATCCACTTTTCTCTTTCCTAGGATATTTAAGGTGTAATGAAGTGGGGGTTCTTGTCAACAGAGCAGCCCTAAACTTTGGGGTGCCTGTGTCTTGCTGATTTTTCGTTTTCCCAATTTATACGCCCATGAGTGGAAGTGCCCTATGCTCTCCAAGCTGTGTTTTTTAGATGTTTCAGGACACACCGTACACTTCTCCAGAGTGGCTGTTGGCAATTTACATCCCGCCCATCAGCGTAGCAAGGCTCCCATTTCTCCATGGCCGGTCCTGCATTTCTGGTTTGGACACTTTTTTCTGCATTGCCCTTTTGCCCGCTGGGAAGCGAGACTGCTTTGGAGCGCTGATTTGCCTTTCCAGGTTGCTTGGTTGGCCAAAAAGGGCGTATGCGTTTTTTCCTGAATATATTCAGGAAAAAACGCATACGCCCTTTTTGGCCAAGGGCATCATTGTCCACGTTTTGCCGCTTTTCATGTGCTTTCAAGGCGATTCGAATCTACCTCCTGAAATCTGTTTCCTGCAATTCTGCCTTGCTTTCAAAGCCTCTTCGTTGCCTTCCCTCAGTATATTTGTGGACGAGAGTTATCATTTATAACTCTGCAGGTTTGTGAATTGCAGTGCCCCTGAGCTCCATTTTTCCAGTCGCTTTTCTGGGAGCTGGCCGCAAAAGTGCAGGATTGCTTCAGGCCCTCTTCTGCTTGGGGGGGCAGGCTGAGCTTGTGGTTAATTCTTCTTCCTGATGGGAAAATAGAGTGACTTGTGCCTGTCCCAACCCCTAGAGCTAGTCTCTCATTGGTTCCCCCTCTTCCCGTTCATCCTCAGGACAAATTGCAACCTGTACGGAACAGGAGGTTAAAGGTGCTGATTCTCGAAGGAGGGAGATGGCTAGTAAAGCGGCTGGAATGGCGAACCCGAGCACAAGGAGATGAGAAATGAGGTGCGTTTTAGAAACCTTTCCCGATCACACGGTGTACCATCTTCTGGGTTTCTCATGCATGTTTTCAACCTAGGAAGATGCCCTTGAACCTGGAGATTTGGGACCCATGGGATGGGTACTATGCAGTATTACTTTAAAGGGTCTGTGTTGGCTCACGGAACCTCACCAAACCTCTCAGCCCCAAGCCTGTCCACCCTTAGGTCTCAATCAGCTGTGGGTCTAGATATGGTCAATCCAGGTTGCATCACAGCCCCTGAACGAATTTTGTAAGAATTTCTCTCTCTTTCACTGGCTTTGTTTCACGGGTTTTGAAAAGTAATTTATTTTTATAATGGGGTTTAGCTGCTTTTCACGGCTGTGTTTATGCCGCTTTACAACACCTTGACTCACTTACAGAGAGATATCAATACATAGGTTTGAAGATTCTTACTAGTCAGATATATTCTTGTGTGGTGAATAGGGGGTGTTGAGGCCAGGTTACTGAGCAAGGAGTAGGTCTTGTCTACTACATATTGGGTTTATGGAACGGTAACTGAGCTAATTTGAAACCCTTGTTTTATGCATCACCCCACCTCACCTTTCCCGTTCAGCAGCCATAGTGTGTTTTCTGAACTTGTGACTCTGTTCTGTTTTGTAATTTAGTTCAAGTGTAGCGGTTTTATATTCCCTCTATAAGTGATATCTTATGATAAGTGTCGTTTTCTGTGTGACTTATTTCACTTAGAATCGTCGTACCTAAATCCACTCATCGTGCTGCTACTAGCCTTATGACGTGGATTTCATGGCTGAGTGATATTCCATTGTACATGAGGACCACAACTTCGTTATCCACTTTTCTCTTTCCTAGGATATTTAAGGTGTAATGAAGTGGGGGTTCTTGTCAACAGAGCAGCCCTAAACTTTGGGGTGCCTGTGTCTTGCTGATTTTTCGTTTTCCCAATTTATACGCCCATGAGTGGAAGTGCCCTATGCTCTCCAAGCTGTGTTTTTTAGATGTTTCAGGACACACCGTACACTTCTCCAGAGTGGCTGTTGGCAATTTACATCCCGCCCATCAGCGTAGCAAGGCTCCCATTTCTCCATGGCCGGTCCTGCATTTCTGGTTTGGACACTTTTTTCCGCATGGCCCTTTTGCCCGCTGGGAAGCGAGACTTCTTTGGAGCGCTGATTTGCCTTTCCAGGTTGCTTGGTTGGCCAAAAAGGGCGTGTGCGTTTTTTCCTGAATATATTCAGGAAAAAACGCATACGCCCTTTTTGGCCAAGGGCATCATTGTCCACGTTTTGCCGCTTTTCATGTGCTTTCAAGGCGATTCGAATCTACCTCCTGAAATCTGTTTCCTGCAATTCTGCCTTGCTTTCAAAGCCTCTTCGTTGCCTTCCCTCAATATATTGGTGGACGAGAGTTATCATTTATAACTCTGCAGGTTTGTGAATTGCAGTGCCCCTGAGCTCCATTTTTCCAGTCGCTTTTCTGGGAGCTGGCCGCAAAAGTGCAGGATTGCTTCAGGCCCTCTTCTGGTTCTGGGGGGCAGGCTGAGCTTGTGGTTAATTCTTCTTCCTGATGGGAAAATAGAGTGACCTGTGCCTGTCCCAACACCTACAGCTAGTCTCTCATTGGTTCCCCCTCTTCCCGTTCATCCTCAGGACAAATTGCAACCTGTACGGAACAGGAGGTTAAAGGTGCTGATTCTCCAAGGAGGGAGATGGCTAGTAAAGCGGCTGGAATGGTGAACCCGAGCACAAGGAGATGAGAAATGAGGTGCGTTTTAGAAACCTTTCCCGATCACACGGTGTACCATCTTCTGGGCTTCTCATGCATGTTTTCGACGTAGGAAGATGCCCTTGAACCTGGAGATTTGGGACCCATGGGATGGGTACCATGCAGTATTACTTTAAAGGGTCTGCGTTGGCTCACGGAACCTCACCAAACCTCTCAGTCCCAAGAGTGTCCACCCTTATGTCTCAATCAGCTGTGGGTCTAGATATGGTCAATCCAGGTTGCATCACAGCCCCTGAACGAGTTTTGTAAGAATTTCCCTCTCTTTCACTGTCTTTGTTTCACGGGTTTTGAAAAGTAATTTATTTTTATAATGGGGTTTAGCTGCTTTTCACGGCTGTGTTTATGCCGCTTTACACCCCCTTGCCTCACTTACAGAGAGATATCAATACATAGGTTTGAAGATTCTTACTAGTCAGATATATTCTTGTGCGGTGAATAGGGGGTGTTGAGGCCAGTTCACTGAGCAAGGAGTAGGTCTTGTCTACTACATATTGGGTTTATGGAACGGTATCTGAGCTAATTTGAAACCCTTGTTTTATGCATCACCCCACCTCACCTTTCCCGTTCAGCAGCCATAGTGTGTTTTCTGAACGTGTGACTCTGTTCTGTTTTGTAATTTAGTTCAAGTGTAGCGGTTTTATATTCCCTCTATAAGTGATATCTTATGATAAGTGTCTTTTTCTGTGTGACTTATTTCACTTAGAATCGTCGTACCTAAATCCACTCATCGTGCTGCTACTAGCCTTATGACGTGGATTTCATGGCTGAGTGATATTCCATTGTACATGAGGACCACAACTTCGTTATCCACTTTTCTCTTTCCTAGGATATTTAAGGTGTAATGAAGTGGGGGTTCTTGTCAACAGAGCAGCCCTAAACTTTGGGGTGCCTGTGTCTTGCTGATTTTTCGTTTTCCCAATTTATACGCCCATGAGTGGAAGTGCCCTATGCTCTCCAAGCTGTGTTTTTTAGATGTTTCAGGACACACCGTACACTTCTCCAGAGTGGCTGTTGGCAATTTACATCCCGCCCATCAGCGTAGCAAGGCTCCCATTTCTCCATGGCCGGTCCTGCATTTCTGGTTTGGACACTTTTTTCTGCATTGCCCTTTTGCCCGCTGGGAAGCGAGACTGCTTTGGAGCGCTGATTTGCCTTTCCAGGTTGCTTGGTTGGCCAAAAAGGGCGTATGCGTTTTTTCCTGAATATATTCAGGAAAAAACGCATACGCCCTTTTTGGCCAAGGGCATCATTGTCCACGTTTTGCCGCTTTTCATGTGCTTTCAAGGCGATTCGAATCTACCTCCTGAAATCTGTTTCCTGCAATTCTGCCTTGCTTTCAAAGCCTCTTCGTTGCCTTCCCTCAGTATATTTGTGGACGAGAGTTATCATTTATAACTCTGCAGGTTTGTGAATTGCAGTGCCCCTGAGCTCCATTTTTCCAGTCGCTTTTCTGGGAGCTGGCCGCAAAAGTGCAGGATTGCTTCAGGCCCTCTTCTGCTTGGGGGGGCAGGCTGAGCTTGTGGTTAATTCTTCTTCCTGATGGGAAAATAGAGTGACTTGTGCCTGTCCCAACCCCTAGAGCTAGTCTCTCATTGGTTCCCCCTCTTCCCGTTCATCCTCAGGACAAATTGCAACCTGTACGGAACAGGAGGTTAAAGGTGCTGATTCTCGAAGGAGGGAGATGGCTAGTAAAGCGGCTGGAATGGCGAACCCGAGCACAAGGAGATGAGAAATGAGGTGCGTTTTAGAAACCTTTCCCGATCACACGGTGTACCATCTTCTGGGTTTCTCATGCATGTTTTCAACCTAGGAAGATGCCCTTGAACCTGGAGATTTGGGACCCATGGGATGGGTACTATGCAGTATTACTTTAAAGGGTCTGTGTTGGCTCACGGAACCTCACCAAACCTCTCAGCCCCAAGCCTGTCCACCCTTAGGTCTCAATCAGCTGTGGGTCTAGATATGGTCAATCCAGGTTGCATCACAGCCCCTGAACGAATTTTGTAAGAATTTCTCTCTCTTTCACTGGCTTTGTTTCACGGGTTTTGAAAAGTAATTTATTTTTATAATGGGGTTTAGCTGCTTTTCACGGCTGTGTTTATGCCGCTTTACAACACCTTGACTCACTTACAGAGAGATATCAATACATAGGTTTGAAGATTCTTACTAGTCAGATATATTCTTGTGTGGTGAATAGGGGGTGTTGAGGCCAGGTCACTGAGCAAGGAGTAGGTCTTGTCTACTACATATTGGGTTTATGGAACGGTAACTGAGCTAATTTGAAACCCTTGTTTTATGCATCACCCCACCTCACCTTTCCCGTTCAGCAGCCATAGTGTGTTTTCTGAACTTGTGACTCTGTTCTGTTTTGTAATTTAGTTCAAGTGTAGCGGTTTTATATTCCCTCTATAAGTGATATCTTATGATAAGTGTCGTTTTCTGTGTGACTTATTTCACTTAGAATCGTCGTACCTAAATCCACTCATCGTGCTGCTACTAGCCTTATGACGTGGATTTCATGGCTGAGTGATATTCCATTGTACATGAGGACCACAACTTCGTTATCCACTTTTCTCTTTCCTAGGATATTTAAGGTGTAATGAAGTGGGGGTTCTTGTCAACAGAGCAGCCCTAAACTTTGGGGTGCCTGTGTCTTGCTGATTTTTCGTTTTCCCAATTTATACGCCCATGAGTGGAAGTGCCCTATGCTCTCCAAGCTGTGTTTTTTAGATGTTTCAGGACACACCGTACACTTCTCCAGAGTGGCTGTTGGCAATTTACATCCCGCCCATCAGCGTAGCAAGGCTCCCATTTCTCCATGGCCGGTCCTGCATTTCTGGTTTGGACACTTTTTTCCGCATGGCCCTTTTGCCCGCTGGGAAGCGAGACTTCTTTGGAGCGCTGATTTGCCTTTCCAGGTTGCTTGGTTGGCCAAAAAGGGCGTGTGCGTTTTTTCCTGAATATATTCAGGAAAAAACGCATACGCCCTTTTTGGCCAAGGGCATCATTGTCCACGTTTTGCCGCTTTTCATGTGCTTTCAAGGCGATTCGAATCTACCTCCTGAAATCTGTTTCCTGCAATTCTGCCTTGCTTTCAAAGCCTCTTCGTTGCCTTCCCTCAATATATTGGTGGACGAGAGTTATCATTTATAACTCTGCAGGTTTGTGAATTGCAGTGCCCCTGAGCTCCATTTTTCCAGTCGCTTTTCTGGGAGCTGGCCGCAAAAGTGCAGGATTGCTTCAGGCCCTCTTCTGGTTCTGGGGGGCAGGCTGAGCTTGTGGTTAATTCTTCTTCCTGATGGGAAAATAGAGTGACCTGTGCCTGTCCCAACCCCTAGAGCTAGTCTCTCATTGGTTCCCCCTCTTCCCGTTCATCCTCAGGACAAATTGCAACCTGTACGGAACAGGAGGTTAAAGGTGCTGATTCTCCAAGGAGGGAGATGGCTAGTAAAGCGGCTGGAATGGCGAACCCGAGCACAAGGAGATGAGAAATGAGGTGCGTTTTAGAAACCTTTCCCGATCACACGGTGTACCATCTTCTGGGTTTCTCATACATGTTTTCGACGTAGGAAGATGCCCTTGAACCTGGAGATTTGGGACCCATGGGATGGGTACCATGCAGTATTACTTGAAAGGGTCTGCGTTGGCTCACGGAACCTCACCAAACCTCTCAGCCCCAAGAGTGTCCACCCTTATGTCTCAATCAGCTGTGGGTCTAGATATGGTCAATCCAGTTTGCAAAACAGCCCCTGAACGAATTTTGTAAGAATTTCTCTCTCTTTCACTGTCTTTGTTTCACGGGTTTTGAAAAGTAATTTATTTTTATAATGGGGTTTAACTGCTTTTCACGGCTGTGTTCATACCTCTTTACACCCCCTTGCCTCACTTACAGAGAGATATCAATACATAGGTTTGAAGATTCTTACTAGTCAGATATATTCTTGTGCGGTGAATAGGGGGTGTTGAGGCCAGTTCACTGAGCAAGGAGTAGGTCTTGTCTACTACATATTGGGTTTATGGAACGGTATCTGAGCTAATTTGAAACCCTTGTTTTATGCATCACCCCACCTCACCTTTCCCGTTCAGCAGCCATAGTGTGTTTTCTGAACGTGTGACTCTGTTCTGTTTTGTAATTTAGTTCAAGTGTAGCGGTTTTATATTCCCTCTATAAGTGATATCTTATGATAAGTGTCTTTTTCTGTGTGACTTATTTCACTTAGAATCGTCGTACCTAAATCCACTCATCGTGCTGCTACTAGCCTTATGACGTGGATTTCATGGCTGAGTGATATTCCATTGTACATGAGGACCACAACTTCGTTATCCACTTTTCTCTTTCCTAGGATATTTAAGGTGTAATGAAGTGGGGGTTCTTGTCAACAGAGCAGCCCTAAACTTTGGGGTGCCTGTGTCTTGCTGATTTTTCGTTTTCCCAATTTATACGCCCATGAGTGGAAGTGCCCTATGCTCTCCAAGCTGTGTTTTTTAGATGTTTCAGGACACACCGTACACTTCTCCAGAGTGGCTGTTGGCAATTTACATCCCGCCCATCAGCGTAGCAAGGCTCCCATTTCTCCATGGCCGGTCCTGCATTTCTGGTTTGGACACTTTTTTCCGCATGGCCCTTTTGCCCGCTGGGAAGCGAGACTTCTTTGGAGCGCTGATTGGCCTTTCCAGGTTGCTTGGTTGGCCAAAAAGGGCGTATGCGTTTTTTCCTGAATATATTCAGGAAAAAACGCATACGCCCTTTTTGGCCAAGGGCATCATTGTCCACGTTTTGCCGCTTTTCATGTGCTTTCAAGGCGATTCGAATCTACCTCCTGAAATCTGTTTCCTGCAATTCTGCCTTGCTTTCAAAGCCTCTTCGTTGCCTTCCCTCAATATATTGGTGGACGAGAGTTATCATTTATAACTCTGCAGGTTTGTGAATTGCAGTGCCCCTGAGCTCCATTTTTCCAGTCGCTTTTCTGGGAGCTGGCCGCAAAAGTGCAGGATTGCTTCAGGCCCTCTTCTGGTTCTGGGGGGCAGGCTGAGCTTGTGGTTAATTCTTCTTCCTGATGGGAAAATAGAGTGACCTGTGCCTGTCCCAACACCTACAGCTAGTCTCTCATTGGTTCCCCCTCTTCCCGTTCATCCTCAGGACAAATTGCAACCTGTACGGAACAGGAGGTTAAAGGTGCTGATTCTCCAAGGAGGGAGATGGCTAGTAAAGCGGCTGGAATGGCGAACCCGAGCACAAGGAGATGAGAAATGAGGTGCGTTTTAGAAACCTTTCCCGATCACACGGTGTACCATCTTCTGGGTTTCTCATACATGTTTTCGACGTAGGAAGATGCCCTTGAACCTGGAGATTTGGGACCCATGGGATGGGTACCATGCAGTATTACTTTAAAGGGTCTGCGTTGGCTCACGGAACCTCACCAAACCTCTCAGCCCCAAGAGTGTCCACCCTTATGTCTCAATCAGCTGTGGGTCTAGATATGGTCAATCCAGTTTGCAAAACAGCCCCTGAACGAATTTTGTAAGAATTTCTCTCTCTTTCACTGTCTTTGTTTCACGGGTTTTGAAAAGTAATTTATTTTTATAATGGGGTTTAACTGCTTTTCACGGCTGTGTTCATACCTCTTTACACCCCCTTGCCTCACTTACAGAGAGATATCAATACATAGGTTTGAAGATTCTTACTAGTCAGATATATTCTTGTGCGGTGAATAGGGGGTGTTGAGGCCAGTTCACTGAGCAAGGAGTAGGTCTTGTCTACTACATATTGGGTTTATGGAACGGTATCTGAGCTAATTTGAAACCCTTGTTTTATGCATCACCCCACCTCACCTTTCCCGTTCAGCAGCCATAGTGTGTTTTCTGAACGTGTGACTCTGTTCTGTTTTGTAATTCAGTTCAAGTGTAGCGGTTTTTACATTCCCTCTATGAGTGATATCTTATGATAAGTGTCTTTTTCTGTGTGACTTATTTCACTTAGAATCGTCATTACCTAAATCCACTCATCGTGCTGCTACTAGCCTTATGACGTGGATTTCATGGCTGAGTGATATTCCATTGTACATGAGGACCACAACTTCATTATCCACTTTTCTCTTTCCTAGGATATTTAAGGTGTAATGAAGTGGGGGTTCTTGTCAACAGAGCAGCCCTAAACTTTGGGGTGCCTGTGTCTTGCTGATTTTTCGTTTTCCCAATTTATACGCCCATGAGTGGAAGTGCCCTATGCTCTCCAAGCTGTGTTTTTTAGATGTTTCAGGACACACCGTACACTTCTCCAGAGTGGCTGTTGGCAATTTACATCCCGCCCATCAGCGTAGCAAGGCTCCCATTTCTCCATGGCCGGTCCTGCATTTCTGGTTTGGACACTTTTTTCCGCATGGCCCTTTTGCCCGCTGGGAAGCGAGACTTCTTTGGAGCGCTGATTTGCCTTTCCAGGTTGCTTGGTTGGCCAAAAAGGGCGTGTGCGTTTTTTCCTGAATATATTCAGGAAAAAACGCATACGCCCTTTTTGGCCAAGGGCATCATTGTCCACGTTTTGCCGCTTTTCATGTGCTTTCTAGGCGATTCGAATCTACCTCCTGAAATCTGTTTCTTGCAATTCTGCCTTGCTTTCAAAGCCTCTTCATTGCCTTCCCTCAGTATATTTGTGGACGAGAGTTATCATTTATAACTCTGCAGGTTTGTGAATTGCAGTGCCCCTGAGCTCCATTTTTCCAGTCGCTTTTCTGGGAGCTGGCCGCAAAAGTGCAGGATTGCTTCAGGCCCTCTTCTGGTTCAGGGGGGCAGGCTGAGCTTGTGGTTAATTCTTCTTCCTGATGGGAAAATAGAGTGACCTGTGCCTGTCCCAACCCCTAGAGCTAGTCTCTCATTGGTTCCCCCTCTTCCCATTCATCCTCAGGACAAATAGCAACCTGTACGGAACAGGAGGTTAAAGGTGCTGATTCTCCAAGGAGGGAGATGGCTAGTAAAGCGGCTGGAATGGCGAACCCGAGCACAAGGAGATGAGAAATGAGGTGCGTTTTAGAAACCTTTCCCGATCACACGGTGTACCATCTTCTGGGTTTCTCATGCATGTTTTCGACGTAGGAAGATGCCCTTGAACCTGGAGATTTGGGACCCATGGGATGGGTACCATGCAGTATTACTTTAAAGGGTCTGCGTTGGCTCACGGAACCTCACCAAACCTCTCAGCCCCAAGAGTGTCCACCCTTATGTCTCAATCAGCTGTGGGTCTAGATATGGTCAATCCAGGTTGCATCACAGCCCCTGAACGAATTTTGTAAGAATTTCTCTCTCTTTCACTGTCTTTGTTTCACGGGTTTTGAAAAGTAATTTATTTTTATAATGGGGTTTAACTGCTTTTCACGGCTGTGTTTATACCGCTTTACACCCCCTTGCCTCACTTACAGAGAGATATCAATACATAGGTTTGAAGATTCTTACTAGTCAGATATATTCTTGTGCGGTGAATAGGGGGTGTTGAGGCCAGTTCACTGAGCAAGGAGTAGGTCTTGTCTACTACATATTGGGTTTATGGAACGGTATCTGAGCTAATTTGAAACCCTTGTTTTATGCATCACCCCACCTCACCTTTCCCGTTCAGCAGCCATAGTGTGTTTTCTGAACGTGTGACTCTGTTCTGTTTTGTAATTCAGTTCAAGTGTAGCGGTTTTTACATTCCCTCTATGAGTGATATCTTATGATAAGTGTCTTTTTCTGTGTGACTTATTTCACTTAGAATCGTCGTACCTAAATCCACTCATCGTGCTGCTACTAGCCTTATGACGTGGATTTCATGGCTGAGTGATATTCCATTGTACATGAGGACCACAACTTCATTATCCACTTTTCTCTTTCCTAGGATATTTAAGGTGTAATGAAGTGGGGGTTCTTGTCAACAGAGCAGCCCTAAACTTTGGGGTGCCTGTGTCTTGCTGATTTTTCGTTTTCCCAATTTATACGCCCATGAGTGGAAGTGCCCTATGCTCTCCAAGCTGTGTTTTTTAGATGTTTCAGGACACACCGTACACTTCTCCAGAGTGGCTGTTGGCAATTTACATCCCGCCCATCAGCGTAGCAAGGCTCCCATTTCTCCATGGCCGGTCCTGCATTTCTGGTTTGGACACTTTTTTCCGCATGGCCCTTTTGCCCGCTGGGAAGCGAGACTTCTTTGGAGCGCTGATTTGCCTTTCCAGGTTGCTTGGTTGGCCAAAAAGGGCGTGTGCGTTTTTTCCTGAATATATTCAGGAAAAAACGCATACGCCCTTTTTGGCCAAGGGCATCATTGTCCACGTTTTGCCGCTTTTCATGTGCTTTCTAGGCGATTCGAATCTACCTCCTGAAATCTGTTTCTTGCAATTCTGCCTTGCTTTCAAAGCCTCTTCATTGCCTTCCCTCAGTATATTTGTGGACGAGAGTTATCATTTATAACTCTGCAGGTTTGTGAATTGCAGTGCCCCTGAGCTCCATTTTTCCAGTCGCTTTTCTGGGAGCTGGCCGCAAAAGTGCAGGATTGCTTCAGGCCCTCTTCTGGTTCAGGGGGGCAGGCTGAGCTTGTGGTTAATTCTTCTTCCTGATGGGAAAATAGAGTGACCTGTGCCTGTCCCAACCCCTAGAGCTAGTCTCTCATTGGTTCCCCCTCTTCCCATTCATCCTCAGGACAAATAGCAACCTGTACGGAACAGGAGGTTAAAGGTGCTGATTCTCCAAGGAGGGAGATGGCTAGTAAAGCGGCTGGAATGGCGAACCCGAGCACAAGGAGATGAGAAATGAGGTGCGTTTTAGAAACCTTTCCCGATCACACGGTGTACCATCTTCTGGGTTTCTCATGCATGTTTTCGACGTAGGAAGATGCCCTTGAACCTGGAGATTTGGGACCCATGGGATGGGTACCATGCAGTATTACTTTAAAGGGTCTGCGTTGGCTCACGGAACCTCACCAAACCTCTCAGCCCCAAGAGTGTCCACCCTTATGTCTCAATCAGCTGTGGGTCTAGATATGGTCAATCCAGGTTGCATCACAGCCCCTGAACGAATTTTGTAAGAATTTCTCTCTCTTTCACTGTCTTTGTTTCACGGGTTTTGAAAAGTAATTTATTTTTATAATGGGGTTTAACTGCTTTTCACGGCTGTGTTTATACCGCTTTACACCCCCTTGCCTCACTTACAGAGAGATATCAATACATAGGTTTGAAGATTCTTACTAGTCAGATATATTCTTGTGCGGTGAATAGGGGGTGTTGAGGCCAGTTCACTGAGCAAGGAGTAGGTCTTGTCTACTACATATTGGGTTTATGAAACGGTATCTGAGCTAATTTGAAACCCTTGTTTTATGCATCACCCCACCTCACCTTTCCCGTTCAGCAGCCATAGTGTGTTTTCTGAACGTGTGACTCTGTTCTGTTTTGTAATTCAGTTCAAGTGTAGCGGTTTTTACATTCCCTCTATGAGTGATATCTTATGATAAGTGTCTTTTTCTGTGTGACTTATTTCACTTAGAATCGTCGTACCTAAATCCACTCATCGTGCTGCTACTAGCCTTATGACGTGGATTTCATGGCTGAGTGATATTCCATTGTACATGAGGACCACAACTTCATTATCCACTTTTCTCTTTCCTAGGATATTTAAGGTGTAATGAAGTGGGGGTTCTTGTCAACAGAGCAGCCCTAAACTTTGGGGTGCCTGTGTCTTGCTGATTTTTCGTTTTCCCAATTTATACGCCCATGAGTGGAAGTGCCCTATGCTCTCCAAGCTGTGTTTTTTAGATGTTTCAGGACACACCGTACACTTCTCCAGAGTGGCTGTTGGCAATTTACATCCCGCCCATCAGCGTAGCAAGGCTCCCATTTCTCCATGGCCGGTCCTGCATTTCTGGTTTGGACACTTTTTTCCGCATGGCCCTTTTGCCCGCTGGGAAGCGAGACTTCTTTGGAGCGCTGATTTGCCTTTCCAGGTTGCTTGGTTGGCCAAAAAGGGCGTATGCGTTTTTTCCTGAATATATTCAGGAAAAAACGCATACGCCCTTTTTGGCCAAGGGCATCATTGTCCACGTTTTGCCGCTTTTCATGTGCTTTCAAGGCGATTCGAATCTACCTCCTGAAATCTGTTTCCTGCAATTCTGCCTTGCTTTCAAAGCCTCTTCGTTGCCTTCCCTCAATATATTGGTGGACGAGAGTTATCATTTATAACTCTGCAGGTTTGTGAATTGCAGTGCCCCTGAGCTCCATTTTTCCAGTCGCTTTTCTGGGAGCTGGCCGCAAAAGTGCAGGATTGCTTCAGGCCCTCTTCTGGTTCTGGGGGGCAGGCTGAGCTTGTGGTTAATTCTTCTTCCTGATGGGAAAATAGAGTGACCTGTGCCTGTCCCAACACCTACAGCTAGTCTCTCATTGGTTCCCCCTCTTCCCGTTCATCCTCAGGACAAATTGCAACCTGTACGGAACAGGAGGTTAAAGGTGCTGATTCTCCAAGGAGGGAGATGGCTAGTAAAGCGGCTGGAATGGCGAACCCGAGCACAAGGAGATGAGAAATGAGGTGCGTTTTAGAAACCTTTCCCGATCACACGGTGTACCATCTTCTGGGTTTCTCATACATGTTTTCGACGTAGGAAGATGCCCTTGAACCTGGAGATTTGGGACCCATGGGATGGGTACCATGCAGTATTACTTTAAAGGGTCTGCGTTGGCTCACGGAACCTCACCAAACCTCTCAGCCCCAAGAGTGTCCACCCTTATGTCTCAATCAGCTGTGGGTCTAGATATGGTCAATCCAGTTTGCAAAACAGCCCCTGAACGAATTTTGTAAGAATTTCTCTCTCTTTCACTGTCTTTGTTTCACGGGTTTTGAAAAGTAATTTATTTTTATAATGGGGTTTAACTGCTTTTCACGGCTGTGTTCATACCTCTTTACACCCCCTTGCCTCACTTACAGAGAGATATCAATACATAGGTTTGAAGATTCTTACTAGTCAGATATATTCTTGTGCGGTGAATAGGGGGTGTTGAGGCCAGTTCACTGAGCAAGGAGTAGGTCTTGTCTACTACATATTGGGTTTATGGAACGGTATCTGAGCTAATTTGAAACCCTTGTTTTATGCATCACCCCACCTCACCTTTCCCGTTCAGCAGCCATAGTGTGTTTTCTGAACGTGTGACTCTGTTCTGTTTTGTAATTCAGTTCAAGTGTAGCGGTTTTTACATTCCCTCTATGAGTGATATCTTATGATAAGTGTCTTTTTCTGTGTGACTTATTTCACTTAGAATCGTCATTACCTAAATCCACTCATCGTGCTGCTACTAGCCTTATGACGTGGATTTCATGGCTGAGTGATATTCCATTGTACATGAGGACCACAACTTCATTATCCACTTTTCTCTTTCCTAGGATATTTAAGGTGTAATGAAGTGGGGGTTCTTGTCAACAGAGCAGCCCTAAACTTTGGGGTGCCTGTGTCTTGCTGATTTTTCGTTTTCCCAATTTATACGCCCATGAGTGGAAGTGCCCTATGCTCTCCAAGCTGTGTTTTTTAGATGTTTCAGGACACACCGTACACTTCTCCAGAGTGGCTGTTGGCAATTTACATCCCGCCCATCAGCGTAGCAAGGCTCCCATTTCTCCATGGCCGGTCCTGCATTTCTGGTTTGGACACTTTTTTCCGCATGGCCCTTTTGCCCGCTGGGAAGCGAGACTTCTTTGGAGCGCTGATTTGCCTTTCCAGGTTGCTTGGTTGGCCAAAAAGGGCGTGTGCGTTTTTTCCTGAATATATTCAGGAAAAAACGCATACGCCCTTTTTGGCCAAGGGCATCATTGTCCACGTTTTGCCGCTTTTCATGTGCTTTCTAGGCGATTCGAATCTACCTCCTGAAATCTGTTTCTTGCAATTCTGCCTTGCTTTCAAAGCCTCTTCATTGCCTTCCCTCAGTATATTTGTGGACGAGAGTTATCATTTATAACTCTGCAGGTTTGTGAATTGCAGTGCCCCTGAGCTCCATTTTTCCAGTCGCTTTTCTGGGAGCTGGCCGCAAAAGTGCAGGATTGCTTCAGGCCCTCTTCTGGTTCAGGGGGGCAGGCTGAGCTTGTGGTTAATTCTTCTTCCTGATGGGAAAATAGAGTGACCTGTGCCTGTCCCAACCCCTAGAGCTAGTCTCTCATTGGTTCCCCCTCTTCCCATTCATCCTCAGGACAAATAGCAACCTGTACGGAACAGGAGGTTAAAGGTGCTGATTCTCCAAGGAGGGAGATGGCTAGTAAAGCGGCTGGAATGGCGAACCCGAGCACAAGGAGATGAGAAATGAGGTGCGTTTTAGAAACCTTTCCCGATCACACGGTGTACCATCTTCTGGGTTTCTCATGCATGTTTTCGACGTAGGAAGATGCCCTTGAACCTGGAGATTTGGGACCCATGGGATGGGTACCATGCAGTATTACTTTAAAGGGTCTGCGTTGGCTCACGGAACCTCACCAAACCTCTCAGCCCCAAGAGTGTCCACCCTTATGTCTCAATCAGCTGTGGGTCTAGATATGGTCAATCCAGGTTGCATCACAGCCCCTGAACGAATTTTGTAAGAATTTCTCTCTCTTTCACTGTCTTTGTTTCACGGGTTTTGAAAAGTAATTTATTTTTATAATGGGGTTTAACTGCTTTTCACGGCTGTGTTTATACCGCTTTACACCCCCTTGCCTCACTTACAGAGAGATATCAATACATAGGTTTGAAGATTCTTACTAGTCAGATATATTCTTGTGCGGTGAATAGGGGGTGTTGAGGCCAGTTCACTGAGCAAGGAGTAGGTCTTGTCTACTACATATTGGGTTTATGGAACGGTATCTGAGCTAATTTGAAACCCTTGTTTTATGCATCACCCCACCTCACCTTTCCCGTTCAGCAGCCATAGTGTGTTTTCTGAACGTGTGACTCTGTTCTGTTTTGTAATTCAGTTCAAGTGTAGCGGTTTTTACATTCCCTCTATGAGTGATATCTTATGATAAGTGTCTTTTTCTGTGTGACTTATTTCACTTAGAATCGTCGTACCTAAATCCACTCATCGTGCTGCTACTAGCCTTATGACGTGGATTTCATGGCTGAGTGATATTCCATTGTACATGAGGACCACAACTTCATTATCCACTTTTCTCTTTCCTAGGATATTTAAGGTGTAATGAAGTGGGGGTTCTTGTCAACAGAGCAGCCCTAAACTTTGGGGTGCCTGTGTCTTGCTGATTTTTCGTTTTCCCAATTTATACGCCCATGAGTGGAAGTGCCCTATGCTCTCCAAGCTGTGTTTTTTAGATGTTTCAGGACACACCGTACACTTCTCCAGAGTGGCTGTTGGCAATTTACATCCCGCCCATCAGCGTAGCAAGGCTCCCATTTCTCCATGGCCGGTCCTGCATTTCTGGTTTGGACACTTTTTTCCGCATGGCCCTTTTGCCCGCTGGGAAGCGAGACTTCTTTGGAGCGCTGATTTGCCTTTCCAGGTTGCTTGGTTGGCCAAAAAGGGCGTGTGCGTTTTTTCCTGAATATATTCAGGAAAAAACGCATACGCCCTTTTTGGCCAAGGGCATCATTGTCCACGTTTTGCCGCTTTTCATGTGCTTTCTAGGCGATTCGAATCTACCTCCTGAAATCTGTTTCTTGCAATTCTGCCTTGCTTTCAAAGCCTCTTCATTGCCTTCCCTCAGTATATTTGTGGACGAGAGTTATCATTTATAACTCTGCAGGTTTGTGAATTGCAGTGCCCCTGAGCTCCATTTTTCCAGTCGCTTTTCTGGGAGCTGGCCGCAAAAGTGCAGGATTGCTTCAGGCCCTCTTCTGGTTCAGGGGGGCAGGCTGAGCTTGTGGTTAATTCTTCTTCCTGATGGGAAAATAGAGTGACCTGTGCCTGTCCCAACCCCTAGAGCTAGTCTCTCATTGGTTCCCCCTCTTCCCATTCATCCTCAGGACAAATAGCAACCTGTACGGAACAGGAGGTTAAAGGTGCTGATTCTCCAAGGAGGGAGATGGCTAGTAAAGCGGCTGGAATGGCGAACCCGAGCACAAGGAGATGAGAAATGAGGTGCGTTTTAGAAACCTTTCCCGATCACACGGTGTACCATCTTCTGGGTTTCTCATGCATGTTTTCGACGTAGGAAGATGCCCTTGAACCTGGAGATTTGGGACCCATGGGATGGGTACCATGCAGTATTACTTTAAAGGGTCTGCGTTGGCTCACGGAACCTCACCAAACCTCTCAGCCCCAAGAGTGTCCACCCTTATGTCTCAATCAGCTGTGGGTCTAGATATGGTCAATCCAGGTTGCATCACAGCCCCTGAACGAATTTTGTAAGAATTTCTCTCTCTTTCACTGTCTTTGTTTCACGGGTTTTGAAAAGTAATTTATTTTTATAATGGGGTTTAACTGCTTTTCACGGCTGTGTTTATACCGCTTTACACCCCCTTGCCTCACTTACAGAGAGATATCAATACATAGGTTTGAAGATTCTTACTAGTCAGATATATTCTTGTGCGGTGAATAGGGGGTGTTGAGGCCAGTTCACTGAGCAAGGAGTAGGTCTTGTCTACTACATATTGGGTTTATGAAACGGTATCTGAGCTAATTTGAAACCCTTGTTTTATGCATCACCCCACCTCACCTTTCCCGTTCAGCAGCCATAGTGTGTTTTCTGAACGTGTGACTCTGTTCTGTTTTGTAATTCAGTTCAAGTGTAGCGGTTTTTACATTCCCTCTATGAGTGATATCTTATGATAAGTGTCTTTTTCTGTGTGACTTATTTCACTTAGAATCGTCGTACCTAAATCCACTCATCGTGCTGCTACTAGCCTTATGACGTGGATTTCATGGCTGAGTGATATTCCATTGTACATGAGGACCACAACTTCATTATCCACTTTTCTCTTTCCTAGGATATTTAAGGTGTAATGAAGTGGGGGTTCTTGTCAACAGAGCAGCCCTAAACTTTGGGGTGCCTGTGTCTTGCTGATTTTTCGTTTTCCCAATTTATACGCCCATGAGTGGAAGTGCCCTATGCTCTCCAAGCTGTGTTTTTTAGATGTTTCAGGACACACCGTACACTTCTCCAGAGTGGCTGTTGGCAATTTACATCCCGCCCATCAGCGTAGCAAGGCTCCCATTTCTCCATGGCCGGTCCTGCATTTCTGGTTTGGACACTTTTTTCCGCATGGCCCTTTTGCCCGCTGGGAAGCGAGACTTCTTTGGAGCGCTGATTTGCCTTTCCAGGTTGCTTGGTTGGCCAAAAAGGGCGTATGCGTTTTTTCCTGAATATATTCAGGAAAAAACGCATACGCCCTTTTTGGCCAAGGGCATCATTGTCCACGTTTTGCCGCTTTTCATGTGCTTTCAAGGCGATTCGAATCTACCTCCTGAAATCTGTTTCCTGCAATTCTGCCTTGCTTTCAAAGCCTCTTCGTTGCCTTCCCTCAGTATACTTGTGGACGAGAGTTATCATTTATAACTCTGCAGGTTTGTGAATTGCAGTGCCCCTGAGCTCCATTTTTCCAGTCGCTTTTTTGGGAGCTGGCCGCAAAAGTGTAGGATTGCTTCAGGCACTCTTCTGGTTCTGGGGGGCAGGCTGAGCTTGTGGTTAATTCTTCTTCCTGATGGGAAAATAGAGTGACCTGTGCCTGTCCCAACCCCTAGAGCTAGTCTCTCATTGGTTCCCCCTCTTCCCGTTCATCCTCAGGACAAATTGCAACCTGTACGGAACAGGAGGTTAAAGGTGCTGATTCTCCAAGGAGGGAGATGGCTAGTAAAGCGGCTGGAATGGCGAACCCGAGCACAAGGAGATGAGAAATGAGGTGCGTTTTAGAAACCTTTCCCGATCACACGGTGTACCATCTTCTGGGTTTCTCATGCATGTTTTCAACGTAGGAAGATGCCCTTGAACCTGGAGATTTGGGACCCATGGGATGGGTACTATGCAGTATTACTTTAAAGGGTCTGTGTTGGCTCACGGAACCTCACCAAACCTCTCAGCCCCAAGCCTGTCCACCCTTATGTCTCAATCAGCTGTGGGTCTAGATATGGTCAATCCAGGTTGCATCACAGCCCCTGAACGAATTTTGTAAAAATTTCTCTCTCTTTCACTGTCTTTGTTTCACGGGTTTTGAAAAGTAATTTATTTTTATAATGGGGTTTAGCTGCTTTCCACGGCTGTGTTTATGCCGCTTTACAACCCCTTGACTCACTTACAGAGAGATATCAATACATAGGTTTGAAGATTCTTACTAGTCAGATATATTCTTGTGTGGTGAATAGGGGGTGTTGAGGCCAGGTCACTGAGCAAGGAGTAGGTCTTGTCTACTACATATTGGGTTTATGGAACGGTAACTGAGCTAATTTGAAACCCTTGTTTTATGCATCACCCCACCTCACCTTTCCCGTTCAGCAGCCATAGTGTGTTTTCTGAACTTGTGACTCTGTTCTGTTTTGTAATTTAGTTCAAGTGTAGCGGTTTTATATTCCCTCTATAAGTGATATCTTATGATAAGTGTCGTTTTCTGTGTGACTTATTTCACTTAGAATCGTCGTACCTAAATCCACTCATCGTGCTGCTACTAGCCTTATGACGTGGATTTCATGGCTGAGTGATATTCCATTGTACATGAGGACCACAACTTCGTTATCCACTTTTCTCTTTCCTAGGATATTTAAGGTGTAATGAAGTGGGGGTTCTTGTCAACAGAGCAGCCCTAAACTTTGGGGTGCCTGTGTCTTGCTGATTTTTCGTTTTCCCAATTTATACGCCCATGAGTGGAAGTGCCCTATGCTCTCCAAGCTGTGTTTTTTAGATGTTTCAGGACACACCGTACACTTCTCCAGAGTGGCTGTTGGCAATTTACATCCCGCCCATCAGCGTAGCAAGGCTCCCATTTCTCCGTGGCCGGTTCTGCATTTCTGGTTTGGACACTTTTTTCTGCATGGCCCTTTTGCCCGCTGGGAAGCGAGACTTCTTTGGAGCGCTGATTTGCCTTTCCAGGTTGCTTGGTTGGCCAAAAAGGGCGTGTGCGTTTTTTCCTGAATATATTCAGGAAAAAACGCATACGCCCTTTTTGGCCAAGGGCATCATTGTCCACGTTTTGCCGCTTTTCATGTGCTTTCAAGGCGATTCGTATCTACCTCCTGAAATCTGTTTCTTGCAATTCTGCCTTGCTTTCAAAGCCTCTTCATTGCCTTCCCTCAGTATATTTGTGGACGAGAGTTATCATTTATAACTCTGCAGGTTTGTGAATTGCAGTGCCCCTGAGCTCCATTTTTCCAGTCGCTTTTCTGGGAGCTGGCCGCAAAAGTGCAGGATTGCTTCAGGCCCTCTTCTGGTTCTGGGGGGCAGGCTGAGCTTGTGGTTAATTCTTCTTCCTGATGGGAAAATAGAGTGACCTGTGCCTGTCCCAACCCCTAGAGCTAGTCTCTCATTGGTTCCCCCTCTTCCCATTCATCCTCTGGACAAATAGCAACCTGTACGGAACAGGAGGTTAAAGGTGCTGATTCTCCAAGGAGGGAGATGGCTAGTAAAGCGGCTGGAATGGCGAACCCGAGCACAAGGAGATGAGAAATGAGGTGCGTTTTAGAAACCTTTCCCGATCACACGGTGTACCATCTTCTGGGTTTCTCATGCATGTTTTCGACGTAGGAAGATGCCCTTGAACCTGGAGATTTGGGACCCATGGGATGGGTACCATGCAGTATTACTTTAAAGGGTCTGCGTTGGCTCACGGAACCTCACCAAACCTCTCAGCCTCAAGAGTGTCCACCCTTATGTCTCAATCAGCTGTGGGTCTAGATATGGTCAATCCAGGTTGCATCACAGCCCCTGAACGAATTTTGTAAGAATTTCTCTCTCTTTCACTGTCTTTGTTTCACGGGTTTTGAAAAGTAATTTATTTTTATAATGGGGTTTAACTGCTTTTCACGGCTGTGTTTATACTGCTTTACACCCCCTTGCCTCACTTACAGAGAGATATCAATACATAGGTTTGAAGATTCTTACTAGTCAGATATATTCTTGTGCGGTGAATAGGGGGTGTTGAGGCCAGTTCACTGAGCAAGGAGTAGGTCTTGTCTACTACATATTGGTTTTATGGAATGGTATCTGAGCTAATTTGAAACCCTTGTTTTATGCATCACCCCACCTCACCTTTCCCGTTCAGCAGCCATAGTGTGTTTTCTGAACGTGTGACTCTGTTCTGTTTTGTAATTCAGTTCAAGTGTAGCGGTTTTTACATTCCCTCTATGAGTGATATCTTATGATAAGTGTGTTTTTCTATGTGACTTATTTCACTTAGAATCGTCGTGCCTAAATCCACTCATCGTGCTGCTACTAGCCTTATGACGTTGATTTCATGGCTGAGTGATATTCCATTGTACATGAGGACCACAACTTCTTTATCCATTTTTCTCTTTCCTAGGATATTTAAGGTGTAATGAAGTGGGGGTTCTTGTCAACAGAGTAGCCCTAAACTTTGGGGTGCCTGTGTCTTGCTGATTTTTAGTTTTCCCAATTTATACGCCCATGAGTGGAAGTGCCCTATGCACTCTAAGCTGTGTTTTTAGATGTTTCAGGACACACCGTACACTTCTCCAGAGTGGCTGTTGGCAATTTACATCCCGCCCATCAGCGTAGCAAGGCTCCCATTTCTCCATGGCCGGTCCTGCATTTCTGGTTTGGACACTTTTTTCCGCCTGGCCCTTTTGCCCGCTGGGAAGCGAGACTTCTTTGGAGCGCTGATTTGCCTTTCCAGGTTGCTTGGTTGGCCAAAAAGGGCGTATGCGTTTTTTCCTGAATATATTCAGGAAAAAACGCATACGCCCTTTTTGGCCAAGGGCATCATTGTCCACGTTTGGCCGCTTTTCATGTGCTTTCAAGGCGATTCGAATCTACCTCCTGAAATCTGTTTCCTGCAATTCTGCCTTGCTTTCAAAGCCTCTTCGTTGCCTTCCCTCAGTATATTTGTGGACGAGAGTTATCACTTATAACTCTGCAGGTTTGTGAATTGCAGTGCCCCTGAGCTCCATTTTTCAAGTCGCTTTTTTGGGAGCTGGCCGCAAAAGCGCAGGATTGCTTCAGGCCCTATTCTGGTTCCAGAGGGCAGGCTAAGCCTGTGGTTAATTCTTCTTCCTGATGGGAAAATAGAGTGACCTGTGCCTGTCCCAACCCCTAGAGCTAGTCTCTCATTGGTTCCCCCTCTTCCCGTTCATCCTCAGGACAAATTGCAACCTGTACGGAACAGGAGCTTAAAGGTGCTGATTCTCCAAGGAGGGAGATGGCTAGTAAAGCGGCTGGAATGGCGAACCCGAGCACAAGGAGATGAGAAATGAGGTGCGTTTTAGAAACCTTTCCCGATCACACGGTGTACCATCTTCTGGGTTTCTCATGCATGTTTTCGACGTAGGAAGATGCCCTTGAACCTGGAGATTTGGGACCCATGGGATGGGTACCATGCAGTATTACTTTCAAGGGTCTGCGTTGGCTCACGCAACCTCACCAAACCTCTCAGCCCCAAGAGTGTCCACCCTTATGTCTCAATCAGCTGTGGGTCTAGATATGGTCAATCCAGGTTGCATCACAGCCCCTGAACGAATTTTGTAAGAATTTCTCTCTCTTTCACTCTCTTTGTTTCACGGGTTTAGAAAAGTAATTTATTTTTATAATGGGGTTTAGCTGCTTTTCACGGCTGTGTTTAGGCCGCTTTACACCCCCTTGACTCACTTACAGAGAGATATCAGTACATAGGTTTGAAGATTCTTACTAGTCATATATATTCTTGTGTGGTGAATAGGGGGTGTTGAGGCCACTTCACTGAGCAAAGAGTAGGTCTTTTCTATTACATATTGGGTTTATGGAACATTAACTGAGCTAATTTGAAACCCTTGTTTCATGCATCACCCCACCTCACCTTTCCCGTTCAGCAGCCATAGTGTGTTTTCTGAACGTGTGACTCTGTTCTGTTTTGTAATTTAGTTCAAGTGTAGCGGTTTTTATATTCCCTCTATAAGTGATATCTTATGATAAGTGTCTTTTTCTGTGTGACCTATTTCACTTAGAATCGTCGTACCTAAATCCACTCATCGTGCTGCTACTAGCCTTATGACGTGGATTTCATGGCTGAGTGATATTCCATTGTACATGAGGACCACAACTTCGTTATCCACTTTTCTCTTTCCTAGGATATTTAAGGTGTAATGAAGTGGGGGTTCTTGTCAACAGAGCAGCCCTAAACTTTGGGGTGCCTGTGTCTTGCTGATTTTTCGTTTTCCCAATTTATACGCCCATGAGTGGAAGTGCCCTATGCTCTCCAAGCTGTGTTTTTTAGATGTTTCAGGACACACCGTACACTTCTCCAGAGTGGCTGTTGGCAATTTACATCCCGCCCATCAGCATAGCAAGGCTCCCATTTCTCCATGGCCGGTCCTGCATTTCTGGTTTGGACACTTTTTTCCGCATGGCCCTTTTGCCCGCTGGGAAGCGAGACTTCTTTGGAGCGCTGATTTGCCTTTCCAGGTTGCTTGGTTGGCCAAAAAGGGCGTATGCGTTTTTTCCTGAATATATTCAGGAAAAAACGCATACGCCCTTTTTGGCCAAGGGCATCATTGTCCACGTTTTGCCGCTTTTCATGTGCTTTCAAGGCGATTCGAATCTACCTCCTGAAATCTGTTTCCTGCAATTCTGCCTTGCTTTAAAAGCCTCTTCGTTGCCTTCCCTTAATATATTTGTGGACGAGAGGTATCATTTAAATCTCTGCAGGTTTGTGAATTGCAATGCCCCTGAGCTCCATTTTTCAACTCGCTTTTTTGGGAGCTGGCCGCAAAAGCGCAGGATTGCTTCAGGCCCTCTTCTGGTTCTGGGGGGCAGGCTGAGCTTGTGCTTAATTCTTCTTCCTGATGGGAAAATTGAGTGACCTGTGCCTGTCCCAACCCCTAGAGCTAGTCTCTCATTGGTTCCCCCTCTTCCCGTTCATCCTCAGGACAAATTGCAACCTGTATGGAACATGAGGTTAAAGGTGCTGATTCTCCAAGGAGGGAGATGGCTAGTAAATCGGCTGGAATGGCGAACCCGAGCAAAGGAGATGAGAAATGAGGTGCGTTTTAGAAACCTTTCCCGATCACACGGTGTACCATCTTCTGGGTTTCTCATGCCTGTTTTCGACGTAGGAAGATGCCCTTGAACCTGGAGATTTGGGACCCATGGGATGGGTACCATGCAGTATTACTTGAAAGGGTCTGCGTTGGCTCACCCAACCTCACCGAACCTCTCAGCCCCAAGAGTGTCCACCCTTATGTCTCAATCAGCTGTGGGTCTAGATATGGTCAATCCAGGTTGCATCACAGCCCCTGAACGAGTTTTGTAAGAATTTCCCTCTCTTTCACTGTCTTTGTTTCACGGGTTTTGAAAAGTAATTTATTTTTATAATGGGGTTTAGCTGCTTTTCACGGCTGTGTTTATACCACTTTACACCCCCTTGACTCACTTACAGAGAGATATGAATACATAGGTTTGAAGATTCTTACTAGTCAGATATATTCTTGTGTGGTGAATAGGTGGTGTTGAGGCCAGTTCACTGAGCAAGGAGTAGGTCTTGTCTACTACATATTGGGTTTATGGAACATTAACTGAGCTAATTTGAAACCCTTGTTTTATGCATCACCCCACCTCACCTTTCCCGTTCAGCAGCCATAGTGTGTTTTCTGAACGTGTGACTCTGTTCTGTTTTGTAATTCAGTTCAAGTGTAGTGGTTTTTACATTCCCTCTATAAGTAATATCTTATGATCAGTGTCTATTTCTGTGTGACTTATTTCACTTAGAATTGTCGTACCTAAATCCTCTCATCGTGCTGCTACTAGCCTTATGACGTGGATTTCATGGCTGAGTGATATTCCATTGTACATGAGGACCACAACTTCGTTATCCACTTTTCTCTTTCCTAGGATATTTAAGGTGTAATGAAGTGGGGGATCTTGAGCGGCCCTAAACTTTGGGGTGCCTGTGTCTTGCTGATTTTTAGTTTTCCCAATTTGTACGCCCATGAGGGGAAGTGCCCTATGCTCTCCAAGTTGTGTTTTTTAGATGTTTCAGGACACACCGTACATTTCTCCAGAGTGGCTGTTGGCAATTTACATCCCGCCCATCAGCGTAGCAAGGCTCCCATTTCTCCATGGCCGGTCCTGCATTTCTGGTTTGGACACATTTTTCCGCATGGCCCTTTTGCCCGCTGGGAAGCGAGACTTCTTTGGAGCGCTGATTTGCCTTTCCAGGTGGCTTGGTTGGCCAAAAAGGGCGTATGCGTTTTTTCCTGAATATATTCAGGAAAAAACGCATACGCCCTTTTTGGCCAAGGGCATCATTTTCCACGTTTTGCCGCTTTTCATGTGCTTTCAAGGCGATTCGAATCTACCTCCTGAAATCTGTTTCCTGCAATTCTGCCTTGCTTTCAAAGCCTCTTCCTTGCCTTCCCTCAATATATTTGTGGACGAGAGTTATCATTTATAACTCTGCAGGTTTGTGAATTGCAGTGCCCCTGAGCTCCATTTTTCCAGTCGCTTTTCTGAGAGCTGGCCGCAAAAGTGCAGGATTGCTTCAGGCCCTCTTCTGGTTCTGGGGGGCAGGCTGAGCTTGTGGTTAATTCTTCTTCCTGATGGGAAAATAGAGTGACCTGTGCCTGTCCCAAACCCTAGAGCTAGTCTCTCATTGGTTCCCCCTCTTCCCGTTCATCCTCAGGACAAATTGCAACCTGTACGGAACAGGAGGTTAAAGGTGCTGATTCTCCAAGGAGGGAGATGGCTAGTAAAGCGGCTGGAATGGCGAACCCGAGCACAAGGAGATGAGAAATGAGGTGCGTTTTAGAAACCTTTCCCGATCACACGGTGTACCATCTTCTGGGTTTCTCATGCATGTTTTCGAAGTAGGAAGATGCCCTTGAACCTGGAGATTTGGGACCCATGGGATGGGTACCATGCAGTATTACTTTAAAGGGTCTGCGTTGGCTCACGCAACCTCACCAAACCTCTCAGCCCCAAGCCTGTCCACCCTTATGTCTCAATCAGCTGTGGCTCTAGATATGGTCAATCCAGATTGCATCACAGCCCCTGAACGAATTTTGTAAGAATTTCTCTCTCTTTCACTGTCTTTGTTTCACGGGTTTTGAAAAGTAATTTATTTTTATAATGGGGTTTAGCTGCTTTTCACGCCTGTGTTTATGCCGCTTTACACCCCCTTGCCTCACTTACAGAGAGATATCAATACATATGTTTGAAGATTCTTACTAGTCAGATATATTCTTGTGCGGTGAATAGGGGGTGTTGAGGCCAGTTCACTGAGCAAGGAGTAGGTCTTGTCTACTACATATTGGTTTTATGGAATGGTATCTGAGCTAATTTGAAACCCTTGTTTTATGCATCACCCCACCTCACCTTTCCCGTTCAGCAGCCATAGTGTGTTTTCTGAACGTGTGACTCTGTTCTGTTTTGTAATTCAGTTCAAGTGTAGCGGTTTTTACATTCCCTCTATGAGTGATATCTTATGATAAGTGTGTTTTTCTGTGTGACTTATTTCACTTAGAATCGTCATGCCTAAATCCACTCATCGTGCTGCTACTAGCCTTATGACGTTGATTTCATGGCTGAGTGATATTCCATTGTACATGAGGACCACAACTTCTTTATCCATTTTTCTCTTTCCTAGGATATTTAAGGTGTAATGAAGTGGGGGTTCTTGTCAACAGAGCAGCCCTAAACTTTGGGGTGCCTGTGTCTTGCTGATTTTTAGTTTTCCCAATTTATACGCCCATGAGTGGAAGTGCCCTATGCTCTCCAAGCTGTGTTTTTTAGATGTTGCAGAACACACCGTACACTTCTCCAGAGTGGCTGTTGGCAATTTACATCCCACCCATCAGCGTAGCAAGGCTCCCATTTCTCCATGGCCGGTCCTGCATTTCTGGTTTGGACACTTTGTTCCGCATGGCCCTTTTGCCCGCTGGGAAGCGAGACTTCTTTGGAGCGCTGATTGGCCTTTCCAGGTTGCTTGGTTGGCCAAAAAGGGCGTATGCGTTTGTTCCTGAATATATTCAGGAAAAAACGCATACGCCCTTTTTGGCCAAGGGCATCATTGTCCACGTTTTGCCGCTTTTCATGTGCTTTCAAGGCGATTCGAATCTACCTCCTGAAATCTGTTTCCTGCAATTCTGCCTTGCTTTCAAATCCTCTTCGTTGCCTTCTCTCAATATATTGGTGGACGAGAGTTGTCATTTATAACTCTGCAGGTTTGTGAATTGCAGTGCCCCTGAGCTCCATTTTTCAAGTCGCTTTTTTGGGAGCTGGCCGCAAAAGCGCAGGATTGCTTCAGGCCCTATTCTGGTTCCAGAGGGCAGGCTAAGCCTGTGGTTAATTCTTCTTCCTGATGGGAAAATAGAGTGACCTGTGCCTGTCCCAACCCCTAGAGCTAGTCTCTCATTGGTTCCCCCTCTTCCCGTTCATCCTCAGGACAAATTGCAACCTGTACGGAACAGGAGCTTAAAGGTGCTGATTCTCCAAGGAGGGAGATGGCTAGTAAAGCGGCTGGAATGGCGAACCCGAGCACAAGGAGATGAGAAATGAGGTGCGTTTTAGAAACCTTTCCCGATCACACGGTGTACCATCTTCTGGGTTTCTCATGCATGTTTTCGACGTAGGAAGATGCCCTTGAACCTGGAGATTTGGGACCCATGGGATGGGTACCATGCAGTATTACTTTAAAGGGTCTGTGTTGGCTCACGCAACCTCACCAAACCTCTCAGCCCCAAGCCTGTCCACCCTTATGTCTCAATCAGCTGTGGCTCTAGATATGGTCAATCCAGGTTGCATCACAGCCCCTGAACGAATTTTGTAAGAATTTCTCTCTCTTTCACTGTCTTTGTTTCACGGGTTTTGAAAAGTAATTTATTTTTATAATGGGGTTTAGCTGCTTTTCACGGCTGTGTTTATGCCGCTTTACACCCCCTTGCCACACTTACAGAGAGATATCAATACATAGGTTTGAAGATTCTTACTAGTCAGATA
This sequence comes from Balaenoptera acutorostrata, assembly GCF_949987535.1. NCBI lineage: Eukaryota > Metazoa > Chordata > Mammalia > Artiodactyla > Balaenopteridae > Balaenoptera > Balaenoptera acutorostrata. The sequence goes on along the minus strand of NW_026645828.1, from coordinate 444,648 downwards.
TATTCTTGTGCGGTGAATAGGGGGTGTTGAGGCCAGTTCACTGAGCAAGGAGTAGGTCTTGTCTACTACATATTGGTTTTATGGAATGGTATCTGAGCTAATTTGAAACCCTTGTTTTATGCATCACCCCACCTCACCTTTCCCGTTCAGCAGCCATAGTGTGTTTTCTGAACGTGTGACTCTGTTCTGTTTTGTAATTCAGTTCAAGTGTAGCGGTTTTTACATTCCCTCTATGAGTGATATCTTATGATAAGTGTGTTTTTCTGTGTGACTTATTTCACTTAGAATCGTCGTGCCTAAATCTATTCATCGTGCTGCTACTAGCCTTATGACGTGGATTTCATGGCTGAGTGATATTCCATTGTACATGAGGACCACAACTTCGTTATCCACTTTTCTCTTTCCTAGGATATTTAAGGTGTAATGAAGTGGGGGTTCTTGTCAACAGAGCAGCCCTAAACTTTGGGGTGCCTGTGTCTTGCTGATTTTTCGTTTTCCCAATTTATACGCCCATGAGTGGAAGTGCCCTATGCTCTCCAAGCTGTGTTTTTTAGATGTTTCAGGACACACCGTACACTTCTCCAGAGTGGCTGTTGGCAATTTACATCCCGCCCATCAGCATAGCAAGGCTCCCATTTCTCCATGGCCGGTCCTGCATTTCTGGTTTGGACACTTTTTTCCGCATGGCCCTTTTGCCCGCTGGGAAGCGAGACTTCTTTGGAGCGCTGATTTGCCTTTCCAGGTTGCTTGGTTGGCCAAAAAGGGCGTATGCGTTTTTTCCTGAATATATTCAGGAAAAAACGCATACGCCCTTTTTGGCCAAGGGCATCATTGTCCACGTTTTGCCGCTTTTCATGTGCTTTCAAGGCGATTCGAATCTACCTCCTGAAATCTGTTTCCTGCAATTCTGCCTTGCTTTAAAAGCCTCTTCGTTGCCTTCCCTTAATATATTTGTGGACGAGAGGTATCATTTAAATCTCTGCAGGTTTGTGAATTGCAATGCCCCTGAGCTCCATTTTTCAACTCGCTTTTTTGGGAGCTGGCCGCAAAAGCGCAGGATTGCTTCAGGCCCTCTTCTTGTTCTGGGGGGCAGGCTGAGCTTGTGCTTAATTCTTCTTCCTGATGGGAAAATTGAGTGACCTGTGCCTGTCCCAACCCCTAGAGCTAGTCTCTCATTGGTTCCCCCTCTTCCCGTTCATCCTCAGGACAAATTGCAACCTGTATGGAACATGAGGTTAAAGGTGCTGATTCTCCAAGGAGGGAGATGGCTAGTAAATCGGCTGGAATGGCGAACCCGAGCAAAGGAGATGAGAAATGAGGTGCGTTTTAGAAACCTTTCCCGATCACACGGTGTACCATCTTCTGGGTTTCTCATGCCTGTTTTCGACGTAGGAAGATGCCCTTGAACCTGGAGATTTGGGACCCATGGGATGGGTACCATGCAGTATTACTTGAAAGGGTCTGCGTTGGCTCACCCAACCTCACCGAACCTCTCAGCCCCAAGAGTGTCCACCCTTATGTCTCAATCAGCTGTGGGTCTAGATATGGTCAATCCAGGTTGCATCACAGCCCCTGAACGAGTTTTGTAAGAATTTCCCTCTCTTTCACTGTCTTTGTTTCACGGGTTTTGAAAAGTAATTTATTTTTATAATGGGGTTTAGCTGCTTTTCACGGCTGTGTTTATACCACTTTACACCCCCTTGACTCACTTACAGAGAGATATAAATACATAGGTTTGAAGATTCTTACTAGTCAGATATATTCTTGTGTGGTGAATAGGGGGTGTTGAGGCCAGTTCACTGAGCAAGGAGTAGGTCTTGTCTACTACATATTGGGTTTATGGAACGGTATCTGAGCTAATTTGAAACCCTTGTTTTATGCATCACCCCACCTCACCTTTCCCGTTCAGCAGCCATAGTGTGTTTTCTGAACGTGTGACTCTGTTCTGTTTTGTAATTCAGTTCAAGTGCAGCGGTTTTTACATTCCCTCTATAAGTAATATCTTATGATCAGTGTCTATTTCTGTGTGACTTATTTCACTTAGAATTGTCGTACCTAAATCCTCTCATCGCGCTGCTACTAGCCTTATGACGTGGATTTCATGGCTGAGTGATATTCCATTGTACATGAGGACCACAACTTCGTTATCCACTTTCCTCTTTCCTAGGATATTTAAGGTGTAATGAAGTGGGGGATCTTGAGCGGCCCTAAACTTTGGGGTGCCTGTGTCTTGCTGATTTTTAGTTTTCCCAATTTGTACGCCCATGAGGGGAAGTGCCCTATGCTCTCCAAGTTGTGTTTTTTAGATGTTTCAGGACACACCGTACATTTCTCCAGAGTGGCTGTTGGCAATTTACATCCCGCCCATCAGCGTAGCAAGGCTCCCATTTCTCCATGGCCGGTCCTGCATTTCTGGTTTGGACACATTTTTCCGCATGGCCCTTTTGCCCGCTGGGAAGCGAGACTTCTTTGGAGCGCTGATTTGCCTTTCCAGGTGGCTTGGTTGGCCAAAAAGGGCGTATGCGTTTTTTCCTGAATATATTCAGGAAAAAACGCATACGCCCTTTTTGGCCAAGGGCATCATTGTCCACGTTTTGCCGCTTTTCATGTGCTTTCAAGGCGATTCGAATCTACCTCCTGAAATCTGTTTCCTGCAATTCTGCCTTGCTTTCAAAGCCTCTTCCTTGCCTTCCCTCAATATATTTGTGGACGAGAGTTATCATTTATAACTCTGCAGGTTTGTGAATTGCAGTGCCCCTGAGCTCCATTTTTCCAGTCGCTTTTCTGAGAGCTGGCCGCAAAAGTGCAGGATTGCTTCAGGCCCTCTTCTGGTTCTGGGGGGCAGGCTGAGCTTGTGGTTAATTCTTCTTCCTGATGGGAAAATAGAGTGACCTGTGCCTGTCCCAAACCCTAGAGCTAGTCTCTCATTGGTTCCCCCTCTTCCCGTTCATCCTCAGGACAAATTGCAACCTGTACGGAACAGGAGGTTAAAGGTGCTGATTCTCCAAGGAGGGAGATGGCTAGTAAAGCGGCTGGAATGGCGAACCCGAGCACAAGGAGATGAGAAATGAGGTGCGTTTTAGAAACCTTTCCCGATCACACGGTGTACCATCTTCTGGGTTTCTCATGCATGTTTTCGAAGTAGGAAGATGCCCTTGAACCTGGAGATTTGGGACCCATGGGATGGGTACCATGCAGTATTACTTTAAAGGGTCTGCGTTGGCTCACGCAACCTCACCAAACCTCTCAGCCCCAAGAGTGTCCACCCTTATGTCTCAATCAGCTGTGGGTCTAGATATGGTCAATCCAGGTTGCATCACAGCCCCTGAACGAATTTTGTAAGAATTTCTCTCTCTTTCACTGTCTTTGTTTCACGGGTTTTGAAAAGTAATTTATTTTTATAATGGGGTTTAGCTGCTTTTCACGGCTGTGTTTATGCCGCTTTACACCCCCTTGACTCACTTACGGAGAGATATCAATACATAGGTTTGAAGATTCTTACTAGTCAGATATATTCTTGTGCGGTGAATAGGGGGTGTTGAGTCCAGTTCACTGAAAAAGGAATAGGTCTTGTCTCTTACATATTGGGTTTATGGAACGGTATCTGAGCTAATTTGAAACCCTTGTTTTATGCATCACCCCACCTCACCTTGCCCGTTCAGCAGCCATAGTGTGTTTTCTGAACGTGTGACTCTGTTCTGTTTTGTAATTCAGTTCAAGTGTAGCGGTTTTTACATTCCCTCTATGAGTGATATCTTATGATAAGTGTGTTTTTCTGTGTGACTTATTTCACTTAGAATCGTCGTGCCTAAATCCATTCATCGTGCTGCTACTAGCCTTATGACGTTGATTTCATGGCTGAGTGATATTCCATTGTACATGAGGACCACAACTTCTTTATCCATTTTTCTCTTTCCTAGGATATTTAAGGTGTAATGAAGTGGGGGTTCTTGTCAACAGAGCAGCCCTAAACTTTGGGGTGCCTGTGTCTTGCTGATTTTTAGTTTTCCCAATTTATACGCCCATGAGTGGAAGTGCCCTATGCACTCTAAGCTGTGTTTTTAGATGTTTCAGGACACACCGTACACTTCTCCAGAGTGGCTGTTGGCAATTTACATCCCGCCCATCAGCGTAGCAAGGCTCCCATTTCTCCATGGCCGGTCCTGCATTTCTGGTTTTGACACTTTTTTCCGCATGGCTCTTTTGCCCGCTGGGAAGCGAGACTTCTTTGGAGCGCTGATTTGCCTTTCCAGGTTGCTTGGTTGGCCAAAAAGGGCGTATGCGTTTTTTCCTGAATATATTCAGGAAAAAACGCATACGCCCTTTTTGGCCAAGGGCATCATTGTCCACGTTTTGCCGCTTTTCATGTGCTTTCAAGGCGATTCGAATCTACCTCCTGAAATCTGTTTCCTGCAATTCTGCCTTGCTTTCAAAGCCTCTTCGTTGCCTTCCCTCAATATATTTGTGGACGAGAGTTATCATTTATAACTCTGCAGGTTTGTGAATTGCAGTGCCCCTGAGCTCCATTTTTCCAGTCGCTTTTCTGGGAGCTGGCCTCAAAAGTGCAGGATTGCTTCAGGCCCTCTTCTGGTTCTGGGGGGCAGGCTGAGCTTGCGGTTAATTCTTCTTCCTGATGGGAAAATAGAGTGACCTGTGCCTGTCCCAACCCCTAGAGCTAGTCTCTCATTGGTTCCCCCTCTTCCCGTTCATCCTCAGGACAAATTGCAACCTGTACGGAACAGGAGGTTAAAGGTGCTGATTCTCCAAGGAGGGAGATGGCTAGTAAAGCGGCTGGAATGGAGAACCCGAGCACAAGGAGATGAGAAATGAGGTGCGTTTTAGAAACCTTTCCCGATCACACGGTGTACCATCTTCTGGGTTTCTCATGCATGTTTTCGACGTAGGAAGATGCCCTTGAACCTGGAGATTTGGGACCCATGGGATGGGTACCATGCAGTATTACTTTAAAGGGTCTGTGTTGGCTCACGCAACCTCACCAAACCTCTCAGCCCCAAGCCTGTCCACCCTTATGTCTCAATCAGCTGTGGCTCTAGATATGGTCAATCCAGGTTGCATCACATCCCCTGAACGAATTTTGTAAGAATTTCTCTCTCTTTCTCTGTCTTTGTTTCACGGGTTTTGAAAAGTAATTTATTTTTATAATGGGGTTTAGCTGCTTTTCACGGCTGTGTTTATGCCGCTTTACACCCCCTTGCCTCACTTACAGAGAGATATCAATACATAGGTTTGAAGATTCTTACTAGTCAGATATATTCTTGTGCGGTGAATAGGGGGTGTTGAGGCCAGTTTACTGAGCAAGGAGTAGGTCTTGTCTACTACATATTGGTTTTATGGAATGGTATCTGAGCTAATTTGAAACCCTTGTTTTATGCATCACCCCACCTCACCTTTCCCGTTCAGCAGCCATAGTGTGTTTTCTGAACGTGTGACTCTGTTCTGTTTTGTAATTCAGTTCAAGTGTAGCGGTTTTTACATTCCCTCTATGAGTGATATCTTATGATAAGTGTGTTTTTCTGTGTGACTTATTTCACTTAGAATCGTCGTGCCTAAATCCATTCATCGTGCTGCTACTAGCCTTATGACGTTGATTTCATGGCTGAGTGATATTCCATTGTACATGAGGACCACAACTTCTTTATCCATTTTTCTCTTTCCTAGGATATTTAAGGTGTAATGAAGTGGGGGTTCTTGTCAACAGAGCAGCCCTAAACTTTGGGGTGCCTGTGTCTTGCTGATTTTTAGTTTTCCCAATTTATACGCCCATGAGTGGAAGTGCCCTATGCACTCTAAGCTGTGTTTTTAGATGTTCCAGGACACACCGTACACTTCTCCAGAGTGGCTGTTGGCAATTTACATCCCGCCCATCAGCGTAGCAAGGCTCCCATTTCTCCATGGCCGGTCCTGCATTTCTGGTTTTGACAATTTTTTCCGCATGGCCCTTTTGCCCGCTGGGAAGCGAGACTTCTTTGGAGCGCTGATTTCCCTTTCCAGGTTGCTTGGTTGGCCAAAAAGGGCGTATGCGTTTTTTCCTGAATATATTCAGGAAAAAACGCATACGCCCTTTTTGGCCAAGGGCATCATTGTCCACGTTTTGCCGCTTTTCATGTGCTTTCAAGGCGATTCGAATCTACCTCCTGAAATCTGTTTCCTGCAATTCTGCCTTGCTTTCAAATCCTCTTCGTTGCCTTCTCTCAATATATTGGTGGACGAGAGTTGTCATTTATAACTCTGCAGATTTGTGAATTGCAGTGCCCCTGAGCTCCATTTTTCAACTCGCTTTTTTGGGAGCTGGCCGCAAAAGCGCAGGATTGCTTCAGGCCCTATTCTGGTTCCAGAGGGCAGGCTAAGCCTGTGGTTAATTCTTCTTCCTGATGGGAAAATAGAGTGACCTGTGCCTGTCCCACCACCTAGAGCTAGTCTTTCATTGGTTCCCCCTCTTCCCGTTCATCCTCAGGACAAATTGCAACCTGTACGGAACAGGAGCTTAAAGGTGCTGATTCTCCAAGGAGGGAGATGGCTACTAAAGCGGCTGGAATGGCGAACCCGAGCACAAGGAGATGAGAAATGAGGTGCGTTTTAGAAACCTTTCCCGATCACACGGTGTACCATCTTCTGGGTTTCTCATGCATGTTTTCGACGTAGGAAGATGCCCTTGAACCTGGAGATTTGGGACCCATGGGATGGGTACCATGCAGTATTACTTTAAAGGGTCTGTGTTGGCTCATGCACCCTCACCAAAGCTCTCAGCCCCAAGCCTGTCCACCCTTATGTCTCAATCAGCTGTGGCTCTAGATATGGTCAATCCAGGTTGCATCACAGCCCCTGAACGAATTTTGTAAGAATTTCTCTCTCTTTCACTGTCTTTGTTTCACGGGTTTTGAAAAGTAATTTATTTTTATAATGGGGTTTAGCTGCTTTTCACGGCTGTGTTTATGCCGCTTTACAACCCCTTGACTCACTTACAGAGAGATATCAATACATAGGTTTGAAGATTCTTACTAGTCAGATATATTCTTGTGTGGTGAATAGGGGGTGTTGAGGCCAGGTTACTGAGCAAGGAGTAGGTCTTGTCTACTACATATTGGGTTTATGGAACGGTAACTGAGCTAATTTGAAACCCTTGTTTTATGCATCACCCCACCTCACCTTTCCCGTTCAGCAGCCATAGTGTGTTTTCTGAACTTGTGACTCTGTTCTGTTTTGTAATTTAGTTCAAGTGTAGCGGTTTTATATTCCCTCTATAAGTGATATCTTATGATAAGTGTCGTTTTCTGTGTGACTTATTTCACTTAGAATCGTCGTACCTAAATCCACTCATCGTGCTGCTACTATCCTTATGACGTCGATTTCATGGCTGAGTGATATTCCATTGTACATGAGGACCACAACTTCGTTATCCACTTTTTTCTTTCCTAGGATATTTAAGGTGTAATGAAGTGGGGGTTCTTGTCAACAGAGCAGCACTAAACTTTGGGGTGCCTGTGTCTTGCTGATTTTTCGTTTTCCCAATTTATACGCCCATGAGTGGAAGTGCCCTATGCTCTCCAAGCTGTGTTTTTTAGATGTTTCAGGACACACCGTACACTTCTCCAGAGTGGCTGTTGGCAATTTACATCCCGCCCATCAGCATAGCAAGGCTCCCATTTCTCCATGGCCGGTCCTGCATTTCTGGTTTGGACACTTTTTTCCGCATGGCCCTTTTGCCCGCTGGGAAGCGAGACTTCTTTGGAGCGCTGATTTGCCTTTCCAGGTGGCTTGGTTGGCCAAAAAGGGCGTATGCGTTTTTTCCTGAATATATTCAGGACAAAACGCATACGCCCTTTTTGGCCAAGGGCATCATTGTCCACGTTTTGCCGCTTTTCATGTGCTTTCAAGGCGATTCGAATCTACCTCCTGAAATCTGTTTCCTGCAATTCTGCCTTGCTTTCAAAGCCTCTTCGTTGCCTTCCCTCAATATATTTGTGGACGAGAGTTATCATTTATAACTCTGCAGGTTTGTGAATTGCAGTGCCCCTGAGCTCCATTTTTCCAGTCGCTTTTCTGGGAGCTGGCCTCAAAAGTGCAGGATTGCTTCAGGCCCTCTTCTGGTTCTGGGGGGCAGGCTGAGCTTGTGGTTAATTCTTCTTCCTGATGGGAAAATAGAGTGACCTGTGCCTGTCCCAACCCCTAGAGCTAGTCTCTCATTGGTTCCCCCTCTTCCCGTTCATCCTCAGGACAAATTGCAACCTGTACGGAACAGGAGGTTAAAGGTGCTGATTCTCCAAGGAGGGAGATGGCTAGTAAAGCGGCTGGAATGGCGAACCCGAGCACAAGGAGATGAGAAATGAGGTGCGTTTTAGAAACCTTTCCCGATCACACGGTGTACCATCTTCTGGGTTTCTCATGCATGTTTTCGACGTAGGAAGATGCCCTTGAACCAGGAGATTTGGGAACCATGGGATGGGTACCATGCAGTATTACTTGAAAGGGTCTGCGTTGGCTCACGCAACCTCACCAAACCTCTCAGCCCCAAGAGTGTCCACCCTTATGTCTCAATCAGCTGTGGGTCTAGATATGGTCAATCCAGGTTGCATCACAGCCCCTGAACGATTTTTGAAAGAATTTCTCTCTCTTTCATTGTCTTTGTTTCACGGGTTTTGAAAAGTAATTTATTTTTATAATGGGGTTTAGCTGCTTTTCACGCCTGTGTTTAGGCCGCTTTACACTCCCTTGACTCACTTACAGAGAGATATCAATACATAGGTTTGAAGTTTCTTACTAGTCAGATATATTCTTGTGCGGTGAATAGGGGGTGTTGAGGCCAGTTCACTGAGCAAGGAGTAGGTCTTGTCTACTACATATTGGGCTTATGGAACGGTAACTGAGCTAATTTGAAACCCTTGTTTTATGCATCACCCCACCTCACCTTTCCCGTTCAGCAGCCATAGTGTGTTTTCTGAACATGTGACTCTGTTCTGTTTTGTAATTCAGTTCAAGTGCAGCGGTTTTTACATTCCCTCTATAAGTAATATCTTATGATCAGTGTCTATTTCTGTGTGACTTATTTCACTTAGAATTGTCGTACCTAAATCCTCTCATCGTGCTGCTACTAGCCTTATGACGTGGATTTCATGGCTGAGTTATATTCCATTGTACATGAGGACCACAACTTCGTTATCCACTTTTCTCTTTCCTAGGATATTTAAGGTGTAATGAAGTGGGGGATCTTGAGCGGCCCTAAACTTTGGGGTGCATGTGTCTTGCTGATTTTTAGTTTTCCCAATTTGTACGCCCATCAGGGGAAGTGCCCTATGCTCTCCAAGCTGTGTTTTTTAGATGTTTCAGGACACACGGTACACTTCTCCAGAGTGGCTGTTGGCAATTTACATCCCGCCCATCAGCGTAGCAAGGCTCCCATTTCTCCATGGCCGGTCCTGCATTTCTGGTTTTGACACTTTTTTCCGCATGGCCCTTTTGCCCGCTGGGAAGCAAGACTTCTTTGGAGCGCTGATTTGCCTTTCCAGGTTGCTTGGTTGGCCAAAAAGGGCGTATGCGTTTTTTCCTGAATATATTCAGGAAAAAACGCATACGCCCTTTTTGGCCAAGGGCATCATTGTCCACGTTTTGCCGCTTTTCTTGTGCTTTCAAGGAGATTCGAATCTACCTCCTGAAATCTGTTTCCTGCAATTCTGCCTTGCTTTCAAAGCCTCTTCGTTGCCTTCCCTCAATATATTTGTGGACGAGAGTTATCATTTATAACTCTGCAGGTTTGTTAATTGCAGTTCCCCTGAGCTCCTTTTTTCCAGTCGCTTTTCTGGAAGCTGGCCGCAAAAGTGCAGGATTGCTTCAGACCCTCTTCTGGATCTGGGGGGCAGGCTGAGCTTGTGCTTAATTCTTCTTCCTGATGGGAAAATAGAGTGACCGGTGCCTGTCCCAACCCCTAGAGCTAGTCTCTCATTGGTTCCCCCTCTTCCCGTTCATCCTCAGGACAAATTGCAACCTGTACGGAACAGGAGGTTAAACGTGCTGATTCTCCAAGGAGGGAGATGGCTAGTAAAGCGGCTGGAATGGCGAACCCGAGCACAAGGAGATGATAAATGAGGTGCGTTTTAGAAACCTTTCCCTATCACACGGTGTACCATCTTCTGGGTTTCTCATGCATGTTTTCGACGTAGGAAGATGACCTTGAACCTGGAGATTTGGGACCATGCATGGGTACCATGCAGTATTACTTTAAAGGGTCTGCATTGGCTCACAGAACCTCACCAAAACTCTCAGCCCCAAGAGTGTCCACCCTTATGTCTCAATCAGGTGTGGGTCTAGATATGGTCAATCCAGGTTGCATCACAGCCCCTGAACGAATTTTGTAAGAATATCTCTCTTTTTCACTGTCTTTGTTTCACGGGTTTTGAAAAGTAATTTATTTTTATAATGGGGTTTAGCTGCTTTTCACGGCTGTGTTTATGCCGCTTTACACCCCCTTGACTCACTTACAGAGCGATATCAATACATAGGTTTGAAGATTCTTACTAGTCAGATATATTCTTCTGCGGTGAATAGGGGGTGTTGAGTCCAGTTCACTGAGCAAGGAGTAGGTCTTGTCTACTACATATTGGGTTTATGGAACGGTATCGGAGCTAATTTGAAACCCTTGTTTTATGCATCACCCCACCTCACCTTTCCCGTTCAGCAGCCATAGTGTGTTTTCTAAACGTGTGACTCTGTTCTGTTTTGTAATTCAGTTCAAGTGTAGCGGTTTTTACATTCCCTCTATAAGTGATATCTTATGATAATTGTCTTTTTCTGTGTGACTTATTTCACTTAGAATCGACGTACCTAAATCCACTCATCGTGCTGCTACTAGCCTTATGACGTGGATTTCATGGCTGAGTGATATTCCATTGTACATGAGGACCACAACTTCTTTATCCACTTTTCTCTTTCCTAGGATATTTAAGGTGTAATGAAGTGGGGGTTCTTGTCAACAGAGCAGCCCTAAACTTTGGGGTGCCTGTGTCTTGGTGATTTTTAGTTTTCCCAATTTATACGCCCATGAGTGGAAGTGCCCTATGCTCTCCAAGCTGTGTTTTTTTAGATGTTTCAGGACACACCGTACACTTCTCCAGAGTGGCTGTTGGCAATTTACATCCTGCCCATCAGCGTAGCAAGGCTCCCATTTCTCCATGGCGGGTCCTGCATTTTTGGTTTGGACACTTTTTTCCGCATGGTCCTTTTGCCCGCTGGGAAGCGAGACTTCTTTGGAGCGCTGATTTGCCTTTCCAGGTTGCTTGGTTGGCCAAAAAGGGCGTATGCGTTTTTTCCTGAATTCAGGAAAAAACGCATACGCCCTTTTTGGCCAAGGGCATCATTGTCCACGTTTTGCCGCTTTTCATGTGCTTTCAAGGCGATTCGAATCTACCTCCTGAAATCTGTTTCCTGCAATTCTGCCTTGCTTTCAAAGCCTCTTCGTTGCCTTCCCTCAATATATTTGTGGACGAGAGTTATCATTTATAACTCTGCAGGTTTTTGAATTGCAGTGCCCCTGAGCTCCATTTTTCCAGTCGCTCTTTTGGGAGCTGGCCGCAAAAGTGCAGGATTGCTTCAGGCCCTCTTCTGGTTCTGGGGCGCAGGCTGAGCATGTGGTTAATTCTTCTTCCTGATGGGAAAATAGAGTGACCTGTGCCTGTCCCAACCCCTAGAGCTAGTCTCTCATTGGTTCCCCCTCTTCCCGTTCATCCTCAGGACAAATTGCAACCTGTATGGAACAGGAGGTTAAAGGTGCTGATTCTCCAAGGAGGGAGATGGCTAGTAAAGCGGCTGGAATGGCGAACCCGAGCACAAGGAGATGAGAAATGAGGTGCGTTTTAGAAACCTTTCCCGATCACACGGTGTACCATCTTCTGGGTTACTCATGCATGTTTTCGACGTAGGAAGATGCCCTTGAACCTGGAGATTTGCGACCCATGGGATGGGTACCATGCAGTATTACTTTAAAGGGTCTGCGTTGGCTCACGCAACCTCACCAAACCTCTCAGCCCCAAGAGTGTCCACGCTTATGTCTCAATCAGCTGTGTGTCTAGATATGGTCAATCCAGGTTGCATCACAGCCCCTGAACGAATTTTGTAAGAATTTCTCTCTCTTTCACTGTCTTTGTTTCACGGGTTTTGAAAAGTAATTTATTTTTATAATGGGGTTTAACTGCTTTTCACGGCTGTGTTTATACCGCTTTACACCCCCTTGCCTCACTTACAGAGAGATATCAATACATAGGTTTGAAGATTCTTACTAGTCAGATATATTCTTGTGCGGTGAATAGGGGGTGTTGAGGCCAGTTCACTGAGCAAGGAGTAGGGCTTGTCTACTACATATTGGGTTTATGGAACGGTATCTGAGCTAATTTGAAACCCTTGTTTTATGCATCACCCCACCTCACCTTTCCCGTTCAGCAGCCATAGTGTGTTTTCTGAACGTGTGACTCTGTTCTGTTTTGTAATTCAGTTCAAGTGTAGCGGTTTTTACATTCCCTCTATAAGTGATATCTTATGATAAGTGTCTTTTTCTGTGTGACTAAGAATCGTCGTACCTAAATCCACTCATCGTGCTGCTACTAGCCTTATGACGTGGATTTCATGGCTGAGTGATATTCCATTGTACATGAGGACCACAACTTCTTTATCCATTTTTCTCTTTCCTAGGATATTTAAGGTGTAATGAAGTGGGGGTTCTTGTCAACAGAGCAGCCCTAAACTTTGGGGTGCCTGTGTCTTGCTGATTTTTAGTTTTCCCAATTTATACGCCCATGAGTGGAAGTGCCCTATGCTCTCGAAGCTGTGTTTTTTAGATGTTTCAGGACACACCGTACACTTCTCCAGAGTGGCTGTTGGCAATTTACATCCCGCCCATCAGCGTAGCAAGGCTCCCATTTCTCCATGGCCGGTCCTGCATTTCTGGTTTGGACACTTTTTTCCGCATGGCCCTTTTGCCCGCTGGGAAGCGAGACTTCTTTGGAGCGCTGATTTGCCTTTCCAGGTTGCTTGGTGGGCCAAAAAGGGCGTATGCGTTTTTTCCTGAATATATTCAGGAAAAAACGCATACGCCCTTTTTGGCCAAGGGCATCATTGTCCCCGTTTTGCCGCTTTTCATGAGCTTTCAAGGCGATTCGAATCTACCTCCTGAAATCTGTTTCCTGCAATTCTGCCTTGCTTTCAAAGCCTCTTCGTTGCCTTCCCTCAATATATTTGTGGACGAGAGTTTTCATTTATAACTCTGCAGGTTTGTGAATTGCAGTGCCCCTGCGCTCCATTTTTCCAGTCGCTTTTTTGGGAGCTGGCCGCAAAAGTGCAGGATTGCTTCAGGCCCTCTTCTGGTTCTGGGGGCAGGCTGAGCTGGTGGTTAATTCTTCTTCCTGATGGGAAAATAGAGTGACCTGTGCCTGTCCCAACCCCTAGAGCTAGTCTCTCAATGGTTCCCCCTCTTCCCGTTCATCCTCAGGACAAATTGCAACCTGTACGGAACAGGAGGTTAAAGGTGCTGATTCTCCAAGGAGGGAGATGCCTAGTAAAGCGGCTGGAATGGCGAACCCGAGCACAAGGAGATGAGAAATGAGGTGCGTTTTAGAAACCTTTCCCGATCACACGGTGTACCATCTTCTGGGTTTCTCATGCATGTTTTCGACGTAGGAAGATGCCCTTGAACCTGGAGATTTGGGACCCATGGGATGGGTTCCATGCAGTATTACTTTAAAGGGTCTGCATTGGCTCACGCAACCTCACCAAACCTCTCAGCCCCAAGAGTGTCCACCCTTATGTCTCAATCAGGTGTGGGTCTAGATATGGTCAATCCAGGTTGCATCACAGCCCGTGAACGAATTTTGTAAGAATATCTCTCTTTTTCACTGTCTTTGTTTCACGGGTTTTGAAAAGTAATTTATTTTTATAATGGGGTTTAGCTGCTTTTCACGGCTGTGTTTATGCCCCTTTACACCCCCTTGACTCACTTACAGAGCGATATCAATACATAGGTTTGAAGATTCTTACTAGTCAGATATATTCTTCTGCGGTGAATAGGGGGTGTTGAGTCCAGTTCACTGAGCAAGGAGTAGGTCTTGTCTACTACATATTGGGTTTATGGAACGGTATCGGAGCTAATTTGAAACCCTTGTTTTATGCATCACCCCACCTCACCTTTCCCGTTCAGCAGCCATAGTGTGTTTTCTAAACGTGTGACTCTGTTCTGTTTTGTAATTCAGTTCAAGTGTAGCGGTTTTTACATTCCCTCTATAAGTGATATCTTATGATAATTGTCTTTTTCTGTGTGACTTATTTCACTTAGAATCGACGTACCTAAATCCACTCATCGTGCTGCTACTAGCCTTATGACGTGGATTTCATGGCTGAGTGATATTCCATTGTACATGAGGACCACAACTTCTTTATCCACTTTTCTCTTTCCTAGGATATTTAAGGTGTAATGAAGTGGGGGTTCTTGTCAACAGAGCAGCCCTAAACTTTGGGGTGCCTGTGTCTTGGTGATTTTTAGTTTTCCCAATTTATACGCCCATGAGTGGAAGTGCCCTATGCTCTCCAAGCTGTGTTTTTTTAGATGTTTCAGGACACACCGTACAGTTCTCCAGAGTGGCTGTTGGCAATTTACATCCCGCCCATCAGCGTAGCAAGGCTCCCATTTCTCCATGGCGGGTCCTGCATTTTTGGTTTGGACACTTTTTTCCGCATGGTCCTTTTGCCCGCTGGGAAGCGAGACTTCTTTGGAGCGCTGATTTGCCTTTCCAGGTTGCTTGGTTGGCCAAAAAGGGCGTATGCGTTTTTTCCTGAATTCAGGAAAAAACGCATACGCCCTTTTTGGCCAAGGGCATCATTGTCCACGTTTTGCCGCTTTTCATGTGCTTTCAAGGCGATTCGAATCTACCTCCTGAAATCTGTTTCCTGCAATTCTGCCTTGCTTTCAAAGCCTCTTCGTTGCCTTCCCTCAATATATTTGTGGACGAGAGTTATCATTTATAACTCTGCAGGTTTGTGAATTGCAGTGCCCCTGAGCTCCATTTTTCCAGTCGCTCTTTTGGGAGCTGGCCGCAAAAGTGCAGGATTGCTTCAGGCCCTCTTCTGGTTCTGGGGCGCAGGCTGAGCTTGTGGTTAATTCTTCTTCCTGATGGGAAAATAGAGTGACCTGTGCCTGTCCCAACCCCTAGAGCTAGTCTCTCATTGGTTCCCCCTCTTCCCGTTCATCCTCAGGACAAATTGCAACCTGTATGGAACAGGAGGTTAAAGGTGCTGATTCTCCAAGGAGGGAGATGGCTAGTAAAGCGGCGGGAATGGCGAACCCGAGCACAAGGAGATGAGAAATGAGGTGCGTTTTAGAAACCTTTCCCGATCACACGGTGTACCATCTTCTGGGTTACTCATGCATGTTTTCGACGTAGGAAGATGCCCTTGAACCTGGAGATTTGCGACCCATGGGATGGGTACCATGCAGTATTACTTTAAAGGGTCTGCGTTGGCTCACGCAACCTCACCAAACCTCTCAGCCCCAAGAGTGTCCACGCTTATGTCTCAATCAGCTGTGTGTCTAGATATGGTCAATCCAGGTTGCATCACAGCCCCTGAACGAATTTTGTAAGAATGTCTCTCTCTTTCACTGTCTTTGTTTCACGGGTTTTGAAAAGTAATTTATTTTTATAATGGGGTTTAACTGCTTTTCACGGCTGTGTTTATACCGCTTTACACCCCCTTGCCTCACTTACAGAGAGATATCAATACATAGGTTTGAAGATTCTTACTAGTCAGATATATTCTTGTGCGGTGAATAGGGGGTGTTGAGGCCAGTTCACTGAGCAAGGAGTAGGGCTTGTCTACTACATATTGGGTTTATGGAACGGTATCTGAGCTAATTTGAAACCCTTGTTTTATGCATCACCCCACCTCACCTTTCCCGTTCAGCAGCCATAGTGTGTTTTCTGAACGTGTGACTCTGTTCTGTTTTGTAATTCAGTTCAAGTGTAGCGGTTTTTACATTCCCTCTATAAGTGATATCTTATGATAAGTGTCTTTTTCTGTGTGACTAAGAATCGTCGTACCTAAATCCACTTATCGTGCTGCTACTAGCCTTATGACGTGGATTTCATGGCTGAGTGATATTCCATTGTACATGAGGACCACAACTTCTTTATCCATTTTTCTCTTTCCTAGGATATTTAAGGTGTAATGAAGTGGGGGTTCTTGTCAACAGAGCAGCCCTAAACTTTGGGGTGCCTGTGTCTTGCTGATTTTTAGTTTTCCCAATTTATACGCCCATGAGTGGAAGTGCCCTATGCTCTCCAAGCTGTGTTTTTTAGATGTTTCAGGACACACCGTACACTTCTCCAGAGTGGCTGTTGGCAATTTACATCCCGCCCATCAGCGTAGCAAGGCTCCCATTTCTCCATGGCCGGTCCTGCATTTCTGGTTTGGACACTTTTTTCCGCATGGCCCTTTTGCCCGCTGGGAAGCGAGACTTCTTTGGAGCGCTGATTTGCCTTTCCAGGTTGCTTGGTGGGCCAAAAAGGGCGTATGCGTTTTTTCCTGAATATATTCAGGAAAAAACGCATACGCCCTTTTTGGCCAAGGGCATCATTGTCCCCGTTTTGCCGCTTTTCATGAGCTTTCAAGGCGATTCGAATCTACCTCCTGAAATCTGTTTCCTGCAATTCTGCCTTGCTTTCAAAGCCTCTTCGTTGCCTTCCCTCAATATATTTGTGGACGAGAGTTTTCATTTATAACTCTGCAGGTTTGTGAATTGCAGTGCCCCTGCGCTCCATTTTTCCAGTCGCTTTTTTGGGAGCTGGCCGCAAAAGTGCAGGATTGCTTCAGGCCCTCTTCTGGTTCTGGGGGCAGGCTGAGCTGGTGGTTAATTCTTCTTCCTGATGGGAAAATAGAGTGACCTGTGCCTGTCCCAACCCCTAGAGCTAGTCTCTCAATGGTTCCCCCTCTTCCCGTTCATCCTCAGGACAAATTGCAACCTGTACGGAACAGGAGGTTAAAGGTGCTGATTCTCCAAGGAGGGAGATGCCTAGTAAAGCGGCTGGAATGGCGAACCCGAGCACAAGGAGATGAGAAATGAGGTGCGTTTTAGAAACCTTTCCCGATCACACGGTGTACCATCTTCTGGGTTTCTCATGCATGTTTTCGACGTAGGAAGATGCCCTTGAACCTGGAGATTTGGGACCCATGGGATGGGTTCCATGCAGTATTACTTTAAAGGGTCTGCATTGGCTCACGCAACCTCACCAAACCTCTCAGCCCCAAGAGTGTCCACCCTTATGTCTCAATCAGGTGTGGGTCTAGATATGGTCAATCCAGGTTGCATCACAGCCCCTGAACGAATTTTGTAAGAATATCTCTCTTTTTCACTGTCTTTGTTTCACGGGTTTTGAAAAGTAATTTATTTTTATAATGGGGTTTAGCTGCTTTTCACGGCTGTGTTTATGCCGCTTTACACCCCCTTGACTCACTTACAGAGCGATATCAATACATAGGTTTGAAGATTCTTACTAGTCAGATATATTCTTCTGCGGTGAATAGGGGGTGTTGAGTCCAGTTCACTGAGCAAGGAGTAGGTCTTGTCTACTACATATTGGGTTTATGGAACGGTATCGGAGCTAATTTGAAACCCTTGTTTTATGCATCACCCCACCTCACCTTTCCCGTTCAGCAGCCATAGTGTGTTTTCTAAACGTGTGACTCTGTTCTGTTTTGTAATTCAGTTCAAGTGTAGCGGTTTTTACATTCCCTCTATAAGTGATATCTTATGATAATTGTCTTTTTCTGTGTGACTTATTTCACTTAGAATCGACGTACCTAAATCCACTCATCGTGCTGCTACTAGCCTTATGACGTGGATTTCATGGCTGAGTGATATTCCATTGTACATGAGGACCACAACTTCTTTATCCACTTTTCTCTTTCCTAGGATATTTAAGGTGTAATGAAGTGGGGGTTCTTGTCAACAGAGCAGCCCTAAACTTTGGGGTGCCTGTGTCTTGGTGATTTTTAGTTTTCCCAATTTATACGCCCATGAGTGGAAGTGCCCTATGCTCTCCAAGCTGTGTTTTTTTAGATGTTTCAGGACACACCGTACACTTCTCCAGAGTGGCTGTTGGCAATTTACATCCCGCCCATCAGCGTAGCAAGGCTCCCATTTCTCCATGGCGGGTCCTGCATTTTTGGTTTGGACACTTTTTTCCGCATGGTCCTTTTGCCCGCTGGGAAGCGAGACTTCTTTGGAGCGCTGATTTGCCTTTCCAGGTTGCTTGGTTGGCCAAAAAGGGCGTATGCGTTTTTTCCTGAATTCAGGAAAAAACGCATACGCCCTTTTTGGCCAAGGGCATCATTGTCCACGTTTTGCCGCTTTTCATGTGCTTTCAAGGCGATTCGAATCTACCTCCTGAAATCTGTTTCCTGCAATTCTGCCTTGCTTTCAAAGCCTCTTCGTTGCCTTCCCTCAATATATTTGTGGACGAGAGTTATCATTTATAACTCTGCAGGTTTGTGAATTGCAGTGCCCCTGAGGTCCATTTTTCCAGTCGCTCTTTTGGGAGCTGGCCGCAAAAGTGCAGGATTGCTTCAGGCCCTCTTCTGGTTCTGGGGCGCAGGCTGAGCTTGTGGTTAATTCTTCTTCCTGATGGGAAAATAGAGTGACCTGTGCCTGTCCCAACCCCTAGAGCTAGTCTCTCATTGGTTCCCCCTCTTCCCGTTCATCCTCAGGACAAATTGCAACCTGTATGGAACAGGAGGTTAAAGGTGCTGATTCTCCAAGGAGGGAGATGGCTAGTAAAGCGGCGGGAATGGCGAACCCGAGCACAAGGAGATGAGAAATGAGGTGCGTTTTAGAAACCTTTCCCGATCACACGGTGTACCATCTTCTGGGTTACTCATGCATGTTTTCGACGTACGAAGATGCCCTTGAACCTGGAGATTTGCGACCCATGGGATGGGTACCATGCAGTATTACTTTAAAGGGTCTGCGTTGGCTCACGCAACCTCACCAAACCTCTCAGCCCCAAGAGTGTCCACGCTTATGTCTCAATCAGCTGTGTGTCTAGATATGGTCAATCCAGGTTGCATCACAGCCCCTGAACGAATTTTGTAAGAATTTCTCTCTCTTTCACTGTCTTTGTTTCACGGGTTTTGAAAAGTAATTTATTTTTATAATGGGGTTTAACTGCTTTTCACGGCTGTGTTTATACCGCTTTACACCCCCTTGCCTCACTTACAGAGAGATATCAATACATAGGTTTGAAGATTCTTACTAGTCAGATATATTCTTGTGCGGTGAATAGGGGGTGTTGAGGCCAGTTCACTGAGCAAGGAGTAGGGCTTGTCTACTACATATTGGGTTTATGGAACGGTATCTGAGCTAATTTGAAACCCTTGTTTTATGCATCACCCCACCTCACCTTTCCCGTTCAGCAGCCATAGTGTGTTTTCTGAACGTGTGACTCTGTTCTGTTTTGTAATTCAGTTCAAGTGTAGCGGTTTTTACATTCCCTCTATAAGTGATATCTTATGATAAGTGTCTTTTTCTGTGTGACTAAGAATCGTCGTACCTAAATCCACTCATCGTGCTGCTACTAGCCTTATGACGTGGATTTCATGGCTGAGTGATATTCCATTGTACATGAGGACCACAACTTCTTTATCCATTTTTCTCTTTCCTAGGATATTTAAGGTGTAATGAAGTGGGGGTTCTTGTCAACAGAGCAGCCCTAAACTTTGGGGTGCCTGTGTCTTGCTGATTTTTAGTTTTCCCAATTTATACGCCCATGAGTGGAAGTGCCCTATGCTCTCCAAGCTGTGTTTTTTAGATGTTTCAGGACACACCGTACACTTCTCCAGAGTGGCTGTTGGCAATTTACATCCCGCCCATCAGCGTAGCAAGGCTCCCATTTCTCCATGGCCGGTCCTGCATTTCTGGTTTGGACACTTTTTTCCGCATGGCCCTTTTGCCCGCTGGGAAGCGAGACTTCTTTGGAGCGCTGATTTGCCTTTCCAGGTTGCTTGGTGGGCCAAAAAGGGCGTATGCGTTTTTTCCTGAATATATTCAGGAAAAAACGCATACGCCCTTTTTGGCCAAGGGCATCATTGTCCCCGTTTTGCCGCTTTTCATGAGCTTTCAAGGCGATTCGAATCTACCTCCTGAAATCTGTTTCCTGCAATTCTGCCTTGCTTTCAAAGCCTCTTCGTTGCCTTCCCTCAATATATTTGTGGACGAGAGTTTTCATTTATAACTCTGCAGGTTTGTGAATTGCAGTGCCCCTGCGCTCCATTTTTCCAGTCGCTTTTTTGGGAGCTGGCCGCAAAAGTGCAGGATTGCTTCAGGCCCTCTTCTGGTTCTGGGGGCAGGCTGAGCTGGTGGTTAATTCTTCTTCCTGATGGGAAAATAGAGTGACCTGTGCCTGTCCCAACCCCTAGAGCTAGTCTCTCAATGGTTCCCCCTCTTCCCGTTCATCCTCAGGACAAATTGCAACCTGTACGGAACAGGAGGTTAAAGGTGCTGATTCTCCAAGGAGGGAGATGCCTAGTAAAGCGGCTGGAATGGCGAACCCGAGCACAAGGAGATGAGAAAAGAGGTGCGTTTTAGAAACCTTTCCCGATCACACGGTGTACCATCTTCTGGGTTTCTCATGCATGTTTTCGACGTAGGAAGATGCCCTTGAACCTGGAGATTTGGGACCCATGGGATGGGTTCCATGCAGTATTACTTTAAAGGGTCTGCATTGGCTCACGCAACCTCACCAAACCTCTCAGCCCCAAGAGTGTCCACCCTTATGTCTCAATCAGGTGTGGGTCTAGATATGGTCAATCCAGGTTGCATCACAGCCCCTGAACGAATTTTGTAAGAATATCTCTCTTTTTCACTGTCTTTGTTTCACGGGTTTTGAAAAGTAATTTATTTTTATAATGGGGTTTAGCTGCTTTTCACGGCTGTGTTTATGCCGCTTTACACCCCCTTGACTCACTTACAGAGCGATATCAATACATAGGTTTGAAGATTCTTACTAGTCAGATATATTCTTCTGCGGTGAATAGGGGGTGTTGAGTCCAGTTCACTGAGCAAGGAGTAGGTCTTGTCTACTACATATTGGGTTTATGGAACGGTATCGGAGCTAATTTGAAACCCTTGTTTTATGCATCACCCCACCTCACCTTTCCCGTTCAGCAGCCATAGTGTGTTTTCTAAACGTGTGACTCTGTTCTGTTTTGTAATTCAGTTCAAGTGTAGCGGTTTTTACATTCCCTCTATAAGTGATATCTTATGATAATTGTCTTTTTCTGTGTGACTTATTTCACTTAGAATCGACGTACCTAAATCCACTCATCGTGCTGCTACTAGCCTTATGACGTGGATTTCATGGCTGAGTGATATTCCATTGTACATGAGGACCACAACTTCTTTATCCACTTTTCTCTTTCCTAGGATATTTAAGGTGTAATGAAGTGGGGGTTCTTGTCAACAGAGCAGCCCTAAACTTTGGGGTGCCTGTGTCTTGGTGATTTTTAGTTTTCCCAATTTATACGCCCATGAGTGGAAGTGCCCTATGCTCTCCAAGCTGTGTTTTTTTAGATGTTTCAGGACACACCGTACACTTCTCCAGAGTGGCTGTTGGCAATTTACATCCCGCCCATCAGCGTAGCAAGGCTCCCATTTCTCCATGGCGGGTCCTGCATTTTTGGTTTGGACACTTTTTTCCGCATGGCCCTTTTGCCCGCTGGGAAGCGAGACTTCTTTTGAGCGCTGATTTGCCTTTCCAGGTTGCTTGGTTGGCCAAAAAGGGCGTATGCGTTTTTTCCTGAATTCAGGAAAAAACGCATACGCCCTTTTTGGCCAAGGGCATCATTGTCCCCGTTTTGCCGCTTTTCATGTGCTTTCAAGGCGATTCGAATCTACCTCCTGAAATCTGTTTCCTGCAATTCTGCCTTGCTTTCAAAGCCTCTTCGTTGCCTTCCCTCAATATATTTGTGGACGAGAGTTATCATTTATAACTCTGCAGGTTTGTGAATTGCAGTGCCCCTGAGCTCCATTTTTCCAGTCGCTCTTTTGGGAGCTGGCCGCAAAAGTGCAGGATTGCTTCAGGCCCTCTTCTGGTTCTGGGGCGCAGGATGAGCTTGTGGTTAATTCTTCTTCCTGATGGGAAAATAGAGTGACCTGTGCCTGTCCCAACCCCTAGAGCTAGTCTCTCATTGGTTCCCCCTCTTCCCGTTCATCCTCAGGACAAATTGCAACCTGTATGGAACAGGAGGTTAAAGGTGCTGATTCTCCAAGGAGGGAGATGGCTAGTAAAGCGGCGGGAATGGCGAACCCGAGCACAAGGAGATGAGAAATGAGGTGCGTTTTAGAAACCTTTCCCGATCACACGGTGTACCATCTTCTGGGTTACTCATGCATGTTTTCGACGTAGGAAGATGCCCTTGAACCTGGAGATTTGCGACCCATGGGATGGGTACCATGCAGTATTACTTTAAAGGGTCTGCGTTGGCTCACGCAACCTCACCAAACCTCTCAGCCCCAAGAGTGTCCACGCTTATGTCTCAATCAGCTGTGTGTCTAGATATGGTCAATCCAGGTTGCATCACAGCCCCTGAACGAATTTTGTAAGAATTTCTCTCTCTTTCACTGTCTTTGTTTCACGGGTTTTGAAAAGTAATTTATTTTTATAATGGGGTTTAACTGGTTTTCACGGCTGTGTTTATACCGCTTTACACCCCCTTGCCTCACTTACAGAGAGATATCAACACATAGGTTTGAAGATTCTTACTAGTCAGATATATTCTTGTGCGGTGAATAGGGGGTGTTGAGGCCAGTTCACTGAGCAAGGAGTAGGGCTTGTCTACTACATATTGGGTTTATGGTACGGTATCTGAGCTAATTTGAAACCCTTGTTTTATGCATCACCCCACCTCACTTTTCCCGTTCAGCAGCCATAGTGTGATTTCTGAACGTGTGACTCTGTTCTGTTTTGTAATTCAGTTCAAGTGTAGCGGTTTTTACATTCCCTCTATAAGTGATATCTTATGATAAGTGTCTTTTTCTGTGTGACTAAGAATCGTCGTACCTAAATCCACTCATCGTGCTGCTACTAGCCTTATGACGTGGATTTCATGGCTGAGTGATATTCCATTGTACATGAGGACCACAACTTCGTTATCCACTTTTCTCTTTCCTAGGATATTTAAGGTGTAATGAAGTGGGGGTTCTTGTCAACAGAGCAGCCCTAAACTTTGGGGTGCCTGTGTCTTGCTGATTTTTCGTTTTCCCAATTTATACGCCCATGAGTGGAAGTGCCCTATGCTCTCCAAGCTGTGTTTTTTAGATGTTTCAGGACACACCGTACACTTCTCCAGAGTGGCTGTTGGCAATTTACATCCCGCCCATCAGCGTAGCAAGGCTCCCATTTCTCCATGGCCGGTCCTGCATTTCTGGTTTGGACACTTTTTTCCGCATGGCCCTTTTGCCCGCTGGGAAGCGAGACTTCTTTGGAGCGCTGATTTGCCTTTCCAGGTTGCTTGGTTGGCCAAAAAGGGCGTATGCGTTTTTTCCTGAATATATTCAGGAAAAAACGCATACGCCCTTTTTGGCAAAGGGCATCATTGTCCACGTTTTGCCGCTTTTCATGTGCTTTCAAGGCGATTCGAATCTACCTCCTGAAATCTGTTTCCTGCAATTCTGCCTTGCTTTCAAAGCCTCTTCGTTGCCTTCCCTCAATATATTTGTGGACGAGAGTTATCATTTATAACTCTGCAGGTTTGTGAATTGCAGTGCCCCCGAGCTCCATTTTTCCATTCGCTTTTCTGGGAGCTGGCCGCAAAAGTGCAGGATTGCTTCAGGCCCTCTTCTGGTTCTGGGGGGCAGGCTGAGCTTGTGGTTAATTCTTCTTCCTGATGGGAAAGTAGAGTGACCTGTGCCTGTCCCAATCCCTAGAGCTAGTCTCTCATTGGTTCCCCCTCTTCCCGTACATCCTCAGGACAAATTGCAACCTGTACGGAACAGGAGGTTAAAGGTGCTGATTCTCCAAGGAGGGAGATGGCTAGTAAAGCGGCTGGAATGGCGAACCCGAGCACAAGGAGATGAGAAATGAGGTGCGTTTTAGAAACCTTTCCCGATCACACGGTGTACCATCTTCTGGGTTTCTCATGCATGTTTTCGACGTAGGAAGATGCCCTTGAACCTGGAGATTTGGGACCCATGGGATGGGTACCATGCAGTATTACTTTAAAGGGTCTGCGTTGGCTCACGGAACCTCACCAAACCTCTCAGCCCCAAGAGTGTCCACCCTTATGTCTCAATCAGCTGTGGGTCTAGATATGGTCAATCCAGGTTGCATCACAGCCCCTGAACGAATTTTGTAAGAATTTCTCTCTCTTTCACTGTCTTTGTTTCACGGGTTTTGAAAAGTAATTTATTTTTATAATGGGGTTTAGCTGCTTTTCACGGCTGTGTTTATGCCGCTCTACACCCCCTTGACTCACTTACAGAGAGATATCAATACATAGGTTTGAAGATTCTTACTAGTCAGATATATTCTTGTGCGGTGAATAGGGGGTGTTGAGTCCAGTTCACTGAGCAAGGAGTAGGTCTTGTCTACTACATATTGGGTTTATGGAACGGTATCGGAGCTAATTTGAAACCCTTGTTTTATGCATCACCCCACCTCACCGTTCCCGTTCAGCAGCCATAGTGTGTTTTCTGAACGTGTGACTCTGTTCTGTTTTGTAATTCAGTTCAAGTGTAGCGGTTTTTACATTCCCTCTATAAGTGATATCTTATGATAAGTGTCTTTTCCTGTGTGACTTATTTCACTTAGAATCGTCGTAGCTAAATCCACTCATCGTACTGCTACTAGCCTTATGACGTGGATTTCATGGCTGAGTGATATTCCATTGTACATGAGGACCACAACTTCGTTATCCACTTTTCTCTTTCGTAGGATATTTAAGGTGTAATGAAGTGGGGGTTCTTGTCAACAGAGCAGCCCTAAACTTTGGGGTGCCTGTGTCTTGCTGATTTTTCGTTTTCCCAATTTATACGCCCATGAGTGGAAGTGCCCTATGCTCTCCAAGCTGTGCTTTTTAGATGTTTCAGGACACACCGTACACTTCTCCAGAGTGGCTGTTGGCAATTTACATCCCGCCCATCAGCGTAGCAAGGCTCCCATTTCTCCATGGCCGTTCCTGCATTTCTGGTTTGGACACTTTTTTCCGCATGGCCCTTTTGCCCGCTGGGAAGCGAGACTTCTTTGGAGCGCTGATTTGCCTTTCCAGGTTGCTTGGTTGGCCAAAAAGGGCGTATGCGTTTTTTCCTGAATATATTCAGGAAAAAACGCATACGCCCCTTTTGGCCAAGGGCATCATTGTCCACGTTTTGCCGCTTTTCATGTGCTTTCAAGGCGATTCGAATCTACCTCCTGAAATCTGTTTCCTGCAATTCTGCCTTGCTTTCAAAGCCTCTTCGTTGCCTTCCCTCAATATATTTGTGGACGAGAGTTATCATTTATAACTCTGCAGGTTTGTGAATTGCAGTGCCCCCGAGCTCCATTTTTCCATTCGCTTTTCTGGGAGCTGGCCGCAAAAGTGCAGGATTGCTTCAGGCCCTCTTCTGGTTCTGGGGGGCAGGCTGAGCTTGTGGTTAATTCTTCTTCCTGATGGGAAAATAGAGTGACCTGTGCCTGTCCCAATCCCTAGAGCTAGTCTCTCATTGGTTCCCCCTCTTCCCGTACATCCTCAGGAAAAATTGCAACCTGTACGGAACAGGAGGTTAAAGGTGCTGATTCTCCAAGGAGGGAGATGGCTAGTAAAGCGGCTGGAATGGCGAACCCGAGCACAAGGAGATGAGAAATGAGGTGCGTTTTAGAAACCTTTCCCGATCACACGGTGTACCATCTTCTGGGTTTCTCATGCATGTTTTCGACGTAGGAAGATGCCCTTGAACCTGGAGATTTGGGACCCATGGGATGGGTACCATGCCGTATTACTTTAAAGGGTCTGCGTTGGCTCACGGAACCTCACCAAACCTCTCAGCCCCAAGAGTGTCCACCCTTATGTCTCAATCAGCTGTGGGTCTAGATATGGTCAATCCAGGTTGCATCACAGCCCCTGAACGAATTTTATAAGAATTTCTCTCTCTTTCACTGTCTTTGTTTCACGGGATTTGAAAAGTAATTTATTTTTATAATGGGGTTTAGCTGCTTTTCACGGCTGTGTTTATGCCGCTTTACACCCCCTTGACTCACTTACAGAGAGATATCAATACATAGGTTTGAAGATTCTTACTAGTCAGATATATTCTTGTGCGGTGAATAGGGGGTGTTGAGTCCAGTTCACTGAGCAAGGAGTAGGTCTTGTCTACTACATATTGGGTTTATGGAACGGTGTCGGAGCTAATTTGAAACCCTTGTTTTATGCATCACCCCACCTCACCGTTCCCGTTCAGCAGCCATAGTGTGTTTTCTGAACGTGTGACTCTGTTCTGTTTTGTAATTCAGTTCAAGTGTAGCGGTTTTTACATTCCCTCTATAAGTGATATCTTATGATAAGTGTCTTTTTCTGTGTGACTAAGAATCGTCGTACCTAAATCCACTCATCGTGCTGCTACTAGCCTTATGACGTGGATTTCATGGCTGAGTGATATTCCATTGTACATGAGGACCACAACTTCGTTATCCACTTTTCTCTTTCCTAGGATATTTAAGGTGTAATGAAGTGGGGGTTCTTGTCAACAGAGCAGCCCTAAACTTTGGGGTGCCTGTGTCTTGCTGATTTTTAGTTTTCCCAATTTATACGCCCATGAGTGGAAGTGCCCTATGCTCTCCAAGCTGTGTTTTTTAGATGTTTCAGGACACACCGTACACTTCTCCAGAGTGGCTGTTGGCAATTTACATCCCGCCCATCAGCGTAGTAAGGCTCCCATTTCTCCATGGCCGGTCCTGCATTTCTGGTTTGGACACTTTTTTCCGCATGGCCCTTTTGCCCGCTGGGAAGCGAGACTTCTTTGGAGCGCTGATTTGCCTTTCCAGGTTGCTTGGTTGGCCAAAAAGGGCGTATGCGTTTTTTCCTGAATATATTCAGGAAAAAACGCATACGCCCTTTTTGGCCAAGGGCATCATTGTCCCCGTTTTGCCGCTTTTCATGAGCTTTCAAGGCGATTCGAATCTACCTCCTGAAATCTGTTTCCTGCAATTCTGCCTTGCTTTCAAAGCCTCTTCGTTGCCTTCCCTCAATATATTTGTGGACGAGAGTTTTCATTTATAACTCTGCAGGTTTGTGAATTGCAGTGCCCCTGCGCTCCATTTTTCCAGTCGCTTTTTTGGGAGCTGGCCGCAAAAGTGCAGGATTGCTTCAGGCCCTCTTCTGGTTCTGGGGGCAGGCTGAGCTGGTGGTTAATTCTTCTTCCTGATGGGAAAATAGAGTGACCTGTGCCTGTCCCAACCCCTAGAGCTAGTCTCTCAATGGTTCCCCCTCTTCCCGTTCATCCTCAGGACAAATTGCAACCTGTACGGAACAGGAGGTTAAAGGTGCTGATTCTCCAAGGAGGGAGATGCCTAGTAAAGCGGCTGGAATGGCGAACCCGAGCACAAGGAGATGAGAAATGAGGTGCGTTTTAGAAACCTTTCCCGATCACACGGTGTACCATCTTCTGGGTTTCTCATGCATGTTTTCGACGTAGGAAGATGCCCTTGAACCTGGAGATTTGGGACCCATGGGATGGGTTCCATGCAGTATTACTTTAAAGGGTCTGCATTGGCTCACGCAACCTCACCAAACCTCTCAGCCCCAAGAGTGTCCACCCTTATGTCTCAATCAGGTGCGGGTCTAGATATGGTCAATCCAGGTTGCATCACAGCCCCTGAACGAATTTTGTAAGAATATCTCTCTTTTTCACTGTCTTTGTTTCACGGGTTTTGAAAAGTAATTTATTTTTATAATGGGGTTTAGCTGCTTTTCACGGCTGTGTTTATGCCGCTTTACACCCCCTTGACTCACTTACAGAGCGATATCAATACATAGGTTTGAAGATTCTTACTAGTCAGATATATTCTTCTGCGGTGAATAGGGGGTGTTGAGTCCAGTTCACTGAGCAAGGAGTAGGTCTTGTCTACTACATATTGGGTTTATGGAACGGTATCGGAGCTAATTTGAAACCCTTGTTTTATGCATCACCCCACCTCACCTTTCCCGTTCAGCAGCCATAGTGTGTTTTCTAAACGTGTGACTCTGTTCTGTTTTGTAATTCAGTTCAAGTGTAGCGGTTTTTACATTCCCTCTATAAGTGATATCTTATGATAATTGTCTTTTTCTGTGTGACTTATTTCACTTAGAATCGACGTACCTAAATCCACTCATTGTGCTGCTACTAGCCTTATGACGTGGATTTCATGGCTGAGTGATATTCCATTGTACATGAGGACCACAACTTCTTTATCCACTTTTCTCTTTCCTAGGATATTTAAGGTGTAATGAAGTGGGGGTTCTTGTCAACAGAGCAGCCCTAAACTTTGGGGTGCCTGTGTCTTGGTGATTTTTAGTTTTCCCAATTTATACGCCCATGAGTGGAAGTGCCCTATGCTCTCCAAGCTGTGTTTTTTTAGATGTTTCAGGACACACCTTACACTTCTCCAGAGTGGCTGTTGGCAATTTACATCCCGCCCATCAGCGTAGCAAGGCTCCCATTTCTCCATGGCGGGTCCTGCATTTTTGGTTTGGACACTTTTTTCCGCATGGCCCTTTTGCCCGCTGGGAAGCGAGACTTCTTTGGAGCGCTGATTTGCCTTTCCAGGTTGCTTGGTTGGCCAAAAAGGGCGTATGCGTTTTTTCCTGAATTCAGGAAAAAACGCATACGCCCTTTTTGGCCAAGGGCATCATTGTCCCCGTTTTGCCGCTTTTCATGTGCTTTCAAGGCGATTCGAATCTACCTCCTGAAATCTGTTTTCTGCAATTCTGCCTTGCTTTCAAAGCCTCTTCGTTGCCTTCCCTCAATATATTTGTGGACGAGAGTTATCATTTATAACTCTGCAGGTTTGTGAATTGCAGTGCCCCCGAGCTCCATTTTTCCATTCGCTTTTCTGGGAGCTGGCCGCAAAAGTGCAGGATTGCTTCAGGCCCTCTTCTGGTTCTGGGGGGCAGGCTGAGCTTGTGGTTAATTCTTCTTCCTGATGGGAAAATAGAGTGACCTGTGCCTGTCCCAATCCCTAGAGCTAGTCTCTCATTGGTTCCCCCTCTTCCCGTACATCCTCAGGACAAATTGCAACCTGTACGGAACAGGAGGTTAAAGGTGCTGATTCTCCAAGGAGGGAGATGGCTAGCAAAGCGGCTGGAATGGCGAACCCGAGCACAAGGAGATGAGAAATGAGGTGCGTTTTAGAAACCTTTCCCGATCACATGGTGTACCATCTTCTGGGTTTCTCATGCATGTTTTCGACGTAGGAAGATGCCCTTGAACCTGGAGATTTGGGACCCATGGGATGGGTACCATGCCGTATTACTTTAAAGGGTCTGCGTTGGCTCACGGAACCTCACCAAACCTCTCAGCCCCAAGAGTGTCCACCCTTATGTCTCAATCAGCTGTGGGTCTAGATATGGTCAATCCAGGTTGCATCACAGCCCCTGAACGAATTTTGTAAGAATTTCTCTCTCTTTCACTGTCTTTGTTTCATGGGATTTGAAAAGTAATTTATTTTTATAATGGGGTTTAGCTGCTTTTCACGGCTGTGTTTATGCCGCTTTACACCCCCTTGACTCACTTACAGAGAGATATCAATACATAGGTTTGAAGATTCTTAGTAGTCAGATATATTCTTGTGCGGTGAATAGGGGGTGTTGAGTCCAGTTCACTGAGCAAGGAGTTGGTCTTGTCTACTACATATTGGGTTTATGGAACGGTATCGGAGCTAATTTGAAACCCTTGTTTTATGCATCACCCCACCTCACCGTTCCCGTTCAGCAGCCATAGTGTGTTTTCTGAACGTGTGACTCTGTTCTGTTTTGTAATTCAGTTCAAGTGTAGCGGTTTTTACATTCCCTCTATAAGTGATATCTTATGATAAGTGTCTTTTTCTGTGTGACTAAGAATCGTCGTACCTAAATCCACTCATCGTGCTGCTACTAGCCTTATGACGTGGATTTCATGGCTGAGTGATATTCCATTGTACATGAGGACCACAACTTCGTTATCCACTTTTCTCTTTCCTAGGATATTTAAGGTGTAATGAAGTGGGGGTTCTTGTCAACAGAGCAGCCCTAAACTTTGGGGTGCCTGTGTCTTGCTGATTTTTAGTTTTCCCAATTTATACGCCCATGAGTGGAAGTGCCCTATGCTCTCCAAGCTGTGTTTTTTAGATGTTTCAGGACACACCGTACACTTCTCCAGAGTGGCTGTTGGCAATTTACATCCCGCCCATCAGCGTAGCAAGGCTCCCATTTCTCCATGGCCGGTCCTGCATTTCTGGTTTGGACACTTTTTTCCGCATGGCCCTTTTGCCCGCTGGGAAGCGAGACTTCTTTGGAGCGCTGATTTGCCTTTCCAGGTTGCTTGGTTGGCCAAAAAGGGCGTATGCGTTTTTTCCTGAATATATTCAGGAAAAAACGCATACGCCCTTTTTGGCCAAGGGCATCATTGTCCCCGTTTTGCCGCTTTTCATGAGCTTTCAAGGCGATTCGAATCTACCTCCTGAAATCTGTTTCCTGCAATTCTGCCTTGCTTTCAAAGCCTCTTCGTTGCCTTCCCTCAATATATTTGTGGACGAGAGTTTTCATTTATAACTCTGCAGGTTTGTGAATTGCAGTGCCCCTGCGCTCCATTTTTCCAGTCGCTTTTTTGGGAGCTGGCCGCAAAAGTGCAGGATTGCTTCAGGCCCTCTTCTGGTTCTGGGGGCAGGCTGAGCTGGTGGTTAATTCTTCTTCCTGATGGGAAAATAGAGTGACCTGTGCCTGTCCCAACACCTACAGCTAGTCTCTCAATGGTTCCCCCTCTTCCCGTTCATCCTCAGGACAAATTGCAACCTGTACGGAACAGGAGGTTAAAGGTGCTGATTCTCCAAGGAGGGAGATGCCTAGTAAAGCGGCTGGAATGGCGAACCCGAGCACAAGGAGATGAGAAATGAGGTGCGTTTTAGAAACCTTTCCCGATCACACGGTGTACCATCTTCTGGGTTTCTCATGCATGTTTTCGACGTAGGAAGATGCCCTTGAACCTGGAGATTTGGGACCCATGGGATGGGTTCCATGCAGTATTACTTTAAAGGGTCTGCATTGGCTGACGCAACCTCACCAAACCTCTCAGCCCCAAGAGTGTCCACCCTTATGTCTCAATCAGGTGTGGGTCTAGATATGGTCAATCCAGGTTGCATCACAGCCCCTGAACGAATTTTGTAAGAATATCTCTCTTTTTCACTGTCTTTGTTTCACGGGTTTTGAAAAGTAATTTATTTTTATAATGGGGTTTAGCTGCTTTTCACGGCTGTGTTTATGCCGCTTTACACCCCCTTGACTCACTTACAGAGCGATATCAATACATAGGTTTGAAGATTCTTACTAGTCAGATATATTCTTCTGCGGTGAATAGGGGGTGTTGAGTCCAGTTCACTGAGCAAGGAGTAGGTCTTGTCTACTACATATTGGGTTTATGGAACGGTATCGGAGCTAATTTGAAACCCTTGTTTTATGCATCACCCCACCTCACCTTTCCCGTTCAGCAGCCATAGTGTGTTTTCTAAACGTGTGACTCTGTTCTGTTTTGTAATTCAGTTCAAGTGTAGCGGTTTTTACATTCCCTCTATAAGTGATATCTTATGATAATTGTCTTTTTCTGTGTGACTTATTTCACTTAGAATCGACGTACCTAAATCCACTCATCGTGCTGCTACTAGCCTTATGACGTGGATTTCATGGCTGAGTGATATTCCATTGTACATGAGGACCACAACTTCTTTATCCACTTTTCTCTTTCCTAGGATATTTAAGGTGTAATGAAGTGGGGGTTCTTGTCAACAGAGCAGCCCTAAACTTTGGGGTGCCTGTGTCTTGGTGATTTTTAGTTTTCCCAATTTATACGCCCATGAGTGGAAGTGCCCTATGCTCTCCAAGCTGTGTTTTTTTAGATGTTTCAGGACACACCGTACACTTCTCCAGAGTGGCTGTTGGCAATTTACATCCCGCCCATCAGCGTAGCAAGGCTCCCATTTCTCCATGGCGGGTCCTGCATTTTTGGTTTGGACACTTTTTTCCGCATGGCCCTTTTGCCCGCTGGGAAGCGAGACTTCTTTGGAGCGCTGATTGGCCTTTCCAGGTTGCTTGGTTGGCCAAAAAGGGCGTATGCGTTTTTTCCTGAATTCAGGAAAAAACGCATACGCCCTTTTTGGCCAAGGGCATCATTGTCCCCGTTTTGTCGCTTTTCATGTGCTTTCAAGGCGATTCGAATCTACCTCCTGAAATCTGTTTCCTGCAATTCTGCCTTGCTTTCAAAGCCTCTTCGTTGCCTTCCCTCAATATATTTGTGGACGAGAGTTATCATTTATAACTCTGCAGGTTTGTGAATTGCAGTGCCCCTGAGCTCCATTTTTCCAGTCGCTCTTTTGGGAGCTGGCCGCAAAAGTGCAGGATTGCTTCAGGCCCTCTTCTGGTTCTGGGGCGCAGGATGAGCTTGTGGTTAATTCTTCTTCCTGATGGGAAAATAGAGTGACCTGTGCCTGTCCCAACCCCTAGAGCTAGTCTCTCATTGGTTCCCCCTCTTCCCGTTCATCCTCAGGTCAAATTGCAACCTGTATGGAACAGGAGGTTAAAGGTGCTGATTCTCCAAGGAGGGAGATGGCTAGTAAAGCGGCTGGAATGGCGAACCCGAGCACAAGGAGATGAGAAATGAGGTGCGTTTTAGAAACCTTTCCCGATCACACGGTGTACCATCTTCTGGGTTTCTCATGCATGTTTTCGACGTAGGAAGATGCCCTTGAACCTGGAGATTTGGGACCCATGGGATGGGTACCATGCAGTATTACTTTAAAGGGTCTGCGTTGGCTCACGGAACCTCACCAAACCTCTCAGCCTCAAGAGTGTCCACCCTTATGTCTCAATCAGCTGTGGGTCTAGATATGGTCAATCCAGGTTGCATCACAGCCCCTGAACGAATTTTGTAAGAATTTCTCTCTCTTTCACTGTCTTTGTTTCACGGGTTTTGAAAAGTAATTTATTTTTATAATGGGGTTTAGCTGCTTTTCACGGCTGTGTTTATGCCGCTCTACACCCCCTTGACTCACTTACAGAGAGATATCAATACATAGGTTTGAAGATTCTTACTAGTCAGATATATTCTTGTGCGTTGAATAGGGGGTGTTGAGTCCAGTTCACTGAGCAAGGAGTAGGTCTTGTCTACTACATATTGGGTTTATGGAACGGTATCGGAGCTAATTTGAAACCCTTGTTTTATGCATCACCCCACCTCACCGTTCCCGTTCAGCAGCCATAGTGTGTTTTCTTAACGTGTGACTCTGTTCTGTTTTGTAATTCAGTTCAAGTGTAGCGGTTTTTACATTCCCTCTATAAGTGATATCTTATGATAAGTGTCTTTTCCTGTGTGACTTATTTCACTTAGAATCGTCGTACCTAAATCCACTCATCGTACTGCTACTAGCCTTATGACGTGGATTTCATGGCTGAGTGATATTCCATTGTACATGAGGACCACAACTTCGTTATCCACTTTTCTCTTTCCTAGGATATTTAAGGTGTAATGAAGTGGGGGTTCTTGTCAACAGAGCAGCCCTAAACTTTGGGGTGCCTGTGTCTTGCTGATTTTTCGTTTTCCCAATTTATACGCCCATGAGTGGAAGTGCCCTATGCTCTCCAAGCTGTGCTTTTTAGATGTTTCAGGACACACCGTACACTTCTCCAGAGTGGCTGTTGGCAATTTACATCCCGCCCATCAGCGTAGCAAGGCTCCCATTTCTCCATGGCCGGTCCTGCATTTCTGGTTTGGACACTTTTTTCCGCATGGCCCTTTTGCCCGCTGGGAAGCGAGACTTCTTTGGAGCGCTGATTTGCCTTTCCAGGTTGCTTGGTTGGCCAAAAAGGGCGTATGCGTTTTTTCCTGAATATATTCAGGAAAAAACGCATACGCCCCTTTTGGCCAAGGGCATCATTGTCCACGTTTTGCCGCTTTTCATGTGCTTTCAAGGCGATTCGAATCTACCTCCTGAAATCTGTTTCCTGCAATTCTGCCTTGCTTTCAAAGCCTCTTCGTTGCCTTCCCTCAATATATTTGTGGACGAGAGTTATCATTTATAACTCTGCAGGTTTGTGAATTGCAGTGCCCCCGAGCTCCATTTTTCCATTCGCTTTTCAGGGAGCTGGCCGCAAATTGCAGGATTGCTTCAGGCCCTCTTCTGGTTCTGGGGGGCAGGCTGAGCTTGTGGTTAATTCTTCTTCCTGATGGGAAAATAGAGTGACCTGTGCCTGTCCCAATCCCTAGAGCTAGTCTCTCATTGGTTCCCCCTCTTCCCGTACATCCTCAGGACAAATTGCAACCTGTACGGAACAGGAGGTTAAAGGTGCTGATTCTCCAAGGAGGGAGATGGCTAGTAAAGCGGCTGGAATGGCGAACCCGAGCACAAGGAGATGAGAAATGAGGTGCGTTTTAGAAACCTTTCCCGATCACACGGTGTACCATCTTCTAGGTTTGTCATGCATGTTTTCGACGTAGGAAGATGCCCTTGAACCTGGAGATTTGGGACCCATGGGATGGGTACCATGCAGTATTACTTGAAAGGGTCTGCGTTGGCTCACCCAACCTCACCGAACCTCTCAGCCCCAAGAGTGTCCACCCTTATGTCTCAATCAGCTGTGGGTCTAGATATGGTCAATCCAGGTTGCATCACAGCCCCTGAACGAATTTTGTAAGAATTTCTCTCTCTTTCACTGTCTTTGTTTCACGGGATTTGAAAAGTAATTTATTTTTATAATGGGGTTTAGCTGCTTTTCACGGCTGTGTTTATGCCGCTTTACACCCCCTTGACTCACTTACAGAGAGATATCAATACATAGGTTTGAAGATTCTTACTAGTCAGATATATTCTTGTGCGGTGAATAGGGGGTGTTGAGTCCAGTTCACTGAGCAAGGAGTAGGTCTTGTCTACTACATATTGGGTTTATGGAACGGTATCGGAGCTAATTTGAAACCCTTGTTTTATGCATCACCCCACCTCACCGTTCCCGTTCAGCAGCCATAGTGTGTTTTCTGAACGTGTGACTCTGTTCTGTTTTGTAATTCAGTTCAAGTGTAGCGGTTTTTACATTCCCTCTATAAGTGATATCTTATGATAAGTGTCTTTTCCTGTGTGACTTATTTCACTTAGAATCGTCGTACCTAAATCCACTCATCGTGCTGCTACTAGCCTTATGACGTGGATTTCATGGCTGAGTGATATTACATTGTACATGAGGACCACAACTTCGTTATCCACTTTTCTCTTTCCTAGTATATTTTAGGTGTAATGAAGTGGGGGTTCTTGTCAACAGAGCAGCCCTAAACTTTGGGGTGCCTGTGTCTTGCTGATTTTTCGTTTTCCCAATTTATACGCCCATGAGTGGAAGTGCCCTATGCTCTCCAAGCTGTGTTTTTTAGATGTTTCAGGACACACCGTACACTTCTCCAGAGTGGCTGTTGGCAATTTACATCCCGCCCATCAGCGTAGCAAGGCTCCCATTTCTCCATGGCCGGTCCTGCATTTCTGGTTTGGACACTTTTTTCCGCATGGCCCTTTTGCCCGCTGGGAAGCGAGACTTATTTGGAGCGGTGATTTGCATTTCCAGGTTGCTTGGTTGGCCAAAAAGGGCGTATGCGTTTTTTCCTGAATATATTCAGGAAAAAACGCATACGCCCCTTTTGGCCAAGGGCATCATTGTCCACGTTTTGCCGCTTTTCATGTGCTTTCAAGGCGATTCGAATCTACCTCCTGAAATCTGTTTCCTGCAATTCTGCCTTGCTTTCAAAGCCTCTTCGTTGCCTTCCCTCAATATATTTGTGGACGAGAGTTATCATTTATAACTCTGCAGGTTTGTGAATTGCAGTGCCCCCGAGCTCCATTTTTCCATTCGCTTTTCTGGGAGCTGGCCGCAAAAGTGCAGGATTGCTTCAGGCCCTCTTCTGGTTCTGGGGGGCAGGCTGAGCTTGTGGTTAATTCTTCTTCCTGATGGGAAAATAGAGTGACCTGTGCCTGTCCCAATCCCTAGAGCTAGTCTCTCATTGGTTCCCCCTCTTCCCGTACATCCTCAGGACAAATTTCAACCTGTACGGAACAGGAGGTTAACGGTGCTGATTCTCCAAGGAGGGAGATGGCTAGTAAAGCGGCTGGAATGGCGAACCCGAGCACAAGGAGATGAGAAATGAGGTGCGTTTTAGAAACCTTTCCCGATCACACGGTGTACCATCTTCTGGGTTTCTCATGCATGTTTTCGACGTAGGAAGATGCCCTTGAACCTGGAGATTTGGGACCCATGGGATGGGTACCATGCCGTATTACTTTAAAGGGTCTGCGTTGGCTCACGGAACCTCACCAAACCTCTCAGCCCCAAGAGTGTCCACCCTTATGTCTCAATCAGCTGTGGGTCTAGATATGGTCAATCCAGTTTGCATCACAGCCCCTGAACGAATTTTGTAAGAATTTCTCTCTCTTTCACTGTCTTTGTTTCACGGGATTTGAAAAGTAATTTATTTTTATAATGGGGTTTAGCTGCTTTTCACGGCTGTGTTTATGCCGCTTTACACCCCCTTGACTCACTTACAGAGAGATATCAATACATAGGTTTGAAGATTCTTACTAGTCAGATATATTCTTGTGCGGTGAAAAGGGGGTGTTGAGTCCAGTTCACTGAGCAAGGAGTAGGTCTTATCTACTACATATTGGGTTTATGGAACGGTATCGGAGCTAATTTGAAACCCTTGTTTTATGCATCACCCCACCTCACCGTTCCCGTTCAGCAGCCATAGTGTGTTTTCTGAACGTGTGACTCTGTTCTGTTTTGTAATTCAGTTCAAGTGTAGCGGTTTTTACATTCCCTCTATAAGTGATATCTTATGATAAGTGTCTTTTCCTGTGTGACTTATTTCACTTAGAATCGTCGTACCTAAATCCACTCATCGTGCTGCTACTAGCCTTATGACGTGGATTTCATGGCTGAGTGATATTCCATTGTACATGAGGACCACAACTTCGTTATCCACTTTTCTCTTTCCTAGGATATTTTAGGTGTAATGAAGTGGGGGTTCTTGTCAACAGAGCAGCCCTAAACTTTGGGGTGCCTGTGTCTTGCTGATTTTTAGTTTTCCCAATTTATACGCCCATGAGTGGAAGTGCCCTATGCTCTCCAAGCTGTGCTTTTTAGATGTTTCAGGACACACCGTACACTTCTCCAGAGTGGCTGTTGGCAATTTACATCCCGCCCATCAGCGTAGCAAGGCTCCCATTTCTCCATGGCCGGTCCTGCATTTCTGGTTTGGACACTTTTTTCCGCATGGCCCTTTTGCCCGCTGGGAAGCGAGACTTCTTTGGAGCGCTGATTTGCCTTTCCAGGTTGCTTGGTTGGCCAAAAAGGGCGTATGCGTTTTTTCCTGAATATATTCAGGAAAA
Source organism: Balaenoptera acutorostrata (assembly GCF_949987535.1). Lineage (NCBI taxonomy): Eukaryota > Metazoa > Chordata > Mammalia > Artiodactyla > Balaenopteridae > Balaenoptera > Balaenoptera acutorostrata. Next base: position 406,987 of record NW_026645828.1, on the reverse strand, counting down.
AACGCATACGCCCCTTTTGTCCAAGGGCATCATTGTCCACGTTTTGCCGCTTTTCATGTGCTTTCAAGGCGATTCGAATCTACCTCCTGAAATCTGTTTCCTGCAATTCTGCCTTGCTTTCAAAGCCTCTTCGTTGCCTTCCCTCAGTATATTTGTGGACGAGAGTTATCACTTATAACTCTGCAGGTTTGTGAATTGCAGTGCCCCCGAGCTCCATTTTTCCAGTCGCTTTTCTGGGAGCTGGCCGCAAAAGTGCAGGATTGCTTAACGCCCTCTTCTGTTTCTGGGGGGCAGGCAGAGCTTGTGGTTAATTCTTCTTCCTGATGGGAAAATAGAGTGACCTGTGCCTGTCCCAACACCTAGAGCTAGTCTCTCATTGGTTCCCCCTCTTCCCGTTCATCCTCAGGACAAATTGCAACCTGTACGGAACAGGAGGTTAAAGTTGCTGATTCTCCAAGGAGGGAGATGGCTAGTAAATCGGCTGGAATGGCGAACCCGAGCAAAGGAGATGAGAAATGAGGTGCGTTTTAGAAACCTTTCCCGATCACACGGTGTACCATCTTCTGGGTTTCTCATGCCTGTTTTCGATGTAGGAAGATGCCCTTGAACCTGGAGATTTGGGACCCATGGGATGGGTACCATGCAGTATTACTTGAAAGGGTCTGCATTGGCTCACCCAACCTCACCGAACCTCTCAGCCCCACGAGTGTCCACCCTTATGTGTCAATCAGCTGTGGGTCTAGATATGGTCAATCCAGGTTGCATCACAGCCCCTGAACGAATTTTGTAAGAATTTCTCTCTCTTTCACTGTCTTTGTTTCACGGGTTTTGAAAAGTAATTTATTTTTATAATGGGGTTTAGCTGCTTTTCACGGCTGTGTTTATGCCGCTTTACACCCCCTTGACTCACTTACAGAGAGATATCAATACATAGGTTTGAAGATTCTTACTAGTCAGATATATTCTTGTGCGGTGAATAGGGGGTGTTGAGTCCAGTTCACTGAAAAAGGAATAGGTCTTGTCTCTTACATATTGGGTTTATGGAACGGTATCTGAGCTAATTTGAAACCCTTGTTTTATGCATCACCCCACCTCACCTTGCCCGTTCAGCAGCCATAGTGTGTTTTCTAAACGTGTGACTCTGTTCTGTTTTGTAATTCAGTTCAAGTGTAGCGGTTTTTACATTCCCTCTAGAAGTGATATCTTATGATAAGTGTCTTTTTCTGTGTGACTTATTTCACTTAGAATCGTCGTACCTAAATCCACTCATCGTGCTGCTACTAGCCTTATGACGTTGATTTCATGGCTGAGTGATATTCCATTGTACATGAGGACCACAACTTCTTTATCCATTTTTCTCTTTCCTAGGATATTTAAGGTGTAATGAAGTGGGGGTTCTTGTCAACAGAGCAGCCCTAAACTTTGGGCTGCCTGTGTCTTGCTGATTTTTAGTTTTCCCAATTTATACGCCCAGGAGTGGAAGTGCCCTATGCTCTCCAAGCTGTGTTTTTTAGATGTTTCAGAACACACCGTACACTTCTCCAGAGTGGCTGTTGGCAATTTACATGCCACCCATCAGCGTAGCAAGGCTCCCATTTCTCCATGGCCGGTCCTGCACTTCTGGTTTGGACACTTTTTTCCGCATGGCCCTTTTGCCCGCTGGGAAGCGAGACTTCTTTGGAGCGCTGATTTGCCTTTCCAGGTTGCTTGGTTGGCCAGAAAGGGCGTATGTGTTTTTTCCTGAATATATTCAGGAAAAAACGCATACGCCCTTTTTGGCCAAGGGCATCATTGTCCACGTTTTGCCGCTTTTCATGTGCTTTCAAGGCGATTCGAATCTACCTCCTGAAATCTGTTTCCTGCAATTCTGCCTTGCTTTCAAAGCCTCTTCGTTGCCTTCCCTTAATATATTTGTGGACGAGAGGTATCATTTAAAACTCTGCAGGTTTGTGAATTGCAGTGCCCCTGAGCTCCATTTTTCATCTCGCTTTTCTGGGAGCTGGCCGCAAAAGCGCAGGATTGCTTCAGGCCCTCTTCTGGTTCTGGGGGGCAGGCTGAGCTTGTGCTTAATTCTTCTTCCTGATGGGAAAATAGAGTGACCTGTGCCTGTCCCAACACCTAGAGCTAGTCTCTCATTGGTTCCCCCTCTTCCCGTTCATCCTCAGGACAAATTGCAACCTGTACGGAACAGGAGGTTAAAGGTGCTGATTCTCCAAGGAGGGAGATGGCTAGTAAATCGGCTGGAATGCGAACCCGAGCAAAGGAGATGAGAAATGAGGTGCGTTTTAGAAACCTTTCCCGATCACACGGTGTACCATCTTCTGGGTTTCTCATGCCTGTTTTCGATGTAGGACGATGCCCTTGAACCTGGAGATTTGGGACCCATGGGATGGGTACCATGCAGTATTACTTGAAAGGGTCTGCATTGGCTCACCCAACCTCACCGAACCTCTCAGCCCCAAGAGTGTCCACCCTTATGTGTCAATCAGCTGTGGGTCTAGATATGGTCAATCCAGGTTGCATCACAGCCCCTGAACGAATTTTGTAAGAATTTCTCTCTCTTTCACTGTCTTTGTTTCACGGGTTTTGAAAAGTAATTTATTTTTATAATGGGGTTTAGCTGCTTTTCACGGCTGTGTTTATGCCGCTTTACACCCCCTTGACTCACTTACAGAGAGATATCAATACATAGGTTTGAAGATTCTTACTAGTCAGATATATTCTTGTGCGGTGAATAGGGGGTGTTGAGTCCAGTTCACTGAAAAAGGAATAGGTCTTGTCTCTTACATATTGGGTTTATAGAACGGTATCTGAGCTAATTTGAAACCCTTGTTTTATGCATCACCCCACCTCACCTTGCCCGTTCAGCAGCCATAGTGTGTTTTCTAAACGTGTGACTCTGTTCTGTTTTGTAATTCAGTTCAAGTGTAGCGGTTTTTACATTCCCTCTAGAAGTGATATCTTATGATAAGTGTCTTTTTCTGTGTGACTTATTTCACTTAGAATCGTCGTACCTAAATCCACTCATCGTGCTGCTACTAGCCTTATGACGTTGATTTCATGGCTGAGTGATATTCCATTGTACATGAGGACCACAACTTCTTTATCCATTTTTCTCTTTCCTAGGATATTTAAGGTGTAATGAAGTGGGGGTTCTTGTCAACAGAGCAGCCCTAAACTTTGGGCTGCCTGTGTCTTGCTGATTTTTAGTTTTCCCAATTTATACGCCCAGGAGTGGAAGTGCCCTATGCTCTCCAAGCTGTGTTTTTTAGATGTTTCAGAACACACCGTACACTTCTCCAGAGTGGCTGTTGGCAATTTACATGCCACCCATCAGCGTAGCAAGGCTCCCATTTCTCCATGGCCGGTCCTGCACTTCTGGTTTGGACACTTTTTTCCGCATGGCCATTTTGCCCGCTGGGAAGCGAGACTTCTTTGGAGCGCTGATTTGCCTTTCCAGGTTGCTTGGTTGGCCAAAAAGGGCATATGCGTTTTTTCCTGAATATATTCAGGAAAAAACGCATACGCCCTTTTTGGCCAAGGGCATCATTGTCCACGTTTTGCCGCTTTTCATGTGCTTTCAAGGCGATTCGAATCTACCTCCTGAAATCTGTTTCCTGCAATTCTGCCTTGCTTTCAAAGCCTCTTCGTTGCCTTCCCTTAATATATTTGTGGATGAGAGGTATCATTTAAAACTCTGCAGGTTTGTGAATTGCAGTGCCCCTGAGCTCCATTTTTCATCTCGCTTTTCTGGGAGCTGGCCGCAAAAGCGCAGGATTGCTTCAGGCCCTCTTCTGGTTCTGGGGGGCAGGCTGAGCTTGTGCTTAATTCTTCTTCCTGATGGGAAAATAGAGTGACCTGTGCCTGTCCCAACACCTAGAGCTAGTCTCTCATTGGTTCCCCCTCTTCCCGTTCATCCTCAGGACAAATTGCAACCTGTACGGAACAGGAGGTTAAAGGTGCTGATTCTCCAAGGAGGGAGATGGCTAGTAAATCGGCTGGAATGGCGAACCCGAGCCAAGGTGATGAGAAATGAGGTGCGTTTTAGAAACCTTTCCCGATCACACGGTGTACCATCTTCTGGGTTTCTCATGCCTGTTTTCGATGTAGGAAGATGCCCTTGAACCTGGAGATTTGGGACCCATGGGATGGGTACCATGCAGTATTACTTGAAAGGGTCTGCGTTGGCTCACCCAACCTCACCGAACCTCTCAGCCCCAAGAGTGTCCACCGTTATGTCTCAATCAGCTGTGGGTCTAGATATGGTCAATCCAGGTTGCATCACAGCCCCTGAACGAATTTTGGAAGAATTTCTCTCTCTTTCACTGTCTTTGTTTCACGGGTTTTGAAAAGTAATTTATTTTTATAATGGGGTTTAGCTGCTTTTCACGGCTGTGTTTATGCCGCTTTACACCCCCTTGACTCACTTACAGAGAGATATCAATACATAGGTTTGAAGATTCTTACTAGTCAGATATATTCTTGTGCGGTGAATAGGGGGTGTTGAGTCCAGTTCACTGAAAAAGGAATAGGTCTTGTCTCTTACATATTGGGTTTATGGAACGGTATCTGAGCTAATTTGAAACCCTTGTTTTATGCATCACCCCACCTCACCGTTCCCGTTCAGCAGCCATAGTGTGTTTTCTGAACGTGTGACTCTGTTCTGTTTTGTAATTCAGTTCAAGTGTAGCGGTTTTTACATTCCCTCTAGAAGTGATATCTTATGATAAGTGTCTTTTTCTGTGTGACTTATTTCACTTAGAATCGTCGTACCTAAATCCACTCATCGTGCTGCTACTAGCCTTATGACGTTGATTTCATGGCTGAGTGATATTCCATTGTACATGAGGACCACAACTTCTTTATCCATTTTTCTCTTTCCTAGGATATTTAAGGTGTAATGAAGTGGGGGTTCTTGTCAACAGAGCAGCCCTAAACTTTGGGCTGCCTGTGTCTTGCTGATTTTTAGTTTTCCCAATTTATACGCCCAGGAGTGGAAGTGCCCTATGCTCTCCAAGCTGTGTTTTTTAGATGTTTCAGAACACACCGTACACTTCTCCAGAGTGGCTGTTGGCAATTTACATGCCACCCATCAGCGTAGCAAGGCTCCCATTTCTCCATGGCCGGTCCTGCACTTCTGGTTTGGACACTTTTTTCCGCATGGCCATTTTGCTCGCTGGGAAGCGAGACTTCTTTGGAGCGCTGATTTGCCTTTCCAGGTTGCTTGGTTGGCCAAAAAGGGCATATGCGTTTTTTCCTGAATATATTCAGGAAAAAACGCATACGCCCTTTTTGGCCAAGGGCATCATTGTCCACGTTTTGCCGCTTTTCATGTGCTTTCAAGGTGATTCGAATCTACCTCCTGAAATCTGTTTCCTGCAATTCTGCCTTGCTTTCAAAGCCTCTTCGTTGCCTTCCCTTAATATATTTGTGGATGAGAGGTATCATTTAAAACTCTGCAGGTTTGTGAATTGCAGTGCCCCTGAGCTCCATTTTTCATCTCGCTTTTCTGGGAGCTGGCCGCAAAAGCGCAGGATTGCTTCAGGCCCTCTTCTGGTTCTGGGGGGCAGGCTGAGCTTGTGCTTAATTCTTCTTCCTGATGGGAAAATAGAGTGACCTGTGCCTGTCCCAACACCTAGAGCTAGTCTCTCATTGGTTCCCCCTCTTCCCGTTCATCCTCAGGACAAATTGCAACCTGTACGGAACAGGAGGTTAAAGGTGCTGATTCTCCAAGGAGGGAGATGGCTAGTAAATCGGCTGGAATGGCGAACCCGAGCCAAGGAGATGAGAAATGAGGTGCGTTTTAGAAACCTTTCCCGATCACACGGTGTACCATCTTCTGGGTTTCTCATGCCTGTTTTCGATGTAGGAAGATGCCCTTGAACCTGGAGATTTGGGACCCATGGGATGGGTACCATGCAGTATTACTTGAAAGGGTCTGCGTTGGCTCACCCAACCTCACCGAACCTCTCAGCCCCAAGAGTGTCCACCCTTATGTCTCAATCAGCTGTGGGTCTAGATATGGTCAATCCAGGTTGCATCACAGCCCCTGAACGAATTTTGTAAGAATTTCTCTCTCTTTCACTGTCTTTGTTTCACGGGTTTTGAAAAGTAATTTATTTTTATAATGGGGTTTAGCTGCTTTTCACGGCTGTGTTTATGCCGCTTTACACCCCCTTGACTCACTTACAGAGAGATATCAATAGATAGGTTTGAAGATTCTTACTAGTCAGATATAATCTTGTGCGGTGAATAGGGGGTGTTGAGTCCAGTTCACTGAAAAAGGAATAGGTCTTGTCTCTTACATATTGGGTTTATGGAACGGTATCTGAGCTAATTTGAAACCCTTGTTTTATGCATCACCCCACCTCACCTTTCCCGTTCAGCAGCTATAGTGTGTTTTCTAAACCTGTGACTCTGTTCTGTTTTGTAATTCAGTTCAAGTGTAGCGGTTTTTACATTCCCTCTAGAAGTGATATCTTATGATAAGTGTCTTTTTCTGTGTGACTTATTTCACTTAGAATCGTCGTACCTAAATCCACTCATCGTGCTGCTACTAGCCTTATGACGTTGATTTCATGGCTGAGTGATATTCCATTGTACATGAGGACCACAACTTCTTTATCCATTTTTCTCTTTCCTAGGATATTTAAGGTGTAATGAAGTGGGGGTTCTTGTCAACAGAGCAGCCCTAAACTTTGGGCTGCCTGTGTCTTGCTGATTTTTAGTTTTCCCAATTTATACGCCCAGGAGTGGAAGTGCCCTATGCTCTCCAAGCTGTGTTTTTTAGATGTTTCAGAACACACCGTACACTTCTCCAGAGTGGCTGTTGGCAATTTACATCCCACCCATCAGCGTAGCAAGGCTCCCATTTCTCCATGGCCGGTCCTGCACTTCTGGTTTGGACACTTTTTTCCGCATGGCCCTTTTGCCCGCTGGGAAGCGAGACTTCTTTGGAGCGCTGATTTGCCTTTCCAGGTTGCTTGGTTGGCCAAAAAGGGCGTATGCGTTTTTTCCTGAATATATTCAGGAAAAAACGCATACGCCCTTTTTGGCCAAGGGCATCATTGTCCACGTTTTGCCGCTTTTCATGTGCTTTCAAGGCGATTCGAATCTACCTCCTGAAATCTGTTTCCTGCAATTCTGCCTTGCTTTCAAAGCCTCTTCGTTGCCTTCCCTTAATATATTTGTGGACGAGAGGTATCATTTAAAACTCTGCAGGTTTGTGAATTGCAGTGCCCCTGAGCTCCATTTTTCATCTCGCTTTTTTGGGAGCTGGCCGCAAAAGCGCAGGATTGCTTCAGGCCCTCTTCTGGTTCTGGGGGGCAGGCTGAGCTTATGCTTAATTCTTCTTCCTGATGGGAAAATAGAGTGACCTGTGCCTGTCCCAACACCTAGAGCTAGTCTCTCATTGGTTCCCCCTCTTCCCGTTCATCCTCAGGACAAATTGCAACCTGTACGGAACAGGAGGTTAAAGGTGCTGATTCTCCAAGGAGGGAGATGGCTAGTAAATCGGCTGGAATGGCGAACCCGAGCAAAGGAGATGAGAAATGAGGTGCGTTTTAGAAACCTTTCCCGATCACACGGTGTACCATCTTCTGGGTTTCTCATGCCTGTTTTCGATGTAGGACGATGCCCTTGAACCTGGAGATTCGGGACCCATGGGATGGGTACCATGCAGTATTACTTGAAAGGGTCTGCATTGGCTCACCCAACCTCACCGAACCTCTCAGCCCCAAGAGTGTCCACCCTTATGTCTCAATCAGCTGTGGGTCTAGATATGGTCAATCCAGGTTGCATCACAGCCCCTGAACGAATTTTGGAAGAATTTCTCTCTCTTTCACTGTCTTTGTTTCACGGGTTTTGAAAAGTAATTTATTTTTATAATGGGGTTTAGCTGCTTTTCACGGCTGTGTTTATGCCGCTTTACACCCCCTTGACTCACTTACAGAGAGATATCAATACATAGGTTTGAAGATTCTTACTAGTCAGATATATTCTTGTGCGGTGAATAGGGGGTGTTGAGTCCAGTTCACTGAAAAAGGAATAGGTCTTGTCTCTTACATATTGGGTTTATGGAACGGTATCTGAGCTAATTTGAAACCCTTGTTTTATGCATCACCCCACCTCACCTTGCCCGTTCAGCAGCCATAGTGTGTTTTCTAAACGTGTGACTCTGTTCTGTTTTGTAATTCAGTTCAAGTGTAGCGGTTTTTACATTCCCTCTAGAAGTGATATCTTATGATAAGTGTCTTTTTCTGTGTGACTTATTTCACTTAGAATCGTCGTACCTAAATCCACTCATCGTGCTGCTACTAGCCTTATGACGTTGATTTCATGGCTGAGTGATATTCCATTGTACATGAGGACCACAACTTCTTTATCCATTTTTCTTTTTCCTAGGATATTTAAGGTGGAATGAAGTGGGGGTTCTTGTCAACAGAGCAGCCCTAAACTTTGGGGTGCCTGTGTCTTGCTGATTTTTAGTTTTCCCAATTTATACGCCCATGAGTGGAAGTGCCCTATGCTCTCCAAGCTGTGTTTTTTAGATGTTTCAGAACACACCGTACACTTCTCCAGAGTGGCTGTTGGCAATTTACATCCCACCCATCAGCGTAGCAAGGCTCCCATTTCTCCATGGCCTGTCCTGCACTTCTGGTTTGGACACTTTTTTCCGCATGGCCCTTTTGCCCGCTGGGAAGCGAGACTTCTTTGGAGCGCTGATTTGCCTTTCCAGGTTGCTTGGTTGGACAAAAAGGGCGTATGCGTTTTTTCCTGAATATATTCAGGAAAAAACGCATACGCCCTTTTTGGCCAAGGGCATCATTGTCCACGTTTGGCCGCTTTTCATGTGCTTTCAAGGCGATTCGAATCTACCTCCTGAAATCTGTTTCTTGCAATTCTGCCTTGCTTTCAAAGCCTCTTCGTTGCCTTCCCTTAATATATTTGCGGACGAGAGGTATCATTTAAAACTCTGCAGGTTTGTGAATTGCAGTGCCCCTGAGCTCCATTTTTCATCTCGCTTTTTTGGGAGCTGGCCGCAAAAGCGCAGGATTGCTTCAGGCCCTCTTCTGGTTCTGGGGGGCAGGCTGAGCTTGTGCTTAATTCTTCTTCCTGATGGGAAAATAGAGTGACCTGTGCCTGTCCCAACACCTAGAGCTAGTCTCTCATTGGTTCCCCCTCTTCCCGTTCATCCTCAGGACAAATTGCAACCTGTACGGAACAGGAGGTTAAAGGTGCTGATTCTCCAAGGAGGGAGATGGCTAGTAAATCGGCTGGAATGGCGAACCCGAGCCAAGGAGATGAGAAATGAGGTGCGTTTTAGAAACCTTTCCCGATCACACGGTGTACCATCTTCTGGGTTTCTCATGCCTGTTTTCGATGTAGGAAGATGCCCTTGAACCTGGAGATTTGGGACCCATGGGATGGGTACCATGCAGTATTACTTGAAAGGGTCTGCGTTGGCTCACCCAACCTCACCGAACCTCTCAGCCCCAAGAGTGTCCACCCTTATGTCTCAATCAGCTGTGGGTCTAGATATGGTCAATCCAGGTTGCATCACAGCCCCTGAACGAATTTTGTAAGAATTTCTCTCTCTTTCACTGTCTTTGTTTCACGGGTTTTGAAAAGTAATTTATTTTTATAATGGGGTTTAGCTGCTTTTCACGGCTGTGTTTATGCCGCTTTACACCCCCTTGACTCACTTACAGAGAGATATCAATAGATAGGTTTGAAGATTCTTACTAGTCAGATATAATCTTGTGCGGTGAATAGGGGGTGTTGAGTCCAGTTCACTGAAAAAGGAATAGGTTTTGTCTCTTACATATTGGGTTTATGGAACGGTATCTGAGCTAATTTGAAACCCTTGTTTTATGCATCACCCCACCTCACCTTTCCCGTTCAGCAGCCATAGTGTGTTTTCTAAACGTGTGACTCTGTTCTGTTTTGTAATTCAGTTCAAGTGTAGCGGTTTTTACATTCCCTCTAGAAGTGATATCTTATGATAAGTGTCTTTTTCTGTGTGACTTATTTCACTTAGAATCGTCGTACCTAAATCCACTCATCGTGCTGCTACTAGCCTTATGACGTTGATTTCATGGCTGAGTGATATTCCATTGTACATGAGGACCACAACTTCTTTATCCATTTTTCTCTTTCCTAGGATATTTAAGGTGTAATGAAGTGGGGGTTCTTGTCAACAGAGCAGCGCTAAACTTTGGGGTGCCTGTGTCTTGCTGATTTTTAGTTTTCCCAACTTATACGCCCATGAGTGGAAGTGCCCTATGCTCTCCAAGCTGTGTTTTTTAGATGTTTCAGAACACACCGTACACTTCTCCAGAGTGGCTGTTGGCAATTTACATCCCACCCATCAGCGTAGCAAGGCTCCCATTTCTCCATGGCCGGTCCTGCACTTCTTGTTTGGACACTTTTTTCCGCATGGCCCTTTTGCCCGCTGGGAAGCGAGACTTCTTTGGAGCGCTGATTTGCCTTTCCAGGTTGCTTGGTTGGCCAAAAAGGGCGTATGCGTTTTTTCCTGAATATATTCAGGAAAAAACGCATACGCCCTTTTTGGCCAAGGGCATCATTGTCCACGTTTTGCCGCTTTTCATGTGCTTTCAAGGCGATTCGAATCTACCTCCTGAAATCTGTTTCCTGCAATTCTGCCTTGCTTTCAAAGCCTCTTCGTTGCCTTCCCTTAATATATTTGTGGACGAGAGGTATCATTTAAAACTCTGCATGTTTGTGAATTGCAGTGCCCCTGAGCTCCATTTTTCATGTCGCTTTTTTGGGAGCTGGCCGCAAAAGCGCAGGATTGCTTCAGGCCCTCTTCTGGTTCTGGGGGGCAGGCTGAGCTTGTGCTTAATTCTTCTTCCTGATGGGAAAATAGAGTGACCTGTGCCTGTCCCAACACCTAGAGCTAGTCTCTCATTGGTTCCCCCTCTTCCCGTTCATGCTCAGGACAAATTGCAACCTGTACGGAACAGGAGGTTAAAGTTGCTGATTCTCCAAGGAGGGAGATGGCTAGTAAATCGGCTGGAATTGCGAACCCGAGCAAAGGAGATGAGAAATGAGGTGCGTTTTAGAAACCTTTCCCGATCACACGGTGTACCATCTTCTGGGTTTCTCATGCCTGTTTTCGATGTAGGAAGATGCCCTTGAACCTGGAGATTTGGGACCCATGGGATGGGTACCATGCAGTATTACTTGAAAGGGTCTGCGTTGGCTCACCCAACCTCACCGAACCTCTCAGCCCCAAGAGTGTCCACCCTTATGTCTCAATCAGCTGTGGGTCTAGATATGGTCAATCCAGGTTGCATCACAGCCCCTGAACGAATTTTGGAAGAATTTCTCTCTCTTTCACTGTCTTTGTTTCACGGGTTTTGAAAAGTAATTTATTTTTATAATGGGGTTTAGCTGCTTTTCACGGCTGTGTTTATGCCGCTTTACACCCCCTTGACTCACTTACAGAGAGATATCAATACATAGGTTTGAAGATTCTTACTAGTCAGATATATTCTTGTGCGGTGAATAGGGGGTGTTGAGTCCAGTTCACTGAAAAAGGAATAGGTCTTGTCTCTTACATATTGGGTTTATGGAACGGTATCTGAGCTAATTTGAAACCCTTGTTTTATGCATCACCCCACCTCACCTTGCCCGTTCAGCAGCCATAGTGTGTTTTCTAAACGTGTGACTCTGTTCTGTTTTGTAATTCAGTTCAAGTGTAGCGGTTTTTACATTCCCTCTAGAAGTGATATCTTATGATAAGTGTCTTTTTCTGTGTGACTTATTTCACTTAGAATCGTCGTACCTAAATCCACTCATCGTGCTGCTACTAGCCTTATGACGTGGATTTCATGGCTGAGTGATATTCCATTGTACATGAGGACCACAACTTCTTTATCCATTTTTCTCTTTCCTAGGATATTTAAGGTGTAATGAAGTGGGGGTTCTTGTCAACAGAGCAGCCCTAAACTTTGGGGTGCCTGTGTCTTGCTGATTTTTAGTTTTCCCAATTTATACGCCCATGAGTGGAAGTGCCCTATGCTCTCCAATCTGTGTTTTTTAGATGTTTCAGAACACACCGTACACTTCTCCAGAGTGGCTGTTGGCAATTTACATCCCACCCATCAGCGTAGCAAGGCTCCCATTTCTCCATGGCCGGTCCTGCACTTCTGGTTTGGACACTTTTTTCCGCATGGCCCTTTTGCCCGCTGGGAAGCGAGACTTCTTTGGAGCGCTGATTTGCCTTTCCAGGTTGCTTGATTGGACAAAAAGGGCGTATGCGTTTTTTCCTGAATATATTCAGGAAAAAACGCATACGCCCTTTTTGGCCAAGGGCATCATTGTCCACGTTTGGCCGCTTTTCATGTGCTTTCAAGGCGATTCGAATCTACCTCCTGAAATCTGTTTCCTGCAATTCTGCCTTGCTTTCAAAGCCTCTTCGTTGCCTTCCCTTAATATATTTGTGGACGAGAGGTATCATTTAAAACTCTGCAGGTTTGTGAATTGCAGTGCCCCTGAGCTCCATTTTTCATCTCGCTTTTTTGGGAACTGGCCGCAAAAGCGCAGGATTGCTTCAGGCCCTCTTCTGGTTCTGGGGGGCAGGCTGAGCTTGTGCTTAATTCTTCTTCCTGATGGGAAAATAGAGTGACCTGTGCCTGTCCCAACACCTACACCTAGTCTCTCATTGGTTCCCCCTCTTCCCGTTCATCCTCAGGACAAATTGCAACCTGTACGGAACAGGAGGTTAAAGGTGCTGATTCTCCAAGGAGGGAGATGGCTAGTAAATCGGCTGGAATGGCGAACCCGAGCCAAGGAGATGAGAAATGAGGTGCGTTTTAGAAACCTTTCCCGATCACACGGTGTACCATCTTCTGGGTTTCTCATGCCTGATTTTGATGTAGGAAGATGCCCTTGAACCTGGAGATTTGGGACCCATGGGATGGGTACCATGCAGTATTACTTGAAAGGGTCTGCGTTGGCTCACCCAACCTCACCGAACCTCTCAGCCCCAAGAGTGTCCACCCTTATGTCTCAATCAGCTGTGGGTCTAGATATGGTCAATCCAGGTTGCATCACAGCCCCTGAACGAATTTTGTAAGAATTTCTCTCTCTTTCACTGTCTTTGTTTCACGGGTTTTGAAAAGTAATTTATTTTTATAATGGGGTTTAGCTGCTTTTCACGGCTGTGTTTATGCCGCTTTACACCCCCTTGACTCACGTACAGAGAGATATCAATACATAGGTTTGAAGATTCTTACTAGTCAGATATATTCTTGTGCGGTGAATAGGGGGTGTTGAGTCCAGTTCACTGAAAAAGGAATAGGTCTTGTCTCTTACATATTGGGTTTATGGAACGGTATCTGAGCTAATTTGAAACCCTTGTTTTATGCATCACCCCACCTCACCTTGCCCGTTCAGCAGCCATAGTGTGTTTTCTAAACGTGTGACTCTGTTCTGTTTTGTAATTCAGTTCAAGTGTAGCGGTTTTTACATTCCCTCTAGAAGTGATATCTTATGATAAGTGTCTTTTTCTGTGTGACTTATTTCACTTAGAATCGTCGTACCTAAATCCACTCATCGTGCTGCTACTAGCCTTATGACGTTGATTTCATGGCTGAGTGATATTCCATTGTACATGAGGACCACAACTTCTTTATCCATTTTTCTCTTTCCTGGGATATTTAAGGTGTAATGAAGTGGGGGTTCTTGTCAACAGAGCAGCCCTAAACTTTGGGGTGCCTGTGTCTTGCTGATTTTTAGTTTTCCCAATTTATACGCCCATGAGTGGAAGTGCCCTATGCTCTCCAAGCTGTGTTTTTTAGATGTTTCAGAACACACCGTACACTTCTCCAGAGTGGCTGTTGGCAATTTACATCCCACCCATCAGCGTAGCAAGGCTCCCATTTCTCCATGGCCGGTCCTGCACTTCTGCTTTGGACACTTTTTTCCGCATGGCCCTTTTGCCCGCTGGGAAGCGAGACTTCTTTGGAGCGCTGATTTGCCTTTCCAGGTTGCTTGGTTGGCCAAAAAGGGCGTATGCGTTTTTTCCTGAATATATTCAGGAAAAAACGCATATGCCCTTTTTGGCCAAGGGCATCATTGTCCACGTTTGGCCGCTTTTCATGTGCTTTCAAGGCGATTCGAATCTACCTCCTGAAATCTGTTTCCTGCAATTCTGCCTTGCTTTCAAAGCCTCTTCGTTGCCTTCCCTTAATATATTTGTGGACGAGAGGTATCATTTAAAACTCTGCAGGTTTGTGAATTGCAGTGCCCCTGAGCTCCATTTTTCCACTCGCTTTTTTGGGAGCTGGCCGCAAAAGCGCAGGATTGCTTCAGGCCCTCTTCTGGTTCTGGGGGGCAGGCTGAGCTTGTGCTTAATTCTTCTTCCTGATGGGAAAATAGAGTGACCTGTGCCTGTCCCAACACCTAGAGCTAGTCTCTCATTGGTTCCCCCTCTTCCCGTTCATCCTCAGGACAAATTGCAACCTGTACGGAACAGGAGGTTAAAGGTGCTGATTCTCCAAGGAGGGAGATGGCTAGTAAATCGGCTGGAATGGCGAACCCGAGCACAAGGAGATGAGAAATGAGGTGCGTTTTAGAAACCTTTCCCGATCACACGGTGTACCATCTTCTGGGTTTCTCATGCCTGTTTTCGATGTAGGAAGATGCCCTTGAACCTGGAGATTTGGGACCCATGGGATGGGTACCATGCAGTATTACTTGAAAGGGTCTGCGTTGGCTCACCCAACCTCACCGAACCTCTCAGCCCCAAGAGTGTCCACCCTTATGTCTCAATCAGCTGTGGGTCTAGATATGGTCAATCCAGGTTGCATCACAGCCCCTGAACGAATTTTGTAAGAATTTCTCTCTCTTTCACTGTCTTTGTTTCACGGGTTTTGAAAAGTAATTTATTTTTATAATGGGGTTTAGCTGCTTTTCACGGCTGTGTTTATGCCGCTTTACACCCCCTTGACTCACGTACAGAGAGATATCAATACATAGGTTTGAAGATTCTTACTAGTCAGATATATTCTTGTGCGGTGAATAGGGGGTGTTGAGTCCAGTTCACTGAAAAAGGAATAGGTCTTGTCTCTTACATACTGGGTTTATGGAACGGTATCTGAGCTAATTTGAAACCCTTGTTTTATGCATCACCCCACCTCACCTTGCCCGTTCAGCAGCCATAGTGTGTTTTCTAAACGTGTGACTCTGTTCTGTTTTGTAATTCAGTTCAAGTGTAGCGGTTTTTACATTCCCTCTAGAAGTGATATCTTATGATAAGTGTCTTTTTCTGTGTGACTTATTTCACTTAGAATCGTCGTACCTAAATCCACTCATCGTGCTGCTACTAGCCTTATGACGTTGATTTCATGGCTGAGTGATATTCCATTGTACATGAGGACCACAACTTCTTTATCCATTTTTCTCTTTCCTGGGATATTTAAGGTGTAATGAAGTGGGGGTTCTTGTCAACAGAGCAGCCCTAAACTTTGGGGTGCCTGTGTCTTGCTGATTTTTAGTTTTCCCAATTTATACGCCCATGAGTGGAAGTGCCCTATGCTCTCCAAGCTGTGTTTTTTAGATGTTTCAGAACACACCGTACACTTCTCCAGAGTGGCTGTTGGCAATTTACATCCCACCCATCAGCGTAGCAAGGCTCCCATTTCTCCATGGCCGGTCCTGCACTTCTGGTTTGGACACTTTTTTCCGCATGGCCCTTTTGCCCGCTGGGAAGCGAGACTTCTTTGGAGCGCTGATTTGCCTTTCCAGGTTGCTTGGTTGGCCAAAAAGGGCGTATGCGTTTTTTCCTGAATATATTCAGGAAAAAACGCATATGCCCTTTTTGGCCAAGGGCATCATTGTCCACGTTTGGCCGCTTTTCATGTGCTTTCAAGGCGATTCGAATCTACCTCCTGAAATCTGTTTCCTGCAATTCTGCCTTGCTTTCAAAGCCTCTTCGTTGCCTTCCCTTAATATATTTGTGGACGAGAGGTATCATTTAAAACTCTGCAGGTTTGTGAATTGCAGTGCCCCTGAGCTCCATTTTTCCACTCGCTTTTTTGGGAGCTGGCCGCAAAAGCGCAGGATTGCTTCAGGCCCTCTTCTGGTTCTGGGGGGCAGGCTGAGCTTGTGCTTAATTCTTCTTCCTGATGGGAAAATAGAGTGACCTGTGCCTGTCCCAACACCTAGAGCTAGTCTCTCATTGGTTCCCCCTCTTCCCGTTCATCCTCAGGACAAATTGCAACCTGTACGGAACAGGAGGTTAAAGGTGCTGATTCTCCAAGGAGGGAGATGGCTAGTAAATCGGCTGGAATGGCGAACCCGAGCACAAGGAGATGAGAAATGAGGTGCGTTTTAGAAACCTTTCCCGATCACACGGTGTACCATCTTCTGGGTTTCTCATGCCTGTTTTCGATGTAGGAAGATGCCCTTGAACCTGGAGATTTGGGACCCATGGGATGGGTACCATGCAGTATTACTTGAAAGGGTCTGCGTTGGCTCACCCAACCTCACCGAACCTCTCAGCCCCAAGAGTGTCCACCCTTATGTCTCAATCAGCTGTGGGTCTAGATATGGTCAATCCAGGTTGCATCACAGCCCCTGAACGAATTTTGTAAGAATTTCTCTCTCTTTCACTGTCTTTGTTTCACGGGTTTTGAAAAGTAATTTATTTTTATAATGGGGTTTAGCTGCTTTTCACGGCTGTGTTTATGCCGCTTTACACCCCCTTGACTCACGTACAGAGAGATATCAATACATAGGTTTGAAGATTCTTACTAGTCAGATATATTCTTGTGCGGTGAATAGGGGGTGTTGAGTCCAGTTCACTGAAAAAGGAATAGGTCTTGTCTCTTACATATTGGGTTTATGGAACGGTATCTGAGCTAATTTGAAACCCTTGTTTTATGCATCACCCCACCTCACCTTTCCCGTTCAGCAGCCATAGTGTGTTTTCTAAACGTGTGACTCTGTTCTGTTTTGTAATTCAGTTCAAGTGTAGCGGTTTTTACATTCCCTCTAGAAGTGATATCTTATGATAAGTGTCTTTTTCTGTGTGACTTATTTCACTTAGAATCGTCGTACCTAAATCCACTCATCGTGCTGCTACTAGCCTTATGACATTGATTTCATGGCTGAGTGATATTCCATTGTACATGAGGACCACAACTTCTTTATCCATTTTTCTCTTTCCTAGGATAATTAAGGTGTAATGAAGTGGGGGTTCTTGTCAACAGAGCAGCCCTAAACTTTGGGCTGCCTGTGTCTTGCTGATTTTTAGTTTTCCCAATTTATACGCCCATGAGTGGAAGTGCCCTATGCTCTCCAAGCTGTGTTTTTTAGATGTTTCAGAACACACCGTACACTTCTCCAGAGTGGCTGTTGGCAATTTACATCCCACCCATCAGCGTAGCAAGGCTCCCATTTCTCCATGGCCGGTCCTGCACTTCTGGTTTGGACACTTTTTTCCGCATGGCCCTTTTGCCCGCTGGGAAGCGAGACTTCTTTGGAGCGCTGATTTGCCTTTCCAGGTTGCTTGGTTGGCCAAAAAGGGCGTATGCGTTTTTTCCTGAATATATTCAGGAAAAAACGCATATGCCCTTTTTGGCCAAGGGCATCATTGTCCACGTTTTGCCACTTTTCATGTGCTTTCAAGGCGATTCGAATCTACCTCCTGAAATCTGTTTCCTGCAATTCTGCCTTGCTTTCAAAGCCTCTTCGTTGCCTTCCCTTAATATATTTGTGGACGAGAGGTATCATTTAAAACTCTGCAGGTTTGTGAATTGCAGTGCCCCTGAGCTCCATTTTTCAACTCGCTTTTTTGGGAGTTGGCCGCAATAGCGCAGGATTGCTTCAGGCCCTCTTCTGGTTCTGGGGTCAGGCTGAGCTTGTGCTTAATTCTTCTTACTGATGGGAAAATAGAGTGACCTGTGCCTGTCCCAACACCTAGAGCTAGTCTCTCATTGGTTCCCCCTCTTCCCGTTCATCCTCAGGACAAATTGCAACCTGTACGGAACAGGAGTTTAAAGGTGCTGATTCTCCAAGGAGGGAGATGGCTAGTAAATCGGCTGGAATGGCGAACCCGAGCAAAGGAGATGAGAAATGAGGTGCGTTTTAGAAACCTTTCCCGATCACACGGTGTACCATCTTCTGGGTTTCTCATGCCTGTTTTCGACGTAGGAAGATGCCCTTGAAACTGGAGATTTGGGACCCATGGGATGGGTACCATGCAGTATTACTTGAAAGGGTCTGCGTTGGCTCACCCAACCTCACCGAACCTCTCAGCCCCAAGAGTGTCCACCCTTATGTCTCAATCAGCTGTGGGTCTAGATATGGTCAATCCAGGTTGCATCACAGCCCCTGAACGAATTTTGGAAGAATTTCTCTCTCTTTCACTGTCTTTGTTTCACGGGTTTTGAAAAGTAATTTATTTTTATAATGGGGTTTAGCTGCTTTTCACGGCTGTGTTTATGCCGCTTTACACCCCCTTGACTCACTTACAGAGAGATATCAATACATAGGTTTGAAGATTCTTACTAGTCAGATATATTCTTGTGCGGTGAATAGGGGGTGTTGAGTCCAGTTCACTGAAAAAGGAATAGGTCTTGTCTCTTACATATTGGGTTTATGGAACGGTATCTGAGCTAATTTGAAACCCTTGTTTTATGCATCACCCCACCTCACCTTTCCCGTTCAGCAGCCATAGTGTGTTTTCTAAACGTGTGACTCTGTTCTGTTTTGTAATTCAGTTCAAGTGTAGCGGTTTTTACATTCCCTCTAGAAGTGATATCTTATGTTAAGTGTCTTTTTCTGTGTGACTTATTTCACTTAGAATCGTCGTACCTAAATCCACTCATCGTGCTGCTACTAGCCTTATGACGTTGATTTCATGGCTGAGTGATATTCCATTGTACATGAGGACCACAACTTCTTTATCCATTTTTCTCTTTCCTAGGATATTTAAGGTGTAATGAAGTGGGGGTTCTTGTCAACAGAGCAGCCCTAAACTTTGGGGTGCCTGTGTCTTGCTGATTTTTAGTTTTCCCAATTTATACGCCCATGAGTGGAAGTGCCCTATGCTCTCCAAGCTGTGTTTTTTAGATGTTTCAGAACACACCGTACACTTCTCCAGAGTGGCTGTTGGCAATTTACATCCCACCCATCAGCGTAGCAAGGCTCCCATTTCTCCATGGCCGGTCCTGCACTTCTGGTTTGGACACTTTTTTCCGCATGGCCCTTTTGCCCGCTGGGAAGCGAGACTTCTTTGGAGCGCTGATTTGCCTTTCCAGGTTGCTTGGTTGGCCAAAAAAGGCGTATGCGTTTTTTCCTGAATATATTCAGGAAAAAACGCATATGCCCTTTTTGGCCAAGGGCATCATTGTCCACGTTTTGCCACTTTTCATGTGCTTTCAAGGCGATTCGAATCTACCTCCTGAAATCTGTTTCCTGCAATTCTGCCTTGCTTTCAAAGCCTCTTCGTTGTCTTCCCTTAATATATTTGTGGACGAGAGGTATCATTTAAAACTCTGCAGGTTTGTGAATTGCAGTGCCCCTGAGCTCCATTTTTCAACTCGCTTTTTTGGGAGCTGGCCGCAAAAGCGCAGGATTGCTTCAGGCCCTCTTCTGGTTCTGGGGGGCAGGCTGAGCTTGTGCTTAATTCTTCTTCCTGATGGGAAAATAGAGTGACCTGTGCCTGTCCCAACACCTAGACCTAGTCTCTCATTGGTTCCCCCTCTTCCCGTTCATCCTCAGGACAAATTGCAACCTGTACGGAACAGGAGGTTAAAGGTGCTGATTCTCCAAGGAGGGAGATGGCTAGTAAATCGGCTGGAATGGCGAACCCGAGCAAAGGAGTTGAGAAATGAGGTGCGTTTTAGAAACCTTTCCCGATCACACGGTGTACCATCTTCTGGGTTTCTCATGCCTGTTTTCGACGTAGGAAGATGCCCTTGAACCTGGAGATTTGGGACCCTTGGGATGGGTACCATGCAGTATTACTTGAAAGGGTCTGCGTTGGCTCACCCAACCTCACCGAACCTCTCAGCCCCAAGAGTGTCCACCCTTATGTCTCAATCAGCTGTGGGTCTAGATATGGTCAATCCAGGTTGCATCACAGCCCCTGAACGAATTTTGGAAGAATTTCTCTCTCTTTCACTGTCTTTGTTTCACGGGTTTTGAAAAGTAATTTATTTTTATAATGGGGTTTAGCTGCTTTTCACGGCTGTGTTTATGCCGCTTTACACCCCCTTGACTCACTTACAGAGAGATATCAATACATAGGTTTGAAGATTCTTACTAGTCAGATATATTCTTGTGCGGTGAATAGGGGGTGTTGAGTCCAGTTCAGTGAAAAAGGAATAGGTCTTGTCTCTTACATATTGGGTTTATGGAACGGTATCTGAGCTAATTTGAAACCCTTGTTTTATGCATCACCCCACCTCACCTTTCCCGTTCAGCAGCCATAGTGTGTTTTCTAAACGTGTGACTCTGTTCTGTTTTGTAATTCAGTTCAAGTGTAGCGGTTTTTACATTCCCTCTAGAAGTGATATCTTATGATAAGTGTCTTTTTCTGTGTGACTTATTTCACTTAGAATCGTCGTACCTAAATCCACTCATCGTGCTGCTACTAGCCTTATGACGTTGATTTCATGGCTGAGTGATATTCCATTGTACATGAGGACCACAACTTCTTTATCCATTTTTCTCTTTCCTAGGATATTTAAGGTGTAATGAAGTGGGGGTTCTTGTCAACAGAGCAGCCCTAAACTTTGGGGTGCCTGTGTCTTGCTGATTTTTAGTTTTCCCAATTTATACGCCCATGAGTGGAAGTGCCCTATGCTCTCCAAGCTGTGTTTTTTAGATGTTTCAGAACACACCGTACACTTCTCCAGAGTGGCTGTTGGCAATTTACATCCCACCCATCAGCGTAGCAAGGCTCCCATTTCTCCATGGCCGGTCCTGCACTTCTGGTTTTGACACTTTTTTCCGCATGGCCCTTTTGCCCGCTGGGAAGCGAGACTTCTTTGGAGCGCTGATTTGCCTTTCCAGGTTGCTTGGTTGGCCAAAAAGGGCGTATGCGTTTTTTCCTGAATATATTCAGGAAAAAACACATATGCCCTTTTTGGCCAAGGGCATCATTGTCCACGTTTTGCCACTTTTCATGTGCTTTCAAGGCGATTCGAATCTACCTCCTGAAATCTGTTTCCTGCAATTCTGCCTTGCTTTCAAAGCCTCTTCGTTGCCTTCCCTTAATATATTTGTGGACGAGAGGTATCATTTAAAACTCTGCAGGTTTGTGAATTGCAGTGCCCCTGAGCTCTATTTTTCAACTCGCTTTTTTGGGAGCTGGCCGCAATAGCGCAGGATTGCTTCAGGCCCTCTTCTGGTTCTGGGGGGCAGGCTGAGCTTGTGCTTAATTCTTCTTCCTGATGGGAAAATAGAGTGACCTGTGCCTGTCCCAACACCTAGAGCTAGTCTCTCATTGGTTCCCCCTCTTCCCGTTCATCCTCAGGACAAATTGCAACCTGTACGGAACAGGAGGTTAAAGGTGCTGATTCTCCAAGGAGGGAGATGGCTAGTAAATCGGCTGGAATGGCGAACCCGAGCAAAGGAGATGAGAAATGAGGTGCGTTTTAGAAACCTTTCCCGATCACACGGTGTACCATCTTCTGGGTTTCTCATGCCTGTTTTCGACGTAGGAAGATGCCCTTGAACCTGGAGATTTGGGACCCATGGGATGGGTACCATGCAGTATTACTTGAAAGGGTCTGCGTTGGCTCACCCAACCTCACCGAACCTCTCAGCCCCAAGAGTGTCCACCCTTATGTCTCAATCAGCTGTGGGTCTAGATATGGTCAATCCAGGTTGCATCACAGTCCCTGAACGAATTTTGGAAGAATTTCTCTCTCTTTCACTGTCTTTGTTTCACGGGTTTTGAAAAGTAATTTATTTTTATAATGGGGTTTAGCTGCTTTTCACGGCTGTGTTTATGCCGCTTTACACCCCCTTAACTCACTTACAGAGAGATATCAATACATAGGTTTGAAGATTCTTACTAGTCAGATATATTCTTGTGCGGTGAATAGGGGGTGTTGAGGCCAGTTCACTGAGCAAGGAGTAGGTCTTGTCTACTACATATTGGGTTTATGGAACGGTATCTGAGCTAATTTGAAACCCTTGTTTTATGCATCACCCCACCTCACCTTTCCCGTTCAGCAGCCATAGTGTGTTTTCTAAACGTGTGACTCTGTTCTGTTTTGTAATTCAGTTCAAGTGTAGCGGTTTTTACATTCCCTCTAGAAGTGATATCTTATGTTAAGTGTCTTTTTCTGTGTGACTTATTTCACTTAGAATCGTCGTACCTAAATCCACTCATCGTGCTGCTACTAGCCTTATGACGTTGATTTCATGGCTGAGTGATATTCCATTGTACATGAGGACCACAACTTCTTTATCCATTTTTCTCTTTCCTAGGATATTTAAGGTGTAATGAAGTGGGGGTTCTTGTCAACAGAGCAGCCCTAAACTTTGGGGTCCTGTGTCTTGCTGATTTTTAGTTTTCCCAATTTATACGCCCATGAGTGGAAGTGCCCTATGCTCTCCAAGCTGTGTTTTTTAGATGTTTCAGAACACACCGTACACTTCTCCAGAGTGGCTGTTGGCAATTTACATCCCACCCATCAGCGTAGCAAGGCTCCCATTTCTCCATGGCCGGTCCTGCACTTCTGGTTTGGACACTTTTTTCCGCATGGCCCTTTTGCCCGCTGGGAAGCGAGACTTCTTTGGAGCGCTGATTTGCCTTTCCAGGTTGCTTGGTTGGCCAAAAAGGGCGTATGCGTTTTTTCCTGAATATATTCAGGAAAAAACGCATACGCCCTTTTTGGCCAAGGGCATCATTGTCCACGTTTTGCCACTTTTCATGTGCTTTCAAGGCGATTCGAATCTACCTCCTGAAATCTGTTTCCTGCAATTCTGCCTTGCTTTCAAAGCCTCTTCGTTGCCTTCCCTTAATATATTTGTGGACGAGAGGTATCATTTAAAACTCTGCAGGTTTGTGAATTGCAGTGCCCCTGAGCTCCATTTTTCCACTCGCTTTTTTGGGAGCTGGCCGCAAAAGCGCAGGATTGCTTCAGGCCCTCTTCTGGTTCTGGGGGGCAGGCTGAGCTTGTGCTTAATTCTTCTTCCTGATGGGAAAATAGAGTGACCTGTGCCTGTCCCAACACCTAGACCTAGTCTCTCATTGGTTCCCCCTCTTCCCGTTCATCCTCAGGACAAATTGCAACCTGTACGGAACAGGAGGTTAAAGGTGCTGATTCTCCAAGGAGGGAGATGGCTAGTAAATCGGCAGGAATGGCGAACCCGAGCAAAGGAGTTGAGAAATGAGGTGCGTTTTAGAAACCTTTCCCGATCACACGGTGTACCATCTTCTGGGTTTCTCATGCCTGTTTTCGACGTAGGAAGATGCCCTTGAACCTGGAGATTTGGGACCCTTGGGATGGGTACCATGCAGTATTACTTGAAAGGGTCTGCGTTGGCTCACCCAACCTCACCGAACCTCTCAGCCCCAAGAGTGTCCACCCTTATGTCTCAATCAGCTGTGGGTCTAGATATGGTCAATCCAGGGTGCATCACAGCCCCTGAACGAATTTTGTAAGAATTTCTCTCTCTTTCACTGTCTTTGTTTCACGGGTTTTGAAAAGTAATTTATTTTTATAATGGGGTTTAGCTGCTTTTCACGGCTGTGTTTATGCCGCTTTACACCCCCTTGACTCACTTACAGAGAGATATCAATACATAGGTTTGAAGATTCTTACTAGTCAGATATATTCTTGTGCGGTGAATAGGGGGTGTTGAGTCCAGTTCACTGAAAAAGGAATAGGTCTTGTCTCTTACATATTGGGTTTATGGAACGGTATCTGAGCTAATTTGAAACCCTTGTTTTATGCATCACCCCACCTCACCTTTCCCGTTCAGCAGCCATAGTGTGTTTTCTAAACGTGTGACTCTGTTCTGTTTTGTAATTCAGTTCAAGTGTAGCGGTTTTTACATTCCCTCTAGAAGTGATATCTTATGATAAGTGTCTTTTTCTGTGTGACTTATTTCACTTAGAATCGTCGTACCTAAATCCACTCATCGTGCTGCTACTAGCCTTATGACGTTGATTTCATGGCTGAGTGATATTCCATTGTACATGAGGACCACAACTTCTTTATCCATTTTTCTCTTTCCTAGGATATTTAAGGTGTAATGAAGTGGGGGTTCTTGTCAACAGAGCAGCCCTAAACTTTGGGGTGCCTGTGTCTTGCTGATTTTTAGTTTTCCCAATTTATACGCCCATGAGTGGAAGTGCCCTATGCTCTCCAAGCTGTGTTTTTTAGATGTTTCAGAACACACCGTACACTTCTCCAGAGTGGCTGTTGGCAATTTACATCCCACCCATCAGCGTAGCAAGGCTCCCATTTCTCCATGGCCGGTCCTGCACTTCTGGTTTGGACACTTTTTTCCGCATGGCCCTTTTGCCCGCTGGGAAGCGAGACTTCTTTGGAGCGCTGATTTGCCTTTCCAGGTTGCTTGGTTGGCCAAAAAGGGCGTATGCGTTTTTTCCTGAATATATTCAGGAAAAAACGCATACGCCCTTTTTGGCCAAGGGCATCATTGTCCACGTTTTGCCGCTTTTCATGTGCTTTCAAGGCGATTCGAATCTACCTCCTGAAATCTGTTTCCTGCAATTCTGCCTTGCTTTCAAAGCCTCTTCGTTGCCTTCCCTTAATATATTTGTGGACGAGAGGTATCATTTAAAACTCTGCAGGTTTGTGAATTGCAGTGCCCCTGAGCTCCATTTTTCATCTCGCTTTTTTGGGAGCTGGCCGCAAAAGCGCAGGATTGCTTCAGGCCCTCTTCTGGTTCTGGGGGGCAGGCTGAGCTTGTGCTTAATTCTTCTTCCTGATGGGAAAATAGAGTGACCTGTGCCTGTCCCAACACCTAGAGCTAGTCTCTCATCTGTTCCCCCTCTTCCCGTTCATCCTCAGTACAAATTGCAACCTGTACGGAACAGGAGGTTAAAGGTGCTGATTCTCCAAGGAGGGAGATGGCTAGTAAATCGGCTGGAATGGCGAACCCGAGCAAAGGAGATGAGAAATGAGGTGCGTTTTAGAAACCTTTCCCGATCACACGGTGTACCATCTTCTGGGTTTCTCATGCCTGTTTTCGACGTAGGAAGATGCCCTTGAACCTGGAGATTTGGGACCCTTGGGATGGGTACCATGCAGTATTACTTGAAAGGGTCTGCGTTGGCTCACCCAACCTCACCGAACCTCTCAGCCCCAAGAGTGTCCACCCTTATGTCTCAATCAGCTGTGGGTCTAGATATGGTCAATCCAGGTTGCATCACAGCCCCTGAACGAATTTTGTAAGAATTTCTCTCTCTTTCACTGTCTTTGTTTCACGGGTTTTGAAAAGTAATTTATTTTTATAATGGGGTTTAGCTGCTTTTCACGGCTGTGTTTATGCCGCTTTACACCCCCTTGACTCACTTACAGAGAGATATCAATACATAGGTTTGAAGATTCTTACTAGTCAGATATATTCTTGTGCGGTGAATAGGGGGTGTTGAGTCCAGTTCAGTGAAAAAGGAATAGGTCTTGTCTCTTACATATTGGGTTTATGGAACGGTATCTGAGCTAATTTGAAACCCTTGTTTTATGCATCACCCCACCTCACCTTTCCCGTTCAGCAGCCATAGTGTGTTTTCTAAACGTGTGACTCTGTTCTGTTTTGTAATTCAGTTCAAGTGTAGCGGTTTTTACATTCCCTCTAGAAGTGATATCTTATGATAAGTGTCTTTTTCTGTGTGACTTATTTCACTTAGAATCGTCGTACCTAAATCCACTCATCGTGCTGCTACTAGCCTTATGACGTTGATTTCATGGCTGAGTGATATTCCATTGTACATGAGGACCACAACTTCTTTATCCATTTTTCTCTTTCCTAGGATATTTAAGGTGTAATGAAGTGGGGGTTCTTGTCAACAGAGCAGCCCTAAACTTTGGGGTGCCTGTGTCTTGCTGATTTTTAGTTTTCCCAATTTATACGCCCATGAGTGGAAGTGCCCTATGCTCTCCAAGCTGTGTTTTTTAGATGTTTCAGAACACACCGTACACTTCTCCAGAGTGGCTGTTGGCAATTTACATCCCACCCATCAGCGTAGCAAGGCTCCCATTTCTCCATGGCCGGTCCTGCACTTCTGGTTTGGACACTTTTTTCCGCATGGCCCTTTTGCCCGCTGGGAAGCGAGACTTCTTTGGAGCGCTGCTTTGCCTTTCCAGGTTGCTTGGTTGGCCAAAAAGTGCATATGCGTTTTTTCCTGAATATATTCAGGAAAAAACGCATACGCCCTTTTTGGCCAAGGGCATCATTGTCCACATTTTGCCGCTTTTCATGTGCTTTCAAGGAGATTCGAATCTACCTCCTGAAATCTGTTTCCTGCAATTCTGCCTTGCTTTCAAAGCCTCTTCGTTGCCTTCCCTTAATATATTTGTGGACGAGAGGTATCATTTAAAACTCTGCAGGTTTGTGAATTGCAGTGCCCCTGAGCTCCATTTTTCATCTCGCTTTTTTGGGAGCTGGCCGCAAAAGCGCAGGATTGCTTCAGGCCCTCTTCTGGTTCTGGGGGGCAGGCTGAGCTTGTGCTTAATTCTTCTTCCTGATGGGAAAATAGAGTGACCTGTGCCTGTCCCAACACCTAGAGCTAGTCTCTCATCTGTTCCCCCTCTTCCCGTTCATCCTCAGGACAAATTGCAACCTGTACGGAACAGGAGGTTAAAGGTGCTGATTCTCCAAGGAGGGAGATGGCTAGTAAATCGGCTGGAATGGCGAACCCGAGCAAAGGAGATGAGAAATGAGGTGCGTTTTAGAAACCTTTCCCGATCACACGGTGTACCATCTTCTGGGTTTCTCATGCCTGTTTTTGATGTAGGAAGATGCCCTTGAACCTGGAGATTTGGGACCCATGGGATGGGTACCATGCAGTATTACTTGAAAGGGTCTTCGTTGGCTCACCCAACCTCACCGAACCTCTCAGCCCCAAGAGTGTCCACCCTTATGTCTCAATCAGCTGTGGGTCTAGATATGGTCAATCCAGGTTTCATCACAGCCCCTGAACGAATTTTGTAAGAATTTCTCTCTCTTTCACTGTCTTTGTTTCACGGGTTTTGAAAAGTAATTTATTTTTATAATGGGGTTTAGCTGCTTTTCACGGCTGTGTTTATGCCGCTTTACACCCCCTTGACTCACTTACAGAGAGATATCAATACATAGGTTTGAAGATTCTTACTAGTCAGATATATTCTTGTGCGGTGAATAGGGGGTGTTGAGTCCAGTTCACTGAAAAAGGAATAGGTCTTGTCTCTTACATATTGGGTTTATGGAACGGTATCTGAGCTAATTTGAAACCCTTGTTTTATGCATCACCCCACCTCACCTTTCCCGTTCAGCAGCCATAGTGTGTTTTCTAAACGTGTGACTCTGTTCTGTTTTGTAATTCAGTTCAAGTGTAGCGGTTTTTACATTCCCTCTAGAAGTGATATCTTATGTTAAGTGTCTTTTTCTGTGTGACTTATTTCACTTAGAATCGTCGTACCTAAATCCACTCATCGTGCTGCTACTAGCCTTATGACGTTGATTTCATGGCTGAGTGATATTCCATTGTACATGAGGACCACAACTTCTTTATCCATTTTTCTCTTTCCTAGGATATTTAAGGTGTAATGAAGTGGGGGTTCTTGTCAACAGAGCAGCCCTAAACTTTGGGGTGCCTGTGTCTTGCTGATTTTTAGTTTTCCCAATTTATACGCCCATGAGTGGAAGTGCCCTATGCTCTCCAAGCTGTGTTTTTTAGATGTTTCAGAACACACCGTACACTTCTCCAGAGTGGCTGTTGGCAATTTACATCCCACCCATCAGCGTAGCAAGGCTCCCATTTCTCCATGGCCGGTCCTGCACTTCTGGTTTTGACACTTTTTTCCGCATGGCCCTTTTGCCCGCTGGGAAGCGAGACTTCTTTGGAGCGCTGATTTGCCTTTCCAGGTTGCTTGGTTGGCCAAAAAGGGCGTATGCGTTTTTTCCTGAATATATTCAGGAAAAAACGCATACGCCCTTTTTGGCCAAGGGCATCATTGTCCACGTTTTGCCACTTTTCATGTGCTTTCAAGGCGATTCGAATCTACCTCCTGAAATCTGTTTCCTGCAATTCTGCCTTGCTTTCAAAGCCTCTTCGTTGCCTTCCCTTAATATATTTGTGGACGAGAGGTATCATTTAAAACTCTGCAGGTTTGTGAATTGCAGTGACCCTGAGCTCCATTTTTCAACTCGCTTTTTTGGGAGCTGGCCGCAAAAGCGCAGGATTGCTTCAGGCCCTCTTCTGGTTCTGGGGGGCAGGCTGAGCTTGTGCTTAATTCTTCTTCCTGATGGGAAAATAGAGTGACCTGTGCCTGTCCCAATCCCTAGAGCTAGTCTCTCATTGGTTCCCCCTCTTCCCGTTCATCCTCAGGACAAATTGCAACCTGTACGGAACAGGAGGTTAAATGTGCTGATTCTCCAAGGAGGGAGATGGCTAGTAAATCGGCTGGAATGGCGAACCCGAGCAAAGGAGTTGAGAAATGAGGTGCGTTTTAGAAACCTTTCCCGATCACACGGTGTACCATCTTCTGGGTTTCTCATGCCTGTTTTCGACGTAGGAAGATGCCCTTGAACCTGGAGATTTGGGACCCTTGGGATGGGTACCATGCAGTATTACTTGAAAGGGTCTGCGTTGGCTCACCCAAACTCACCGAACCTCTCAGCCCCAAGAGTGTCCACCCTTATGTCTCAATCAGCTGTGGGTCTAGATATGGTCAATCCAGGTTGCATCACAGCCCCTGAACGAATTTTGTAAGAATTTCTCTCTCTTTCACTGTCTTTGTTTCACGGGTTTTGAAAAGTAATTTATTTTTATAATGGGGTTTAGCTGCTTTTCACGGCTGTGTTTATGCCGCTTTACACACCCTTGACTCACTTACAGAGATATATCAATACATAGGTTTGAAGATTCTTACTAGTCAGATATATTCTTGTGCGTTGAATAGGGGGTGTTGAGTCCAGTTCACTGAAAAAGGAATAGGTCTTGTCTCTTACATATTGGGTTTATGGAACGGTATCTGAGCTAATTTGAAACCCTTGTTTTATGCATCACCCCACCTCACCTTTCCCGTTCAGCAGCCATAGTGTGTTTTCTAAACGTGTGACTCTGTTCTGTTTTGTAATTCAGTTCAAGTGTAGCGGTTTTTACATTCCCTCTAGAAGTGATATCTTATGATAAGTGTCTTTTTCTGTGTGACTTATTTCACTTAGAATCGTCGTACCTAAATCCACTCATCGTGCTGCTACTAGCCTTATGACGTTGATTTCATGGCTGAGTGATATTCCATTGTACATGAGGACCACAACTTCTTTATCCATTTTTCTCTTTCCTAGGATATTTAAGGTGTAATGAAGTGGGGGTTCTTGTCAACAGAGCAGCCCTAAACTTTGGGGTGCCTGTGTCTTGCTGATTTTTAGTTTTCCCAATTTATACGCCCATGAGTGGAAGTGCCCTATGCTCTCCAAGCTGTGTTTTTTAGATGTTTCAGAACACACCGTACACTTCTCCAGAGTGGCTGTTGGCAATTTACATCCCACCCATCAGCGTAGCAAGGCTCCCATTTCTCCATGGCCGGTCCTGCACTTCTGGTTTGGACACTTTTTTCCGCATGGCCCTTTTGCCCGCTGGGAAGCGAGACTTCTTTGGAGCGCTGATTTGCCTTTCCAGGTTGCTTGGTTGGCCAAAAAGGGCGTATGCGTTTTTTCCTGAATATATTCAGGAAAAAACGCATACGCCCTTTTTGGCCAAGGGCATCATTGTCCACGTTTTGCCGCTTTTCATGTGCTTTCAAGGCGATTCGAATCTACCTCCTGAAATCTGTTTCCTGCAATTCTGCCTTGCTTTCAAAGCCTCTTCGTTGCCTTCCCTTAATATATTTGTGGACGAGAGGTATCATTTAAAACTCTGCAGGTTTGTGAATTGCAGTGCCCCTGAGCTCCATTTTTCATCTCGCTTTTTTGGGAGCTGGCCGCAAAAGCGCAGGATTGCTTCAGGCCCTCTTCTGGTTCTGGGGGGCAGGCTGAGCTTGTGCTTAATTCTTCTTCCTGATGGGAAAATAGAGTGACCTGTGCCTGTCCCAACACCTAGAGCTAGTCTCTCATCTGTTCCCCCTCTTCCCGTTCATCCTCAGTACAAATTGCAACCTGTACGGAACAGGAGGTTAAAGGTGCTGATTCTCCAAGGAGGGAGATGGCTAGTAAATCGGCTGGAATGGCGAACCCGAGCAAAGGAGATGAGAAATGAGGTGCGTTTTAGAAACCTTTCCCGATCACACGGTGTACCATCTTCTGGGTTTCTCATGCCTGTTTTCGACGTAGGAAGATGCCCTTGAACCTGGAGATTTGGGACCCTTGGGATGGGTACCATGCAGTATTACTTGAAAGGGTCTGCGTTGGCTCACCCAACCTCACCGAACCTCTCAGCCCCAAGAGTGTCCACCCTTATGTCTCAATCAGCTGTGGGTCTAGATATGGTCAATCCAGGTTGCATCACAGCCCCTGAACGAATTTTGTAAGAATTTCTCTCTCTTTCACTGTCTTTGTTTCACGGGTTTTGAAAAGTAATTTATTTTTATAATGGGGTTTAGCTGCTTTTCACGGCTGTGTTTATGCCGCTTTACACCCCCTTGACTCACTTACAGAGAGATATCAGTACATAGGTTTGAAGATTCTTACTAGTCAGATATATTCTTGTGCGGTGAATAGGGGGTGTTGAGTCCAGTTCACTGAAAAAGGAATAGGTCTTGTCTCTTACATATTGGGTTTATGGAACGGTATCTGAGCTAATTTGAAACCCTTGTTTTATGCATCACCCCACCTCACCTTTCCTGTTCAGCAGCCATAGTGTGTTTTCTAAACGTGTGACTCTGTTCTGTTTTGTAATT
This sequence comes from Balaenoptera acutorostrata, assembly GCF_949987535.1. NCBI lineage: Eukaryota > Metazoa > Chordata > Mammalia > Artiodactyla > Balaenopteridae > Balaenoptera > Balaenoptera acutorostrata. Next base: position 375,926 of record NW_026645828.1, on the reverse strand, counting down.
CAGTTCAAGTGTAGCGGTTTTTACATTCCCTCTAGAAGTGATATCTTAGGATAAGTGTCTTTTTCTGTGTGACTTATTTCACTTAGAATCGTCGTACCTAAATCCACTCATCGTGCTGCTACTAGCCTTATGACGTTGATTTCATGGCTGAGTGATATTCCATTGTACATGAGGACCACAACTTCTTTATCCATTTTTCTCTTTCCTAGGATATTTAAGGTGTAATGAAGTGGGGGTTCTTGTCAACAGAGCAGCCCTAAACTTTGGGGTGCCTGTGTCTTGCTGATTTTTAGTTTTCCCAATTTATACGCCCATGAGTGGAAGTGCCCTATGCTCTCCAAGCTGTGTTTTTTAGATGTTTCAGAACACACCGTACACTTCTCCACAGTGGCTGTTGGCAATTTACATCCCACCCATCAGCGTAGCAAGGCTCCCATTTCTCCATGGCCGGTCCTGCACTTCTGGTTTGGACACTTTTTTCCGCATGGCCCTTTTGCCCGCTGGGAAGCGAGACTTCTTTGGAGCGCTGATTTGCCTTTCCAGGTTGCTTGGTTGGCCAAAAAGGGCGTATGCGTTTTTTCCTGAATATATTCAGGAAAAAACGCATACGCCCTTTTTGGCCAAGGGCATCATTGTCCACATTTTGCCGCTTTTCATGTGCTTTCAAGGCGATTCGAATCTACCTCCTGAAATCTGTTTCCTGCAATTCTGCCTTGCTTTCAAAGCCTCTTCGTTGCCTTCCCTTAATATATTTGTGGACGAGAGGTATCATTTAAAACTCTGCAGGTTTGTGAATTGCAGTGCCCCTGAGCTCCATTTTTCATCTCGCTTTTTTGGGAGCTGGCCGCAAAAGCGCAGGATTGCTTCAGGCCCTCTTCTGGTTCTGGGGGGCAGGCTGAGCTTGTGCTTAATTCTTCTTCCTGATGGGAAAATAGAGTGACCTGTGCCTGTCCCAACACCTAGAGCTAGTCTCTCATCTGTTCCCCCTCTTCCCGTTCATCCTCAGGACAAATTGCAACCTGTACGGAACAGGAGGTTAAAGGTGCTGATTCTCCAAGGAGGGAGATGGCTAGTAAATCGGCTGGAATGGCGAACCCGAGCAAAGGAGATGAGAAATGAGGTGCGTTTTAGAAACCTTTCCCGATCACACGGTGTACCATCTTCTGGGTTTCTCATGCCTGTTTTCGACGTAGGAAGATGCCCTTGAACATGGAGATTTGGGACCCTTGGGATGGGTACCATGCAGTATTACTTGAAAGGGTCTGCGTTGGCTCACCCAACCTCACAGAACCTCTCAGCCCCAAGAGTGTCCACCCTTATGTCTCAATCAGCTGTGGGTCTAGATATGGTCAATCCAGGTTGCATCACAGCCCCTGAACGAATTTTGGAAGAATTTCTCTCTCTTTCACTGTCTTTGTTTCACGGGTTTTGAAAAGTAATTTATTTTTATAATGGGGTTTAGCTGCTTTTCACGGCTGTGTTTATGCCCCTTTACACCCCCTTGACTCACTTACAGAGAGATATCAATACATAGGTTTGAAGATTCTTACTAGTCAGATATATTCTTGTGCGGTGAATAGGGGGTGTTGAGGCCAGTTCACTGAGCAAGGAGTAGGTCTTGTCTCTTACATATTGGGTTTATGGAACGGTATCTGAGCTAATTTGAAACCCTTGTTTTATGCATCACCCCACCTCACCTTTCCCGTTCAGCAGCCATAGTGTGTTTTCTAAACGTGTGACTCTGTTCTGTTTTGTAATTCAGTTCAAGTGTAGCGGTTTTTACATTCCCTCTAGAAGTGATATCTTATGTTAAGTGTCTTTTTCTGTGTGACTTATTTCACTTAGAATCGTCGTACCTAAATCCACTCATCGTGCTGCTACTAGCCTTATGACGTTGATTTCATGGCTGAGTGATATTCCATTGTACATGAGGACCACAACTTCTTTATCCATTTTTCTCTTTCCTAGGATATTTAAGGTGTAATGAAGTGGGGGTTCTTGTCAACAGAGCAGCCCTAAACTTTGGGGTGCCTGTGTCTTGCTGATTTTTAGTTTTCCCAATTTATACGCCCATGAGTGGAAGTGCCCTATGCTCTCCAAGCTGTGTTTTTTAGATGTTTCAGAACACACCGTACACTTCTCCAGAGTGGCTGTTGGCAATTTACATCCCACCCATCAGCGTAGCAAGGCTCCCATTTCTCCATGGCCGGTCCTGCACTTCTGGTTTGGACACTTTTTTCCGCATGGCCCTTTTGCCCGCTGGGAAGCGAGACTTCTTTGGAGCGCTGATTGGCCTTTCCAGGTTGCTTGGTTGGCCAAAAAGGGCGTATGCGTTTTTTCCTGAATATATTCAGGAAAAAACGCATACGCCCTTTTTGGCCAAGGGCATCATTGTCCACGTTTTGCCACTTTTCATGTGCTTTCAAGGCGATTCGAATCTACCTCCTGAAATCTGTTTCCTGCAATTCTGCCTTGCTTTCAAAGCCTCTTCGTTGCCTTCCCTTAATATATTTGTGGACGAGAGGTATCATTTAAAACTCTGCAGGTTTGTGAATTGCAGTGCCCCTGAGCTCCATTTTTCAACTCGCTTTTTTGGGAGCTGGCCGCAAAAGCACAGGATTGCTTCAGGCCCTCTTCTGGTTCTGGGGGGCAGGCTGAGCTTGTGCTTAATTCTTCTTCCTGATGGGAAAATAGAGTGACCTGTGCCTGTCCCAACACCTAGAGCTAGTCTCTCATTGGTTCCCCCTCTTCCCATTCATCCTCAGGACAAATTGCAACCTGTACGGAACAGGAGGTTAAAGGTGCTGATTCTCCAAGGAGGGAGATGGCTAGTAAAGCGGCTGGAATGGCGAACCCGAGCAAAGGAGATGAGAAATGAGGTGCGTTTTAGAAACCTTTCCCGATCACACGGTGTACCATCTTCTGGGTTTCTCATGCCTGTTTTCGACGTAGGAAGATGCCCTTGAACCTGGAGATTTGGGACCCATGGGATGGGTACCATGCAGTATTATTTGAAAGTGTCTGCATTGGCTCACCCAACCTCACCGAACCTCTCAGCCCCAGGAGTGTCCACCCTTATGTCTCAATCAGCTGTGGGTCTAGATATGGTCAATCCAGGTTGCATCACAGCCCCTGAACGAATTTTGTAAGAATTTCTCTCTCTTTCACTGTCTTTGTTTCACGGGTTTTGAAAAGTAATTTATTTTTATAATGGGGTTTAGCTGCTTTTCACGGCTGTGTTTATGCCGCTTTACACCCCCTTGACTCACTTACGGAGAGATATCAATACATAGGTTTGAAGATTCTTACTAGTCAGATATATTCTTGTGCGGTGAATAGGGGGTGTTGAGTCCAGTTCACTGAAAAAGGAATAGGTCTTGTCTCTTACATATTGGTTTTATGGAACGGTATCTGAGCTAATTTGAAACCCTTGTTTTATGCATCACCCCACCTCACCTTGCCCGTTCAGCAGCCATAGTGTGTTTTCTAAACGTGTGACTCTGTTCTGTTTTGTAATTCAGTTCAAGTGTAGCGGTTTTTACATTCCCTCTCTAAGTGATATCTTAGGATAAGTGTCTTTTTCTGTGTGACTTATTTCACTTAGAATCGTCGTACCTAAATCCACTCATCGTGCTGCTACTAGCCTTATGACGTTGATTTCATGGCTGAGTGATATTCCATTGTACATGAGGACCACAACTTCTTTATCCATTTTTCTCTTTCCTAGGATATTTAAGTTGTAATGAAGTGGGGGTTCTTGTCAACAGAGCAGCCCTAAACTTTGGGGTGCCTGTGTCTTGCTGATTTTTAGTTTTCCCAATTTATACGCCCATGAGTGGAAGTGCCCTATGCTCTCCCAGCTGTGTTTTTTAGATGTTTCAGAACACACCGTACACTTCTCCAGAGTGGCTGTTGGCAATTTACATCCCACCCATCAGCGTAGCAAGGCTCCCATTTCTCCATGGCTGGTCCTGCATTTCTGCTTTGGACACTTTTTTCCGCATGGCCCTTTTGCCCGCTGGGAAGCGAGACTTCTTTGGAGCGCTGATTTGCCTTTCCAGGTTGCTTGGTTGGCCAAAAAGGGCGTATGCGTTTTTTCCTGAATATATTCAGGAAAAAACACATACGCCCTTTTTGGCCAAGGGCATCATTGTCCACGTTTTGCCGCTTTTCATGTGCTTTCAAGGCGATTCGAATTTACCTCCTGAAATCTGTTTCCTGCAATTCTGCCTTGGTTTCAAAGCCTCTTCGTTGCCTTCCCTTAATATATTTGTGGACGAGAGGTATCATTTAAAACTCTGCAGGTTTGTGAATTGCAGTGCCCCTGAGCTCCATTTTTCAACTCGCTTTTTTGGGAGCTGGCCGCAAAAGCGCAGGATTGCTTCAGGCCCTCTTCTGGTTCTGGGGGGCAGGCTGAGCTTGTGCTTAATTCTTCTTCCTGATGGGAAAATAGAGTGACCTGTGCCTGTCCCAACACCTAGAGCTAGTCTCTCATTGGTTCCCCCTCTTCCCATTCATCCTCAGGACAAATTGCAACCTGTACGGAACAGGAGGTTAAAGGTGCTGATTCTCCAAGGAGGGAGATGGCTAGTAAAGCGGCTGGAATGGCGAACCCGAGCAAAGGAGATGAGAAATGAGGTGCGTTTTAGAAACCTTTCCCGATCACACGGTGTACCATCTTCTGGGTTTCTCATGCCTGTTTTCGACGTAGGAAGATGCCCTTGAACCTGGAGATTTGGGACCCATGGGATGGGTACCATGCAGTATTATTTGAAAGTGTCTGCATTGGCTCACCCAACCTCACCGAACCTCTCAGCCCCAGGAGTGTCCACCCTTATGTCTCAATCAGCTGTGGGTCTAGATATGGTCAATCCAGGTTGCATCACAGCCCCTGAACGAATTTTGTAAGAATTTCTCTCTCTTTCACTGTCTTTGTTTCACGGGTTTTGAAAAGTAATTTATTTTTATAATGGGGTTTAGCTGCTTTTCACGGCTGTGTTTATGCCGCTTTACACCCCCTTGACTCACTTACGGAGAGATATCAATACATAGGTTTGAAGATTCTTACTAGTCAGATATATTCTTGTGCGGTGAATAGGGGGTGTTGAGTCCAGTTCACTGAAAAAGGAATAGGTCTTGTCTCTTACATATTGGTTTTATGGAACGGTATCTGAGCTAATTTGAAACCCTTGTTTTATGCATCACCCCACCTCACCTTGCCCGTTCAGCAGCCATAGTGTGTTTTCTAAACGTGTGACTCTGTTCTGTTTTGTAATTCAGTTCAAGTGTAGCGGTTTTTACATTCCCTCTCTAAGTGATATCTTAGGATAAGTGTATTTTTCTGTGTGACTTATTTCACTTAGAATCGTCGTACCTAAATCCACTCATCGTGCTGCTACTAGCCTTATGACGTTGATTTCATGGCTGAGTGATATTCCATTGTACATGAGGACCACAACTTCTTTATCCATTTTTCTCTTTCCTAGGATATTTAAGTTGTAATGAAGTGGGGGTTCTTGTCAACAGAGCAGCCCTAAACTTTGGGGTGCCTGTGTCTTGCTGATTTTTAGTTTTCCCAATTTATACGCCCATGAGTGGAAGTGCCCTATGCTCTCCCAGCTGTGTTTTTTAGATGTTTCAGAACACACCGTACACTTCTCCAGAGTGGCTGTTGGCAATTTACATCCCACCCATCAGCGTAGCAAGGCTCCCATTTCTCCATGGCTGGTCCTGCATTTCTGCTTTGGACACTTTTTTCCGCATGGCCCTTTTGCCCGCTGGGAAGCGAGACTTCTTTGGAGCGCTGATTTGCCTTTCCAGGTTGCTTGGTTGGCCAAAAAGGGCGTATGCGTTTTTTCCTGAATATATTCAGGAAAAAACACATACGCCCTTTTTGGCCAAGGGCATCATTGTCCACGTTTTGCCGCTTTTCATGTGCTTTCAAGGCGATTCGAATTTACCTCCTGAAATCTGTTTCCTGCAATTCTGCCTTGGTTTCAAAGCCTCTTCGTTGCCTTCCCTTAATATATTTGTGGACGAGAGGTATCATTTAAAACTCTGCAGGTTTGTGAATTGCAGGGCCCCTGAGCTCCATTTTTCAAGTCGCTTTTTTGGGAGCTGGCCGCAAAAGCGCAGGATTGCTTCAGGCCCTATTCTGGTTCTGGGGTGCAGGCTGAGCTTGTGTTTAATTCTTCTTTCTGATGGGAAAATAGAGTGACCCGTGCCTGTCCCAACACCTAGAGCTAGTCTCTCATTGGTTCCCCCTCTTCCCCTTCATCCTCAGGACAAATTGCAACCTGTACGGAACAGGAGGTTAAAGGTGCTGATTCTCCAAAGAGGGAGATGGCTAGTAAATCGGCTGGAATGGCGAACCCGAGCAAAGGAGATGAGAAATGAGGTGCGTTTTAGAAACCTTTCCCGATCACACGGTGTACCATCTTCTGGGTTTCTCATGCCTGTTTTCGTTGTAGGAAGACGCCCTTTAACCTGGAGATTTGGGACCCATGGGATGGGTACCATGCAGTATTACTTGAAAGGGTCTGTGCTGGCTCACCCAACCTCACCAAACCTCTCAGCCCCAAGAGTGTCCACCCTTATGTCTCAATCAGCTGTGGGTCTAGATATGGTCAATCCAGGTTGCATCACAGCCCCTGAACGAATTTTGTAAGAATTTCTCTCTCTTTCACTGTCTTTGTTTCACGGGTTTTGAAAAGTAATTTATTTTTATAATGGGGTTTAGCTGCTTTTCACGGCTGTGTTTATGCCTCTTTACACCCCCTTGACTCACTTACAGAGAGATATCAATACATAGGTTTGAAGATTCTTACTACTCAGATATATTCTTGTGCGGTGAATAGGGGGTGTTGAGTCCAGTTCACTGAGCAAGGAATAGGTCTTGTCTATTACATATTGGGTTTATGGAACGGTATCTGAGATAATTTGAAACCCTTGTTTTATGCATCACCCCACCTCACCTTTCCCGTTCAGCAGCCATAGTGTGTTTCCTAAACGTGTGACTCTGTTCTGTTTTGCAATTCAGTTCAAGTGTAGCGGTTTTTACATTCCCTCTATAAGTGATATCTTAGGATAAGTGTCTTTTTCTGTGTGACTTATTTCACTTAGAATCGTCGTACCTAAATCCACTCATCGTGCTGCTACTAGCCTTATGACGTTGATTTCATGGCTCAGTGATATTCCATTGTACATGAGGACCCGAACTTCTTTATCCATTTTTCTCTTTCCTAGGATATTTAAGGTGTAATGAAGTAGGGATTCTTGTCAACAGAGCAGCCCTAAACTTTGGGGTGCCTGTGTCTTGCTGATTTTTAGTTTTCCCAATTTATACGCCCATGAGTGGAAGTGCCCTATGCTCTCCAAGCTGTGTTTTTTAGATGTTTCAGAACACACCGTACACTTCTCCAGAGTGGCTGTTGGCAATTTACATCCCACCCATCAGCGTAGCAAGGCTCCCATTTCTCCATGGCCGGTCCTGCATTTCTGGTTTGGACACTTTTTTCCGCATGGCCCTTTTGCCCGCTGGGAAGCGAGACTTCTTTGAGCGATGATTTGCCTTTCCAGGTTGCTTGGTTGGCCAAAAAGGGCGCATGCGTTTTTTCCTGAATATATTCAGGAAAAAACGCATACGCCCTTTTTGGCCAAGGGCATCATTGTCCACGTTTTGCCGCTTTTCAGGTGCTTTCAAGGCGATTCGAATCTACCTCCTGAAATCTGTTTCCTGCAATTCTGCCTTGCTTTCAAAGCCTCTTCGTTGCCTTCCCTTAATATATTTGTGGACGAGAGGTATCATTTAAAACTCTGCAGGTTTGTGAATTGCAGTGCCCCTGAGCTCCATTTTTCAAGTCGCTTTTTTGGGAGCTGGCCGCAAAAGCGCAGGATTGCTTCAGGCCCTCTTCTGGTTCTGGGGGGCAGGCTGAGCTTGTGCTTAATTCTTCTTCCTGATGGGAAAATAGAGTGACCTGTGCCTGTCCCAACACCTAGAGCTAATCTCTCATTGGTTCCTCCTCTTCCCGTTCATCTTCAGGACAAATTGCAACCTGTACAGAACAGGAGGTTACAGGTGCTGATTCTCCAAGGAGGGAGATGGCTAGTAAATCGGCTGGAATGGTGAACCCGAGCAAAGGAGATGAGAAATGAGGTGCGTTTTAGAAACCTTTCCCGATCACACGGTGTACCATCTTCTGGGTTTCTCATGCCTGTTTTCGATGTAGGAAGATGCCCTTGAACCTGGAGATTTGGGACCCATGGGATGGGTACCATGCAGTATTACTTGAAGGGGTCTGCGTTGGCTCACCCAACCTCACCGAACCTCTCAGCCCCAAGAGTGTCCACCCTTATGTCTCAATCAGCTGTGGGTCTAGATATGGTCAATCCAGGTTGCATCACAGCCCCTGAACGAATTTTGGAAGAATTTCTCTCTCTTTCACTGTCTTTGTTTCACGGGTTTTGAAAAGTAATTTATTTTTATAATGGGGTTTAGCTGCTTTTCACGGCTGTGTTTATGCCGCTTTACACCCCCTTGACTCACTTACAGAGAGATATCAATACATAGGTTTGAAGACTCTTACTAGTCAGATATATTCTTGTGCGGTGAATAGGGGGTGTTGAGTCCACTTCACTGAGCAAGGAGTAGGTCTTGTCTATTACATATTGGGTTTATGGAACGGTATCTGAGCTAATTTGAAACCCTTGTTTTATGTATCACCCCACCTCACCTTTCCCGTTCAGCAGCCATAGTGTGTTTTCTAAACGTGTGACTCTGTTCTGTTTTGTAATTCAGTTCAAGTGTAGCGGTTTTTACATTCCCTCTATAAGTGATATCTTATGATAAGTGTCTTTTTCTGTGTGACTTATTTCACTTAGAGTCGTCGTACCTAAGTCCACTCACCGTGCTGCTACTAGCCTTATGACGTTGATTTCATGGCTGAGTGATATTCCATTGTACATGAGGACCACAACTTCTTTATCCATTTTTCTCTTTCCTAGGATATTTAAGGTGTAATGAAGTGGGGGTTCTTGTCAACAGTGCAGCCCTAAACTTTGGAGTGCCTGTGTCTTGCTGATTTTTAGTTTTCCCAATTTATACGCCCATGAGTGGAAGTGCCCTATGCTCTCCAAGCTGTGTTTTTTAGATGTTTCAGGACACACCGTATACTTCTCCAGAGTGGCTGTTGGCAATTTACATCCCACCCATCAGCGTAGCAAGGCTCCCATTTCTCCATGGCCGGTCCTGCATTTCTGGTTTTGACACTTTTTTCTCCATGGCCCTTTTGCCCCCTGGGAAGCGAGACATCTTTGTAGCGCTGATTTGCCTTCCCAGTTTGCTTGGTTGGCCAAAATGTGTGTATGTGTTTTTTCCTGAATATATTCAGGAAAAAACGCATACGCCCTTTTTGGCCAAGGGCATCATTGTCCACGTTTTGCCGCTTTTCATGTGCTTTCAAGGCGATTCGAATCTACCTCCTGAAATCTGTTTCCTGCAATTCTGCCTTGCTTTCAAATCGTCTTCGTTGCCCTTCCTCAATATATTTCTGGACGAGAGTTATCGTTTATAACTCTGCAGGTTTGTGAATTGCAGTGCCCCTGAGCTCCATTTTTCAAGTCGCTTTTTTGGGAGCTGGCCGCAAAAGGGCAGGATTGCTTCAGGCCTTATTCTGGTTCCGGTCGGCAGGCTAAGCCTGTGGTTAATTCTTCTTCCTGATGGGAAAATAGAGTGACCTGTGCCTGTCCCAACACCTAGAGCTAGTCTCTCATTGGTTCCCCCTCTTCCCGTTCATCCTCAGGACAAATTGCAACCTGTACGGAACAGGAGGTTAAAGGTGCTCATTCTCCAAGGAGGGAGATGTCTAGTAAAGCGGCTGAAATGGTGAACCTGAACACAAGGAGATGAGAAATGAGGTGCGTTTTAGAAACCTTTCCCGATCACACGGTGTACCATCTTCTGGGTTTCTCATGCACGTTTTCGACGTAGGAAGATGCCCTTGAACCTGGAGATTTGGAACCCATGGAATGGGTACCATGCAGTATTACTTTAAAGGGTCTGCATTGGCTCAACCAACCTCACCAAACCTCTCAGCCCCAAGAGTGTCCACCCTTATGTCTCAATCAGCTGTTTGTCTAGATATGCTCAATCCAGGTTGCATCACAGCCCCTGAACAAATTTTGTAAGAATTTCTCTCTCTTTCACTGTCTTTGTTTCATGGGTTTTGAAAAGTAATTTATTTTTATAATGGGGTGTAGCTGCTTTTCACGGCTGTGTTTATGCCGCCTTACACCCCCTTGACTCACTTACCGAGAGATATCAATACATAGGTTTGAAGATTCTTACTAGTCAGATATATGCTTGTGTGGTGAATAGGGGGTGTTGAGTCCAGTCCAGTGAGCAAGGAGTAGGTGTTGTCTATTACATATTGGGTTTATGGAACGGTATCTGAGCTAATTTGAAACCTTTGTTTTATGCATCACCCCACCTCACCTTTCCCGTTCAGCAGCCATAGTGTGTTTTCTAAACGTGTGACTCTGTTCTGTTTTGTAATTCAGTTCAAGCGTAGCGGTTTTTACATTCCCTCTATAAGTGATATCTTATGATAAGTGTCGTTTTCTGTGTGACTTATTTCACTTAGAATCATCGTACCTAAATCCACTCATCGTGCTGCTACTAGCCTTATGACGTTGATTTCATGGCTGAGTGATATTCCATTGTACATGAGGACCCCAACTTCTTTATCCATTTTTCTCTTTCCAAGGATATTTAAGGTGTAATGAAGTGGGGGTTCTTGTCAACAGTGCAGCCCTAAACTTTGGAGTGCCTGTGTCTTGCTGATTTTTAGTTTTCCCAATTTATACGCCCATGAGTGGAAGTGCCCTATGCTCTCCAAGCTGTGTTTTTCAGATGTTTCAGGACACACCGTACACTTCTCCACAGTGGCTGTTGGCAATTTACATCCCGCCCATCAGCGTAGCAAGGCTCTGATTTCTCCATGGCCGGTCCTGCATTTCTGGTTTGGACACTTTTTTCTGCATGGCCCTTTTGCCCGCTGGGAAGCCAGACTTCTTTGGAGCGCTGATTTGCCTTTCTAGGTAGTTGGTTGGCCAAAAAGGGCGTATGCGTTTTTCTCTGAATATATTCAGGAAAAAACGCATACGCCCTTTTTGGCCAAGGGCATCATTGTCCACGATTTGCCGCTTTTCATGTGCTTTCAAGGCAATTCGAATCTACTTCCTGATATCTGTTTCCTGCAATTCTGCCTTGGTTTCAAATCCTCTTCGTTGCCCTTCCTCAATATATTTGTGGACAGAAGTTATCATTTATAACTCTGCAGGTTTGTGAATTGCAGTGCCCCTGAGCTCCATTTTTCAAGTCGCTTTTTTGGGAGCTGGCTGCAAAAGTGCAGGATTGCTTCAGGACCTATTCTGGTTCCTGTGGGCAGGCTAAGCCTGTGGTTAATTCTTCTTCCTGATGGAAAAATAGAGTGACCTGTGCCTATCCCAACACCTAGAGCTAGTCTCTCATTGGTTCCCCCTCTTCCCGTTCATCCTCAGGACAAATTGCAACCTGTACGGAACAGGAGGTTAAAGGTGCTGATTCTCCAAGGAGGGAGATGGCTAGTAAATCGGCTGGAATGGCGAACCCGAGCAAAGGAGATGAGAAATGAGGTGCGTTTTAGAAACCTTTCCCGATCACACGGTGTACCATCTTCTGGGTTTCTCATGCCTGTTTTCGATGTAGGAAGATGCCCTTGAACCTGGAGATTTGGGACCCATGGGATGGGTACCATGCATTATTACTTTAAAGGGTCTGCGTTGGCTCACCCAACCTCACCAAACCTCTCAGCCCCAGGAGTGTCCACCCTTAGGTTTCAAAGAGCTGTGGGTCTAGATATGGTCAATCCAGGTTGCATCACAGCCCCTGAACGAATTTTGTAAGAATTTCTCTCTCTTTCACTGTCTCTGTTTCACGGGTTTTGAAAAGTAATTTATTTTTATAATGGGGTTTAGCTGATTTTCACGGCTGTGTTTATGCCGCCTTACACCCCCTTGACTCACTTACAGAGAGATATCAATACATAGGTTTGAAGATTCTTACTAGTCAGATATATGCTTCTGTGGTGAATAGGGGGTGTTGAGTCCAGTTCAGTGAGCAAGGAGTAGGTCTCGTCTATTACATATTGGGTTTATGGAACGGTATCTGAACTAATTTGAAACCCTTGTTTTATGCATCACCCCACCTCACCTTTCCCGTTCAGCAGCCATAGTGTGTTTTCTAAACGTGTGACTCTGTTCTGTTTTGTAATTCAGTTCAAGCGTAGCGGTTTTTACATTCCCTCTATAAGTGATATCTTATGATAAGTGTCGTTTTCTGTGTGACTTATTTCACTTAGAATCGTCGTACCTAAATCCACTCATCGTGCTGCTAATAGCCTTATGACGTTGATCTCATGCCTGAGTGATATTCCATTGTACATGAGGACCACAACTTTTTTATCCATTTTTCTCTTTCCTAGGATATTTAAGGTGTAATGAAGTGGAGTTTCTTGTAACCAGAGCAGCACTAAGCTTTGGGTTGCCTGTGTCTTTTTGATTTTTAATTTTCCCAATTTATACGCCCATGAGTGGAAGTGCCCTATTCTCTCTAGCTCTGTTTTTTAGATGTTTTAGGAAACACCATACCCTTCTCCAGACTCGCCATTGGCAATTTACATCCCGCCCATCAGTGTAACAAGGCTCCCTTTCCTCCTTGGCCTCTCCTGGATTTCTTGGTTTTACACTTTTTCAGGAAGTTCCTTTTGACCGATGGGAAGTGAGACCTCTTTGTAGTGCTGATTTGCATTTCCGGCTTGCTTGGTTTGCCTATAAGGGCCTATGCGTTTTTTCCTGAATTTATTCAGGAAAAAACGCATACGCCCTTTTTGGCCAAGTGCATCCTTGTCGACGTTTGGCCGCTTTTCATGTGCTTTAGTGGCTATTCGAATCTAACTCCTGAAATTTGTTTCCTGCAATTCTGCCTTGCTTTCCAATCCTTTTCGTTGCCTTCCCTCAATATAGTTTTGGACGATAATTATAATTTAAAACTCTGCAGGTTTGTGAATTGCAGTGCCCCTGAGCTCCATTTTTCAACTCGCTTTTTGGGAGCTTCCCGCAGAGCCGCTGGTTTGCTTCTGGCCCTGCTCTGGTTCTCAGTGGCAGGCTACGCCTTTGCTTAATTCTTCTTCCTGATTGGAAATTAGAGTGACATGTGCCTGTCCGAGCATCTAGGGCTTGGCTCTCCTTGTTTCTCCTCCTTCCCCTTTTTCCTTTGGACAAATTCCAAATTCTGTGCAACTGGATGTTGAAGGTGCTGACATCCTCAAGTGGGGAGATTTTAAGGAAAAAGGCTGGAGGGGTGAATCCAACAACCAGGAAATTAGGAGTTTTGGTTCCTTTTCCAAAATCTTCCTGATCCAACCGTGTTCCATCTTCTGGGTGTCACAGGCATGTTTTAGCTGTAGGAAAGGTCCCATGTATGTAAGGCGAACACCAGGGATTTTTTCCAAATCAGTGTCTCCCCAAGCTCCAATCTGGGGAATTTTTAAGCTACTGGTACATGTGTGTTCATTAAGGGACTTGGGCTGTAGGCAGAGTCCGAACTTTAGATGATTGAAGTCTTCAGGTTCAGAAACGCTCACCATCGGCCTCTTTTAGTTTCCATTTTATCTGTAGTTGATAGATGATGTCGATAGAGATATCTATTGTTTTTCAGATTATTTCCCCTTAGGGGTCATTAAAACATATTGAGTATAGTTCCCTGTGCTATACAGTAGATCCTTGTTGATGATATATTTTATACATAGCAGTGTGTATATGTTAATCCGAAACTGTTAATTTATCCCTCCTCCCACCTTTCCCCGTTGGTAATAAAAAAATATAAGATTTTATACTTCTCAGAAATCTAGGAGCTGAAAGAGAGGTATCATTTTCAATGGAAAATCATTCAAAACAAGGTTGAAACTTCAACCAAGATTATTAGATGTACATCCTTGGAAAGAAATCACTGCATTTCACTACTGTTGACCTGACAAATAAGACAAACCCCTCCACTGAACTTGCTTATAATAAAGTGATGGAAATATCAAATGGAAGTGTTAGAAACATCTTATTTTACACGAGCCTTATACACTGCTCTATGTTAATTACAGTTTGGCTCACACATCTGTTCATTGAAGTTACAATGTTCTCAAATTCTGTTACTGATCCTGCAGAGTGGGCCCCAACAAGGGTCTCCCTGCCCAGTGTCATTGGAGCCAACAGATCGAGACTGACTTTGGTTCAGAAGCAAAGGAAAACTTTATATTTTAATCAGAGAATGGAGAGGTGAGAGTGTGTGCTCCCCTGCGGGTTGTGGGCCGGGCTGCTGTGTAGGGATCCTGTCAGCATCAGCCAGAGGGAGGGGGCAGAGCTCTCGAGGGCCGGGTTGGCTGGAGCTCAGGCTCTATGTCGCAGAGTCTGCACAGGGCCCCACGAGCTGAGGTGTCGGCCCAGCCATCTTGCACTAGGAAACCGGGTCTGAAGTGCCGGGTGTGGGACCTCTGCATGTGGAAACCTAGGAGCAAGTGAAATTAGACAAAGTACAAAGGACAAAATGGTTAGACTTTATTTTATTGCCCAGATTCTTTTTTTATCTCCCAGGAATTTTTAATGGGCTTTGCCAGTGACAAAGCCCTCCTCTGCCTTTTGTCCCATTCCTCATTCGTGGGGCACTGAGGGTGCAGACACCTCTTCTGTAAATGCTTCGTGCTGAGTTGGGTGTCCTCATACCTGGGGGGAGGGGCAGGACTTCTCTCCAGCAGCCTCCAGGTGAGGTGGATTGTCCCCAGGCCTCCTCCCTCACTGCTCGTCTGCCTGAGCACCAGCATTGGAAGTTTCATAGATTCTAATGACCTTTAAGGGTCCAGGAAAGAGATGTTCAGAGACGTTGCGGGGGGGTGGGCGGTTTTACCCTGCTCCACATTGGTTCGACCCCCTTAGGCTGACGGTTTCTGCCAGCCTAGATGCTCTGACCAGTAGTCTGCGCTTTCTTCAGTTAGGCCACTGAATTAACGTACAAACAGCACCAGGTATCAGAGCCCTGCTTGCTCAACTCCCAGACAGTCCAGGGCTGGTGGTGATCCAGGACCATGACGGCCACTCAGTCAACGGCCTTTTGAAGTAGCCAGGAGTACAGCCGGTCTCATTGGCCTCCGTCACCGCAGTGTCTGTAGGCTTTTCTATGGTGGCAGCGTTATTTACGGTTCCCCTGCCAAGTTTATTAGCTCCGCTCTGGGTGCAGTAAGTCCTGTAAGCAATAGTCTGCTCTTTTGGGGCACACTCTTGTTGTTTTCTGAGAGAAACTCCAGGTCAAGTGACGGTCACACGAGTCGTCATGGGGGCCCATTGCCCCCGGTTGTCTCTCTGGAGGTTGGTGTTGGACGGCCTCCTCACTCGAGGTCATTGTGCCCACGGAGCAATCCCTGCAACTTCAGGGCATGGTGGGTGGTTAGGATCACCAAGTGGCATCCTTTACCCTTACGAGGGAGCTGGACTTGCGGGCTGCTGATTTCCAGGTTTTTAGATACCCCCAGTATCCTGGTCAGATGGGGTGGCTGGCCAATGCCTGGAGGGCAGTCTTGCATTGTTCCATTTCAAGTGGTCCCAGTTTTTGCACTAATACTCCAAGGGCGATTCGCCTTGGACCAGGAATGTAAAGGTCAAAGGGTTTAGCTAACTTAAGGAGGTCCAGGGCAAGGGTCTGAATTGACTGCACTTTCCCTTCTTGAAAGGCCGCTTCTGGATTCTATTCAAAAGGATCATCATCTTTTCCTTTCAGTGTTTCATATAGAGGCCCAGTTATTGGACTGTAGTTAGGGATCCAGATGCAGCAAACCCCGGTCTCCCCAGGAACCCCTAAGCTGTCTTCTAGTTTTAGGAAGGGTGAGGCTGCAAATGGCTTCTTCCCTTTCCTGGGGTGGGCTTCTCCGACCTTCTGTGTGAATGAAACCCAGGAAGGTCACCTTAGTTTGTGATATTTGAGCCTTTTTCTTGGACACCTTCTATCTTTTATTGGCTAGGTAGTTCAGAGGCCTCCTTAGTCGGGCTGGTGATCAGAATGTCATCTGCATATTGAAGGAGGGTTCCCTTCTCCAGAGGTAGATCTTTTAGGTCTTTAGCTAACGTTTCCCAAAAGATGGTGTGGGGATTTTTGAACCCCTGGGGCAGGACGGCCCGGCAGCATTGTTTTTGTTGTATGTTGAGTCCTGCCACTCACAGCCAAAATTTCTTGTGACTCTGGGACTAATGGAATACAGAAGAAGGCATCATTGAAGTCTAATACAGAATACCATGTCCTGGTGGATGGTAGAATGACCAGCAGGGTGTAGGAATTTGGAACTACTAGATGTATATCCTCTGTGGCTTCACTGACTGTCCTGTCGTCCTCTACCAGGTACCCAGCAGCCCACGGGGCTCTTGTGGTCAGGCCCCTCCCAGGATATGGAGCTCACCTGGGCAGGTACCCAGCAGCCCATGGGACTCTCGGTGTTAGGCCACTCCCAGGATATGGAGTTCACCTGGGCATGTACCCAGCAACCCATGGGGTCCTCATGGTCAGGCCCCTCCCAGGATATGGAGCTCACCTGGGCAGGTATGCAGCAGCCCACAGGGCTCTCGTGGGCAGGCCCCTCCCTGGATATGGAGCTCCCCTGGACAGGTACCCTGGCAGGGCTGGGCACACAGGAACCGTGCACATAGCCCTCATTGCAGAGCACCCCCAGCACAACTGTAGCTCAGAGCTGACACAGAGCACCTCAGAGCAGAGCTTGAACTAACAAACAGCAGCTCCAACAGGTCTGTGACCCTAGGCTTCACTCTGTGCGGCCTCCCTCTGCCTGGTCTTCCAGGGGCTTCCACTGCAGCCGGGGCACCAGGCCTCTGTCTCCACCCACCACCCCTCCTCTCCCTGACTCCTGGGTTCCTCTCATTAGCAGAGGGTCTTCTTGAAGTTGTCTCCCACTCATGAACCAGATAAAATGATTAGAAAACAAGCCAGGGCTGCCGCCCCTTATCTATCCTGACTCTCGGAACCCTACACCTGTTCCTTGGATCTGGCCGGTGCAGCAAGGCACATTTTCTGCAACTCTGAGCCCCTGAGGGGCGAGGATTGGCTGGCCTGGGCAGCCTGACCCGGCCAGCCAGCCCTTCCCAGGTGTGCCTGGGTTGAGGTCAATATAAACACCCCTCCAGGCAGCAAAAGCCTCTGCAGCTGTGCCTGACGCCATATTCTCTGCCCCGTCAGCAGTCTCGGGGTTGGGATGGTGGGAGGGAGTAGGGCCCACGGCTCTATGAGTGGCCCGGTGTGACTGGGGCTCTGCTGGACTTCCTGCAGGAGTTGCCGGGCTGCCACCTGCTAAAGAGGAGGATGTGTCACCCATACTTGCTGCTGGAATTTCTCCCCGGGCAGAGGTGAGGAAGGAAAAAAGCAGTGGGGACCGGGACAGGAGGGGTACCTCAGGCAGGGAAATGGAAAGCTTCCAGACGAGTGCCCGGGGCCAGGACCATCCTGGCTGGCCTGCAGGCACCAAGTCGGCCTGCGTGTCCAAGCCCCTTCCTCTAGCTTTTAAAGTCTTTGCACACATTCAGGTGTTTTACCTGGGAAGGGTGGGAAAAGTTCAGCAGCAACTGGCCTGGGGCTCAGCTCACATTTACTCAGAGACGCCTCCTCACGGTCCCCCAGCTTTGCAATGAGGATGCTCCTTGTGTTGGGGCTGCTGGCTGCATGGGAAATGATTCCCCACCTGTGACCAACTTCAGAATTGTTTACCAGTGGAGCAAGTGCCCTGATAGGGTTTTCCTCTGTATGACCAGTGGGTTCTGTTTTTGTTTTTTTCTTTTTTGGTTCAAGGTAAGTTTTATTCCTCTTTTTGTATTTATGGATATAAGCATGGAAATAATTCATTCATACAAATACGTCTATGGGAAGGACAGAACTTTTTTTCTGTTTTATTTTTTTAAGTATTAATTATTTTTTAATTTTTGAATTTATTTTATTCATTTTTTTATACAGCAGGTTCTTATTGGTTATCTATTTTATACATATAAGTGTATATATGTCAATCCCAGGCTCGCAATTCATCCCACCACCACCACCCTGCCACTTTCCCCCCTTGGTGTCCATACATTTGTTCTATACATCTGTGTCTCTATTTATGCCTTGCAAACCGGTTCATCTGTACCATTTTTTCTAGGTTCCACATGTATGCGTTAATATACGATATTTGTTTTTCTCTTTCTGACTAACTTCACTCTGTATGACAGTCTCTAGATCTATCCACGTCTCTACCATTGACCCAATTTCATTCCTTTTTATGGCTGAGAAATATTGCATTTTATATATGTAGCACATCTTTTCCGTTCGTCTGTCTATGGGCACTTAGGTTGCTTCCATGACCTGGCTATTGTAAATAGTGCTGCAGTGAACATTGTGGTGAATATGTCTTTTTTTTTTATGAATATGTCTTTTTGAATTATGGTTTTCTCTGGGTATATGGCCAGTAGTGGGATTGCTGGGTCATATGGTAATTCTATATTTAGTTTTTTAAGGAACCTCCATACTGTTCTCCATAGTGACTGTATCAACTTACATTCCCACAAATAGTGTAAGAGGGTTCCCTTTTCTCCACACCCTCTCCAGCATTTGTTGTTTGTAGATTTTCTGATGATGCCCATTCTAACTCGTGTGAGGTGATAACTCATTGTAGTTTTGGTTTATATTTCTCTAATAATTAGTGATGTTGAGCAGCTTTTCATGTGCTTCTTGGTCATCTGTATGTCTTCTTGGGACAAATGTCTATTTACGTCATCTGCCCATTTTTGGATTGGGTTGTTTGTTTTTTTACTGTTGAGCTGCATGAGCTGTTTATATACATTGGAGATTAATCCTTTGTCCATTGATTCGTTTGCAAATATTTTCTCCCATTCTGAGGGTTGTCTTTTCGTCTTGTTTGTAGTTTCCTTTGCTTTGCAAAAGCTTTTAGGTTTCATTTGCTCCCATTTGTTTATTATTGTTTTTTATTCCATTACTCTAGGAGGTGGATCAAAAAAGACCTTGCTGTGATTTATGTCAAAGAGTATTCTTCCTATGTTTTCCTCTAAGAGTTTTATAGTGTCCGGTCTTACATTTTGGTCTCTAATGCATTTTGAGTTTATTTTTTGTGTATGGTGTTAGGGAGTGTTCTAATTTCATTCTTTTACATGTAGCTGTCCATTTTTCCCAGCACCACTTATTGAAGAGACTGTCTTTTCTCCATTGTATATCCTTGCCTCCTTTGTCATAGATTAGTGGGTCATAGGTGTGTAGGTTTATCTCTGGGCTTTCTTTTTTTTTTTTTCTTTTACATCTTTATTGGAGTATAATTGCTTTACAATTGTGTGTTAGTTTCTGCTGTATAAAAAAGTGAATCAGCTATGCGTATACATATAACACCATATCCCCTCCCTCTTGCACCTCCCTCTCACTCCCTTATCCCACCCTTTTAGGTGGTCACAAAGCACAGAGCTGATCTCCCTGTGCTATGTGACTGCTTCCCAGTAGCTATCAATTTTACATTTGGTAGTGTATATATGTCCATACCACTCTCTCACTTTGTCCCAGCTTACCCTTCCCCCTCCCCATGTCCTCAAGTCCTTTCTCTACGTCTGTGTCCTTAATCCTTTCCTGCCCCTAGGTTCTACATAAACTTTTTTTTTTTAGATTCCATATATATGTGTTAGCATACAGTGTTTGTTTTTCCCTTTCTGACTTACTTCACTCTGTAGGACAGACTCTAGATCCATCTACCTCACTAAAAATAACTCAATTTCGTTTCTTTTTATGGCTGAATCATGTTCCATTGTATATATGTGCCACATCTTCTTTATCCATTTGTCTGTTGATGGACACTTAGGTTGCTTCCATGTCCTGGCTATTGTAAATAGAGCTACAGTGAACATTGTGGTACATGACTCTTTTTGAATTATGGTTTTCTCAGGGTAAATGTCCAGGAGTGGGTTTGCTGGGTTGTATGGTAGTTCTATTTTTAGTATTTAAGGAACCTTCATACCGTTCTCCCTAGTGGCTATATCAATTTACATTCCCACCAACAGTGCAAGAGGGTTCCCTTTTCTCCAATTAATGCCTCTCCAGCATTTATTGTTGGTAGATTTTTTGATGATGGCCATTCTGACTGGTGTGAGGTGATACCTCGCTGTAGTTTTGATTTGCATTTCTCTAATGATTAGTGATGTTCAGCATCCTTTCATGTGTTTGTTGGCAACCTGTATATCTTCTTTGGAGAAATGTCTATTTAGGTCTTCTGCCCATTTTTGGATTGGGTTGTTTGGTTTTGTGATATTGAGCTACATGAGCTGCTTTTTGGAGATTAATCCTTTGCCATTTGCTTCATTTGAAAATATTTTCTCCCATTCTGATGGTTGTCTTTTCATCTTGCTTATGTTTTCCTTTGCTGTGCAAAAGAATTTATGTTTCATTAGGTCCCATTTTTTAATTTTTGTTTTTATTTCCATTTCTCTAGGAGGTGGGTCAAAAAGGATCTTGCTGTGATTTATGTCATAGACTGTTCTGCTTATGTTTTCCTCTAAGAGTTTTATAGTGGCTGGTCTTATATTTAGGTCTCTAATCCATTTTGAGTTTATTTTTGTGTATGGTATTAGGGAGTGTTCTAATTTCATTCTTTTACATGTAGCTGTCCAGTTTTCCCAGCACCACTTACTGAAGACACTGTCTTTTCTCCGTTGTATACCCTTGCCTCCTTTGTCATAGATTAGTTAACCATAGGTACGTGGGTTTATCTCTGTGCTTTCTATCCTGTTCTATTGACCTATATTTCTGTTTTTGTGTCAGTACCATATTATCTGATTACTGTAGCTTTGTAATATAGTCTGAAGTCTGGAAGTCTGATTCCTCCAGCTCTTTTTTTTCCCCCTCAAGACTGCTTTGGCTATCCAGGGTCTTTTGTGTCTCCCTACAAATTTTAAGATTTTTTTTTCTTGTTCTGTAGAAAATGCCAAAAGTATTTTGATCGGGATTGCATTAAATCTGTAGATTGCTTTGGGTAGTACAGTCATTTTCACAATATTGATTCTTCTAATCCAAGAACATGGTATATGTCTCCATCTGTTTATATCATCTTTGATTTCTTTCATCAGCATCTTATAGTTTTCTGAGTACAGGTCTTTTACTTCCTTAGGTAGGTTTATTCCTAGGTATTTTATTCTTTTTGTTGCAGTGGTAATGGGATTGTTTCCTTAATTTCTCTTTCTGATCTTTCATTGTTAGTGTATAGGAATGCAAGCAATTTCTGTGCATTAATTTTGTATCCTGCAACTTTACCAGATTCATTGATTAGCTCCAGTGGTTTTCTGGTGGCATCTTTAGGATTCTCTATCTATGATATCATGTCATCTGCAAACAGTGACAATTGTACTCCTTCTTTTCCTTTTTGTATTCCTTTTATTTCTTTTTCTTCTCTGATTGCCATGGCTAGGACTTCCAAAACTATGTTGAATAGCAGTGGTGAGAGTGGACATCCTCGTCTTGTTCCTGATCTTAGAGGAAACGCTTGCAGTTTTTCACCATTGAGAATGGTGTTTGCTGCGGGTTTGTCATATATGACCTTTATTATGTTGAGGTAGTTTCCCTCTATGCCCACACTCTGCAGAGTTTTTATCGTAAATGGGTGTTGAATTTTCACAAAATCTTTTCCTTCATCTATTGAGATGATCATATGGTTTTATTCTACAGTTTGTTAATATGGTGTATCACATTGATTTGTGTATATTGAAGAATCCTTGCATCCCTGGGATACACCCCACTTGATCATGGTGTATGATCCTTTTAATGTGTTGTTTGATTCTGTTTGCTAGTATTTGGTTGAGGATTTTTACATCTATATTCATCAGTGATATTGGTCTATAATTTTCTTTCCGTGTAGTATCTCTGTCTGATTTTGGTATCAGGGTGATGGTGGTCTCATAGAATGAGTTTGGGAGTGTTCCTTCCCCTGCAATTGTTTTGAAGAATTTGAGAAGGTTGGGTGTTAGCTCTTCCCTAATGTTTGATAGAATTCACCTGTGATGCCATCTGGTTCTGGACTTTTGTTTGTTGGAAGATTTTTAATCACAGTTTCAAATTCATTGCTTGTGATAGGTTTGTTCATATTTTCTATTTCTTCCTGGTTCAGTCTTGGAAGGTTATCCCTTTCTAAGAATTTGTCCATTTCTTCCAGGTTGTCCATTTTATTGGCATAGAGTTGCGTGTAGTAGTCTCTTAGGATGCTTTGTATTCCTGTGGTGTCTGTTGTAACTTCTCCTTTTTCACTTCTAATTTTGTTGATTTGAGTCCTCTCCCTCTTTTTCTTGAGTGTGGCTAAAGGTTGATCATTATTGCTTATCTTCTCAAAGAACCAGCTTTTAGGTTTATTGATCTTTGCTTTCGTTTTCTTTGTTTCTATTTCATTTATTTCTGCTCTGATCTTTAAGATTTCTTTCCTTCTACTAACTTTGGGTTTTGTTCTTCTTTCTCTAGTTCCTCTAGGTGTAAGGTTAGATTGTTTATTTGAGATTTTTCTTGTTTCTTGAGGTAGGCTTGTATTGCTATAAACTTCCCTCTTAGAACTGCTTTTGCCGCATCCCATAGGTTTTGGATCATCGTGTTTTTGTTGTCATTTGTCTCTAGGTAGTTTTTGATTTCCTCTTTGATTTCTTCAGTGATCTCTTGGTTATTTAGTAACGTATTGTTTAGCCTCCATGTGTTTGTGTTTTTTACGGTTTTTTTCCGTGTAATTGATTTCTAATCTCATAGCATTGTGGTCGGAACAGCTGCTTGACATGATTTCAGTTTTCTTAAATTTACTGAGGCTTTGTGACCCAAGATGTGATCTATCCTGGAGAATGTTCCGTGTGCAGTTAAGAAGAACGTGTAATCTGCTGTTTTTGGATGGAATGTCCTATAAATATCAATTAACTCTATCTGGTCTATTGTGTCATTTAAAGCTTGTGTTTCCTTATTAATTTTCTGTCTGGCTGATCTCCACTGGTGTAAGTGAGCTGTTAAAGTCCCCCACTATTATTGTGTTACTGTTGATTTCCTCTTTTATAGCTGTTAGCAGTTGCCTTATACATTGAGGTGCTCCTATGTTGGGTACATATATATTTATAATTGTTATATCTTCTTCTTGGATTGATCCCTTGACCATTATGTAGTGTCTTTCCTTGTCTCTTGTAGCATTCTTTATTTTAAAGTCTATTTTATCTGATATGAGTATTGCTACTCCAGGTTTCTTTTGATTTTCATTTGCATAGAGTATATTTTTCCATCGCCTCACTTTCAGTCTGTATGTGTCCCTAGGTCTGAAATGGGTCTCTTGTAGACAGCATATATATGGGTCTTGTTTTTGTATCCATTCAGCGAGCCTGTGTCTTTTGGTTGGAACATTTAGTGCATTCACGTTTAAGGTAATTATCGATATGTATGTTCCTATTACTATTTTCTTAATTGTTATGGGGTTGTCTTGGTGGGTCCTTTTCTTCTCTTGTGTTTCCCACTTAGAGAAGTTCCTTTAGCATTTGGTGTAAAGCTGGTTTCATGGTGCTGAATTCTCTTAGCTTTTGCTTGTCTGTAGGGCTTTTGATTTCTCCATCAAATCTGAATGAGATCTTTGCAGGGTGGAGTACTCTTGGTTGTAGGTTCTTCCCTTTCATCACTTTAAATTGATCATGCCACTCCCTTCTGGCTTGTAGATATTCTGCTGAGAAATCAGCTGTTATCCTTATGGGAGTTCCCTTGTATGTTATTTGTCATTTTTCCCTTGCTGCTTTCAATAATTTTTCTTTGTCGTTAATTTTTGTCAATTTGATTACTATGTGTCTTGTCATTTTTCTCCTTCGGTTTATCCTGCCTGGGACTCTCTGTGCTTCTGGACTTGGGTGGCTATTTCTTTTCCCGTGCTAGGGAAGTTTTTGACCATAATCTCTTCAAATATATTCTCGGGTCCTTTCTCTCTCTTCTCCTTCTGGGATCCCTATCATGCGAATGTTGTTGTGTTTAATGTTGTCCCAGAGGACTCTTGGGGTGTCTTCATTTATTTTCATTCTTTTTCTTTATTCTTTTCCATGGCAGTGATTTCCACCTTTCTGTCTTCCAGGTCACTTATCCGTTCTTCTGCCACAGTTATTCTGCTACTGATTTCTTCTAGTATATTTTTCATTTCAGTTATTACATTGTTCACCTCTGTTTGTTTGTTCTTTAATTCTTCTAGGTGTTTGTTCCTTAATTCTTCTAGGTCTTTGTTAAGCATTTCTTGTGTCTTCTCGATCTTTGCCTCCTTTCTTTTTCCAAGGTCTTGGCTCAACTTCACTATCATTATTCTGAATTCTTTTTCTGGAAGGTTCCCTATCTCCACGTCATTTCGTTTTTTTTTTTTTTTTTCTGGGGTTTTATCTTGTTCCTTGATCTGGTATAAAGTCCTCTGCCTTTTCATTTTGTCTATCTTTCTGTGAATGTGGTTTTCCTTCCACAGGATGCAGAATTGTAGTTCTTCTTGCTTCTGCTGTCTGCTCTCTGGTGGATGAGTCTATCTTAGAGGCTTGTGCAAGCTTCCTGATGCGAGGGACTGGTGGTGGGTAGAGCTGGGTGTTGCTTTGGTGGGCAGAGCTTTAATCCGCTTGTCTGCAGATTAAATAAAACTTTAATAAAAAGTTTAATCCGCTTGTCTGCTGATGCATGGGGCTGGGTTCCCTCCCTGTTGGTTGTTTGGCCTGAGGCGACCCAGCACTGGAGCCTACCTTGCTCTTGGTGGGGCTAATGGCAGACTCTGGGAGGGCTCACACCAAGGAGTATTTCCCAGAACTTCTGCTGCCAGTGTCATTGTCCTCACGGTGAGCCACAGCCACAGCCACCACCTGCCTCTGCAGGAGACCCTCTAAAAGTAGCAGGTAGTTCTGGTCATTCTCCTACAGGGTCACTGCTTCTTCCCCTGGGTCCTGATGTGCACACTACTTTGTGTGTGCCCTCCAAGAGTGGAGTATCTGAGTGGAGTTGAGACTCTGAGACTCTGCGTGGAGTCACACAGACTCTGGGTCCTGTGAAGCTTCGATGTTTTGTGGTTCTAGAAATCCTATAGGAGACGGTCCACAGCAGGTGAAGCTAATGTTGTCAGTAGAGGTGTTGAAGCCAAAGATCTGCAGTTCCGACTAGAGGTGCCGATGTACATACAGGACAAAATCATCTCGTGTGAATTTAGTTCAGGCATGTTTAAGATGAATGCAGTCATGTTAATGCCTACCATATTCTATCTTGAGCCTCTCCTCAGGGAACACCTCCTCAGTTCCTGAGGCTCCTGTAAGTCATGTACAAGGGACTGGAGAGTGGGCTCTGTCCAGTCTGAGCCCTGAGTTACCCTGTGTGTATCTTAGGATGCTTTGTATTTCTGTGGTGTCTGTCTGTTGTAACATCATCTCTTTCATTTCAGATTTATTTGGGCCCTCTCTTTTTAAAAAACATACTACTGTTGTCTTTTATTCTTTACAGAAGTTTAATAAGTGTTTGATCTACTATCCTTACCCTATGTATACTTTTTGCAGTGAGATTTTTACTTTTCTTTGTTTCCTTGTTACTATCAATAATTAGTGAGACTTCTTTTAAGCTACCTTCAACATTGCTTATAAAGCTGCTTTATTAGTGATGACAGAGCCTTAATGGAAGTCATGTTCTGGTTGTAAATTAGAATGCAATGTGCCAGCAAAAAGCCCCTTAAGTTTATGTCTCATTACTTCTTGTTCTTTTTTTAATTTAATTTTTATTTTTTGTCAGAGCAAATTTGATTAAAATGTTTTGTTTCTTCTAGGTGTGCAAGATGTGGTTCTTTTAAACATATACATATATCTATTCTTCTTTGCATCATTTTCCCATGTAGGTTATGACACAATGTTGAGCAGTCTTGTCTTGGTATTACATAGGTCTTTGGTGATTACATATTTCACATGTGTTTCTATATCTATCTTAACCCCAATATCCTAATGTATCCAATCCTCACACCTATCCATTTGCTGAACCATAAGTTTGTTTAATGAATCTGTGATTGCATTTCTCTGTGGAAATATCTTTATTGGTATCAATTTTTAGCTAAGACCTATAAGTGATATTATAGGATATGTGTCTTTGGCTTTCTGACTTAGTACAATTTGCCTGATTACCTCAAGAATCATACATGGTGCTGCAAATGGCATTGTTTCATTTTTTTCCCTCGCTAATATTCCATCTGTACGTGTACCAGTTCTTCTTTGGCCACGCACCTCTTGATGGACTTTCTGGTTGCCTCCATGTCTTGGCTATTGTAATACTGCTGCAATGCATATTTTCTTGCCTGTGTCTTTCCAGTTCTATCTTCTTATGTTATAGGCCTAGGAGTGGGCTTGCTGTATCATATGGTAGCTCAGTGTGTACGTTTTAAAGGCACCACCATTCAGTTCTCATTAGTGGCTCTTTCCAGGTTACGTCCCACTTAAAATTGAGGGTATGCATTTCTCAAAAACACCTTCAATATTTATTGTTTGCAGTTTTCTTGCTGATGGTTATTCTAACAGGTGCGAGCTGATACCTCTCTGTGGTTGAATTTGCATGTGTCCCAAAATCTGTTGAAATTGAGCTTTAAAGCATGCCCTTTCTATTTATCAAACTGTGATTACAGCTTAGTTCTTCAAAGTGTTTTCTTAAAGTAAGTGTCACATTTTGAAAATTTTTGGCCATTACCTCCCTCAAGACATTTTGAAGGCAGGTTTCATTTACAGCCCTGAAGTACTTGTTCATATGAAGTGACCATTAGCACAGGTTTGAAAGCTGCTTTGGTAGGTAACGGCCGGAGGGCGGGAGCCTTTCCACGTTCCCCAATCTGGTAACTAGGGAAGGAGCCTTCAGCCCCAAAAGTGTCCACCCTTATGTCTCATCCAGCTGTGGAACTACATATGGTCAATCTAGGTTGCATCACAGCCCCTGAACGAATTTTGGAAGAATTTCTCTCTCTTTCACTGTCTTTGTTTCACGGGTTTTTAAAAGTAATTTATTTTTATAATGGGGTTTAGCTGCTTTTCACGGCTGTGTTTATGCCGCTTTACACCCCCTTGAGTCACTTACAGAGAGATATCAATACATAGGTTTGAAGATTCTTACTAGTCAGATATAGTCTTGTGCGGTGAATAGGGGGTGTTGAGTCCAGTTCACTGAGCAAGGAGTAGGTCTTGTCTATTACATATTGGGTTTATGGAACGGTATCTGAGCTAATTTGAAACCCTTGTTTTATGCATCACCCCACCACACCTTTCCCGTTCAGCAGCCATAGTGTGTTTTCTAAATGTTTGACTCTGTTCTGTTTTGTAATTCAGTTCAAGTGTAACGGTTTTTACATTCCCTCTGTAAGTGATATCTTATGATAAGTGTCTTTTTCTGTGTGACTTATTTCACTTAGAATCTTCGTACCTAAATCCACTCATCATGCTGCTACTAGTCTTATGACATTGATTTCATGGCTGAGTGATATCCCATTGTACATAAGGACCAAAATTTCTTTATCCATTTTTATCTTTCCTGGGATATTTAAGGTGTAATGAAGTGGAGGTTCTTGTCAACAGAGCAGCCCTAAACTTTGGGGTGCCTG